>NW_012104521.1:1715633-1795933 GCF_000951045.1 Mandrillus leucophaeus
TTTCCACAATGATTGAACTAGTTTACAGTCCTACCAACAGTGTAAAAGTGTTCCTATTTCTCCACATCCTCTCTAGCACCTGTTGTTTCCTGACTTTTTAATGATTTCCATTCTAAGTGGTGTGAGATGGTATCTCATTGTGGTTTTAATTTGCATTTCTCTGATGGCAAGTGATGATGCATGTGCTCAACTTTTAAAAAAATGATTCATATATGCTTGAAAATATATAAATTCTATGGTGGTTCGGTATAGTTTTTAAAATATGTTTTTAATATCTCAAGTTTATTAATAATATTATCAAATTATTCTAGTTATTTATTATTTTGTCTGTTGTTTAGTCATTTACTGAAAAAGTTATGTTGATATCTTGCAATATGATAGTGAATTTGTATATTTTCCTCATTCTGAAAAAAAGTCTGTGCTATTTTAATTTTATATTCAGTGCATGAAGGGTGAGATTGTTAAAAATTCTTCAATTTGTATGTTGAAAGCTTCATCATTATGCACTAACCTTCATCGCTTGCAATGTTTTTTAATTTCAAGTCTTATTACAAATATTAACATAGTTTCATTAATTTTATTTTCATTCGTATTTACCTGATATATCTTATTTTGTTGTTTATCTTTCCTATCTATATCCCTGGTTTAGAAATGTCTCCTATACACAGTATACAGACGGATTTTTAAAATTTTGAGTTTGACTATATTTGTCTTTTAATTTACTTTGTTGGGAATTCATCAGTTTTCTTGAATTTGTGGATTCATTATAAATTCTGATTGGACGTATGTTGAATCTTCCCATCCTGGTCTCATATCTCTTATCTCCCTATTATATTTTACACCTCTGATTCTCTAAACTCCCTGTCTGATATTTCCTTCAGCTCTACTAGTTCAAGAATCCTCTCTTTGGCTATATCTATCTTCCATTTAATACATAACAGGAGTTCTTAATTTTAGTTACATAATTTGTATTTTTATTTCTAAATTTTCTACTTTTCTTCTTTAAAAGCTATGCCTAGGCATTTGATGTTGTTGTTATTTACACAGAGTCTCATTCTGTCACACAGGCTGGACTGCAGTGGTGCGATGATAGATCACTGCAGCCTCAACCTCCTGGGCCCAAGTGATCCTTCCACCTCAGCCTCCCAAGTAGCTCTGACCACAGGTATGTACCCTCATGGCTGGATAATTTTTAAAGAATTTTTTGTAGAGATGGGGTCTTCCTATGTTGCCCAGGTGGTCTCAAACTCCTGAGCTCAAGCAATCCTCCCACCTCAGCCTCCCAAAATACTAAGATTACAGGCGTGAGCCGCTGGGCCCAGCCTGCTTAGTCATATTTACAGTGTATTAATTATACTTAACAAATTGTATTAATTCTACAGCTCTGGTGGTTATATCTCTATTTGACTCTCCATCTAATTCATCACCTTTTCTTGTCCTAGCTGTGGCCCCAGGAAGATGGACTATATCACCTAGCTTCTTAGATGTCTGGTTTCTGGTTAGATTTGGTCATAGTTACTCACCAGTAGGGATTCAAGAGTGGGGTTAGATAGTGGAAAAATGTTTATTTACTTTCAGTTTCCTTCCAGGCTTTGAATGTATATAGTTCTTTACTTATGCCACCTAATGAGATATTTATGTTTTCTGGAACAGAATAAATATCTCATTAGGTGGCATAAGTAAAGACTACTAAGAAAATAACCTAACATCAGTTCAGGTAAAGTTTTGCTGCCAAATCAATTTGTGACAAGTCTAGGAAAAAATATTGGTTTCTCAAAGTGTTAAAGATTTTGGAATGATGGATAGGGGATTATGAATCTGTACTATTATTATTATAATTCTGCTCTGAAATCTTTGCAATTCTGATTCTCCTATCTGTTGTTTCTTTTGACCCTAACTCAAAAATCCTTATTTCATTGTGATTTTGTTATTTTTAATTGAGAAATCATCTTTATCTCTTTTCTTTTATTTCTTATTTTTAAGTAATTTTATGTTTAGAGAAAAGTTGCACAAAATAGTACGGAAAGTTTATGTAAAATTTTCATGTATTTTCCCCTAAAGTTAACGTCTTGCATATCTATAGGGCAATTTCCTAATGCAGAATATTAACACTGCACCAATACTATTAAATAATCTATAAGCCTTATTTAAATTTTGCCAATTTTCTCACTAATGTCTTTCTTTTTTCTGATCTAGAATCGAATTCAGGACCCCAAACTGCATTCATTGTCATGTCATTTTATTCTCCCTCCATCGGTAGAGGTTCCTCAGTCTTTCTTTTTCATAATTTTGATGCTTTTGACGAGTACTGATCTTTGAAGTATTGATCTTTTTGAAGAGGACTGACTTTCTAGCATGTCCTTCAATCTGAATTTGTTGAATGCTTTGTTATGTTTATCTAGTGGTGATCTTCCATTTCCATCATTCCTTCTACATTAATTAATTAGAATCCCATTGCAAATAAGAGCTAGGCTTACTTTCCTATTTATTTATTTATTTATTTATTTATTTATTTATTTATAGCATTGTGTACTCATGGATATTTATTTTATTCCATAGGTTTTAAACCATTTCCATTATTTGTTTGGATGCACAAATTTGGCTCTTTTTTTTTTATTACTGTTCAAGTTGGCTCCTCTCTTTCAACAAACTCCCGATTTCTTTCTTTTTCTCTTTTTTAGCACTTCTTTACTTTCTGGTACTACAGGGTGTTGCAAGCTCATCTTCTGTGTTCTCTGCCGCAGTCCCAGAAAGAAACATTTTCTTCAGAGAGCCCTGGTTTCTTTTATTGGCAAGCAGTATTTAGAAACAAAGATCTGGGGAGAGATCTTGTTTCTTGCAACTTTATCTAAGGAAATTATCTGAGGCCTGGGTGGACTACTTTAGAAAGTTTTTGTATTTGCTCCTGTTAGATGCCATGACTCTACCAGTCTTAAGCTACTTTGCTGTTGCCTTTAAGTTCTTACTTCATTCAGGTAGTTCAGTTTTACTGTGTGCATCTAGGTGAGGGCTAGTTTATGGTTATTAATTCTTAGGGGCAAGAAGGTTCAATACAGGAAATTGTCCTTACTGCCTTCTAGCAGTAGAGTAGACTGCTTTTTTTCTGGTTCAGCTTGCCATCAGGATTTATTCCTTTGGTGCTCTCGTCTCCAGGTAGACTCTTCAATTTGTCCAGATCCTAAAATTTTTCTCCCATCCTCTGATCCTTATGAAACCATGAGAATTGAAGCCCATATTCACTAGGTTTGGCAAATTCTCTTCAAGAGACAGCCAGGTTCAATGTTCAACTTTTCACTGTGTTCCTGATTTCATTTCACTTTTCGGCCTCTGGATATTTCTTACATTCATTCCAGCTCATCAAAGGTATTTGTAAAAATGTTTTGTACGTTTAATTCAGCATTTTTAATTGTCAGTGGAAACATTATTCATGTGACCTCATCCTCCAAGTTATAGGAATTGAATATGCATTAAAAATTTAGGTTTAATTCATTTTGATTCATTCTATAGACTATTTTTCTGAGGGCATAATCATAAGGTTCAATAACATTTTAAGGCTTCATATAAACAAACATTGTTATAATTCTCTAATTTTTTATTTTAAACATTGCTTTAAAAGCAATGCAATATTTTATTTCACCTTCAATGGACGAGCGTAAGTATTAATGCACTTGCTAAGGGCCCTGGAATTCTCTAGGAATCCAGAGAAAGGAATGGTTTCTTAACCTCCTTTTGTGAGTTGTTCTCCATAGTTAGTATGCTTATCTGGAATCTCTGACACAGGGACAGCAAAGGGGGTGGGTTAAACTGACGACAGATATTCAACAAAGATTATTGAAATGCAAAGTAAAAAGGAGGATATGTGTTTTTCAAAGATCATCACATAAAATCTCCCATCAAAACATACTGACAACTATGCGACCTTCTGTGCTGTTGGGGACTGATGGAACCACGATGTATGATGCTATAATAATAGCAATCTGTTACCTGTTGACTTGCATAGTTACTTTGGCCTCATCGACATACCTGTGATGTCAGTTGTTTTGGAATTTCATTCTCTCTCAATTACTTTTTATAGCCTAATCCCTCTTTCCACTTTTCATAGCTATATTGCTTTAAATTAGCTAAAACAGATTCATTTCTCTACTGTTGTTGCTAATAGCTTTATTTGATTCTTTTCACAATTCTTACTTTCTTGTAATGCCCATAATTTTAAAACTATTTTAACTGACACAATTGCTGTTTCTCTTAATAAAACTTAGAACAAGTTCTCAGTGAGTCAGAGTAAGAGGACAAAAAAAATAAATAAATAAATCCTGAAAGTGCCCTACAACAAGATATTTTAACTAACCCCATGAGAGTCCTGCTGCTAAAATTGTACACCTACTGGTCACTGCTCATAGATAACTCATAAAGCTTTCAGGCAAGGATATTCCTAATATGCAAACTCAAAGAAAATTGGAAAAGATGGTCCTCCCATTGCTAGATTTTCACTGCACTCATAATTCTTGAGGATCCATGTATTAAATAGCAGAATGGCAAAATAATTTTAAATTAACTAGTATTCTCAATAGTTTTGACTTTTAATTTTTTTATTAAAATGTACACAAATGTTTAAAATTCAAGTAAAAGGTTAAAGCATAAGTTTACTTAGCTATGCTGTAACTATACTCACTTCTGTACTCTTAAAGACTTGATTTGTTTCTTCTCTACTTAATATGCTATTCAATGCAAACAGAATATCAGTCACTTAATAATAAGTAGTTTTGGCATTTAGGACTAAGGCTTAGAATTTTTTTAACTGCCAAGAGCATACATTAGAGAAAATAGCTCAGTATCTGCTTTCTTTAAAAGAGAAAAATACTGTGTATACTCATTTAAAATGTTACTTATAACTTGTTACTAAAAATAATAATTATAATGTACTTGCCATAACATTTATGAATATCTCTAGAGTTTTGTAATGTTGTAGAAGCACCAAAAAGAATGACAAATAGGGTGGGTCACCAAACAGTAAAGAAAAGCAAGAGACAATAAAACATATTGACAAAAATGCTGGCAATATTGCAAGAAGTGAAAGAAATAACAGTAGGAAAGAATGATGGAAGTGCTCAATGATGATGAAATATTTCTTTCTTATATTTCAGGACTGGAATGTAAAAAGATGAACAAACAAAAAGAAAAGACAATATTGCAAAACACCATATTGTGCTTATACCCAAAGAAGTAAAGTTAAAATTAAATTTATAATCAGTTATTTTATTGCATAAAGTTAATCACAATTTGGAAGGCCATTGTTTCTAAGTTTTCTGTAAATTTTACTTTACTCACAATATGTAGGGTCCTGGTTTAGGCCTTGTGTAAGAGCTAAATGACATTATGCATTCCTTCTAAAAGCTCATGAATCTAGACATGTCCTAAAATGATAAGACAATATATGATTGCTAAATGTGAGTTAACAGTCAATAAGTAGTATATGGATGAGTAGTTCAGAATGAGGAGAAATCTTAAGGGCTAAAATGGTGAGAAATTTTTGATGAAAGATGTGGAACATTGGAAGAGAAGTACAAGATTATAAAGGATAAAAGGTGGGTTATCATTTCGGTAGGAAGAAAGATGTGGAAAGATGCAGAGGCATGTGCAGAAGCAGCAAGATCAGTGTGTAGGTATCTGTGTAGAGGACTGGGAGAGACCAGATTAAAGTGACTTGCTCAAAGTAATAAATATTAACTCCAGAAACTGAAAACTTTTCGTTCCAACTACATGAGTAACAGTGATCTCTAAGTTTAAGTTACGTGCTTCTAAGTAAGTCAAGGTTTGGTTTCTTCTTGGAGAAATGGAGGAGATTTTCAGTCCCGAGAATTGAAAGAATAAATATGGAGATATATTTTGAGTTCAAGTTAAAAAAATGAGAAAGTAAGTTCCTTAAAGTAAGTAAAACAGGGTGAGAGTGGGTGGGCATGTGTTCATAGGTGACTATGACAGGTGAAGAAAAACAATACTGGAATTCAAATGAGCAAGAGATTATTTGGTTAAATGAGCCTTCTATGGGAATGCTGAATTTACCAAGAATAGTGGATAGGAGAAATCATAGTAGAGAGAAAACTTGTGAATTGAGTGCTAGAGTGTTCAAGACATGATAATGGGTATTAAATCAAAATGTGAAATTTCTAGAAGTTTTCAATTCATGCAAATATATTTTTAATATTTAAGGCAAAGTTAGAGAGACATAAAAATATTCATGGTGCTATATTTATGTTTTTATTCCTTTAAAGATCTGTAGCTACCGTGTTAATACTGGGAAAAGGTTATTATATATAATTTTACTCATAAAATATATTTTAAAACATGTTTGAAAGTCAAATTTTAATCTGTAAATTTACTATTGATAAGCATCCTAAGGCTTACCTGTTTAATACAAATAGAATTATAGGCTGATGAAATTTAATAATTCTTCCTTTTCTTAATTTTCATTTATTTTATGAGGACCTGGAAAAAATACAAAAATAGATAGTGTCACTATCACTGCCATTAGTGCAGTTTCTGATTGTTCTCCTGTTAGCGCTATTCTAAATGTGGCTGCTGCTGGATCCATCTATGGATCCTGTCTAATGTCCAAATATTGTGCTAAGTCATTTATATCTCAAAAGTCTTTTAAAAGAGTTACCATTATAATATTCATTGCCCTGATAAAGAAACTGAGGCTTAGGGAACTGAAATACTTTTTTCAAACTTATTGTTTGCATATTTAAATATTCTACATATTTTTTATCTGATTTCTGTACAACTTCCTAAGAGAGGTGTGTTAAAATTTTCCACCGTCATAGTAAATTTTTGAATTTCTTCTCAGTATTTTGACAAATTAAATTTTATTTTGCGACAATTTTGAAAGTTTATGGGAACTCTATCATTAATTCTATTGTTTACTTTTGTAAATATGCAATAATTCTATTTATCTGATTATTTTTACCTTAAAATCGTTTGTATTTGATATTAATGGAGTTATATCAGTTAGCATTTGCCTTGTTTCAATCATTTTACTTTTTTGCCTTTCTTTTATTATGTTACTTAGTTATGTTAAAAGACATTTAGCTGGATAGTTTTACATTTTCATATTAATCTGAGGATCTCCTTTAATTGCTGACTTTAATCCATTTATATTTATTGTGATTACTGATAAAGTTTGATTTATTTTTATTGTCATGGTGGTAGTTCTGTTTATTAGTGATATTGCTCTAAAATTTTTTCTTCCAGTTTCTTCCATCATTAAATTTTTACAAAATCAAATATAAAACAAGGACAAACACTTAAAATAAGATGACTATTTTCTGGAAACATTTCTAAAGATATTTGGCCAAGAATATATAAAAGGAAGACTGCTGTCAAAACTTTTTGCTCTCCTGGTACAATGTCATAGCTTTTCCTTTTTCTTTCTTCCTACTGGAATGCAGATGTTCTGTCTATAGCTGTAACAGCTATCTTGTAACCAAAAGAATAGCAGAATCATTGTTAGCCATGGGACAGAACTTAACAGCTTCCTCTTGTCTTCCTATTATATGAGAAAAATAATCTATTTTAAGCCACTGTACTTGGATTATAAATGGAGTCAAATACAAAAAATATATATATTTTTCTCTCCTAATTTCTAGTAGATGGTTATCCCACCCACCTTTCTTCTTTTGATTTTGAAATCGTACATTCATTTTTGATCCTTCAATTGTTATTCTTCAATTTTTAGAAAACAATTGGCTTAACAATGGGCTAAAACTATTTGACATCTCTCCCCTTCTAAATAAACAACATAAAAGAATGCTTTTGTCTGAGTCACCCTCATCATTCTTTCCTATCAGCCTAATATAAAGTCTGATATTTTAGATTCAATTTATTTATACTCTTCAATTAGTAACTATTATATTTATAATCAAAACATGTTTAGATTTCCCAATATTTTTACAAGTTTGTTTTTGTAATCTTCCTTCTTATTTTACTTTCTTCTTACTGAAATTTATCTAATAATCGTTCCTTCAGTTAGGTCTGCAAAACTTAATCTGTTTTGACCTTTGCTTGTTAATATATTTATTTAAGCTTCACATTTGAATAAGTTTATGTAGAATTCTAACTTGAGATATATATTCCCTCAGCTCTTTGAAGATGTTATTGCATTGTCTTCTGACTTCTGTTGTAGTTCTAAGAAATCTGCTCTCATCTGATTGTTCTTTTGTGTCTTTTTTTCTGATTACTTTTATTATATCTTCCTTGTCTTTGATTTTCTTTCCTCTGTTTCTGGTCCTGACAGTGGCAGCAGCAGCACTCCACTCACCTCAGCAGCTAGTTTTTGGTTTCAATAATGAAAGTTACTGCTGCCCAGCAACCTCAGCAGTCAGTCTCTAGCAGTACCAGTAGCAGGCAACACTTGTAGCATGGATGTGGCAGCAACAACAATGGGAATGTGGGCTCCCAGTTTTCTTAGTGTCCTCAGGAGTAGGAGCTGTTGGCTTCTTACAATGTGGTTGTACTAGTGGTTCCAACAGCACAACAGCAGCAACACTTAGGTAACACCTAAGTGTTATTTTTTGCTCCTTTAGCTCTTCTAACACATTGTAAATAATTCTCTATATTATATTCTTCTAATTGAAATGCCTGGAGTATTTCTGTTTCCCACCTGGATGCTGATTAATACAATATAAGTGAGAATATGAAAGATTATATTAATGTGAAATATTATACAACCTTATCCCAATGATATTAATATTGGCCATCCAATTTGTTTTAACTAGTGAAATGGGAGCAGAAGTAACATGTGTCATATTCAAGCAGAAGCTTTAAAAGATATTAGATGGTTTCACCCTATTCTCATGTACCTCTGTGACAAGACCAGCAATGCCCCAGAGAAGAGCTGCCCAATAGTCTGGATTCTGGAGTGCAGACATGAGCCTGAGGCACAGTCAAAATATAATGGACATGTAACATGAACAAGAAATATACCTTTACTCTTGTAAACTACTAATATTTTTGAATAATTTGCTATTGCTGTATAATTTAGGATGACATATAATTTGGGTTTACTTTTACTTATTATGTTTGAGAATAATTTGACTCAATCTGAGAAATTATTTTTCAATTCTGAAAAATTCTGCCATTAACTTTGTGAATATTGCTTCCTGCAACTCACAAGCCTCGTTTTCTTGTTCTCAAATTAGAAATATGTTGACTTTCTTATTATATTCTTTTTAACTTGTAAACTTTCATATTTTCACATGGATAACACACTTTGTGTTACATTCTAAATAATTTTCTCCATCTGCCTTCCAGTTTATCTGTGTCTGATATCCTAATAGATTGTCCATTATTTAATGACTATATTTTTGTCTGAAAATTTGATGGCATTTTGTAAATGTTTTTCCCTCTTTATAACGTTAATTGTTCGTTTTGATTTATATTTGCTATTTTGTCTTTTTTCATTTAAAATGTACTTATTTCATAATCTTTAGATTGTTTCAATTATTACAGAGTTAAAATCTTTCTGTTTGTGGGATTCACTGACTCTCCCTCATAATGCGATTATTTCCTCATATATTTTATAGTTTTTAGCAGTAAGACCATCTTCAATGGGGACTTTTTCCCTTCTAGGAATGTTCTGAACCCTAAGCTAGTGTAATATTATTTATTTTTTTCACATCTCCATCTTCCAGTGCTAGAGAAATTCATAGGACTAGGACTAGTTTCTCACTAATATTTTTTGGCTTGAGGAGTCAAGCACTGTGATACTAATGTAGATTTTAGACCCCATACCTGTGTACAGCACAGGTTTGGGGCTTTGATTTTTCAAGAGGAGGTTTTATTCATCCGTACCCTCAATCAGCAACAAAGTTTTGCTGGTCAAAGTTTTTTTCAGGTTCTTTTTCATTGAAAGAATATCCCTCCAAGGACCCCACATTTTCTACAGATATGTCAATTCTACACCTACCATCTCACTTTATGTGAGGTTAAAGACTCAGTCCTTACCTGTTAGAGCTTTTCTCCATGTTTGATAGCTCGTAGGGGCCATATCTAATTTAATATCACAAAAAAGCTATTTTGCATCTGTTTGCAAAAATGTCATTCTATTAATTCTAGTTTATGTTTCTAGTGTCAACTGTTCTAGCTCAATGTCTGTGTTAAGTTTTGTAGTATTTTGTGCACATTTCTCTGTGTTTGTAAGGAAAAGAGTTCTTAGGTTAGCTCAAAATATCTAATTGCTAGAAGTAGTAATATATATACATGCATATATGTGTATAGGTTATATATATGTATGTTTCATATATTTTTATATATGTTTCATACACATATAAAAATATATATGAAAGGTAGAGATCACCTATATGTTCCTGAGTTAGCAGAAATCATAATTTAAACCTGAAAAACAAAAGCAGATAAAAATTGCATGGAGAAACACAGAACCTTATTAAGCAAAGGAATAGGCAAGGTTATGGATTTGGGGAAAGAGTAGCCCTTTGGTTAAATTCAAAAGAAGCAGTGTTTTTATTGGACCAAAGGAAACCGGGCCCATTACTGACTAGGAATGTTCTCTGGAGCTTGCTGATTGGTGAGAGATTTAGCTCAAAGTTGTATGAGCCACCAATACATATCACCATTATAGTATTACAGTATTCTTCACTTGTCTATGTATTTACCTTTGTTTGTGAATGTTATACTTTCATATGCTTTGGTGCTGCCCTTTAGGTCCTTGCATTTCAACTTGAACAATTCCTACTAGCATCTTTTTTTTTTTTTTTTTTTTTTTGGTAAAGCATGCTTAGCAATAAACTCATTCTGCTTTGGTTTGCCTGGGAAAGTCTGTATCTTCATTTCTGAAGCATAGTTGTTATCAGGTATGGCTTTGTTGGTTGGCAACTTTTTTCTTTTAGCACTTTAAATATATCATTCCACTTTTTTTTCTGGCCTGCAAGGTTTCTGCTAGAAAGTCTGCTGATAGTTTGATGGTGTTCCCTTGTATGTGGTAATTTGCTTTTCTTTTGCTGCTTTGAAAATTCTCTCTTTGTCTTTGACTTTGGAAAACTTTATTGTAATGTATCTTAGTGTAGATTTCTTCTCCTATTGGGCATCCTTTTGGCTTCATGAATTTGGATTTTGATTTCCCTTCCAAGATTTGGGAAATTTCAGCCATTTGGAGAAGGTACACATCTCTGAGACTTCCTCCACCAGCAAAGAGATAGAGGAGTGGAGAGTACACAAAGGTTTCAGGGACTCCTAAAATCTGTAGCCAGGCTGATTGGTGGAGGTTTATAAGCCAGTCTGGAAAGACTGGGAAAGGTGGCTCTTTCTTCAATTGCTCAATATCAATGTAAATTTACAAGAAATGTAAAGAATTTGGAATATATGATAAAAGAATAAAATCACTCTCTAGTAACCAGTCCTAAAGAAATGGATATGTATGTACTGCTTGACAATTAAAAAGTATTGTCATGGAGCTCAGTGAACTGTAAGAGAACACAGAAAGACAACTAAAAACAATTAAATAAATGATACATAAATAATATGAGACTATCAACAGAGCTAGAAACCATAAAAAAGACCAAACAGGAAATCTGGGACTAAAAAATATAATAACTAAATTAAAAAAATTAATTGAGAGCTTCAACAGCAGGTCTGGGCAATCAGAAGAAAGATTCAGCAAACTTGAAGTGAGGTCTTTTAAAATTATGCAGTCAGAGGGAGAAAAAGAAAAAAGAATGAAAAATGTGAAGAAACCTTAAGAGAGTTATGAAACATTATTAAATGAACCAATATATGCATATGCATATCTCAGAAAGAGAAGAGACAGAGAGAGAAGCGGGAGGAAAGCTTATTTAAAGATTTATTTACATTTTACTGCAAAGTTATTTTGTTTCTTTAATTGTGTCATATATTCCTGATTCTTCTTGAGTCTTGTAATTTTGCCTGGTATATGAACAATTGAAGATGCAGCCACCTTTCCCAGTTTTTACAAACTGGCTTAGGTAAGGAAAGACCTTCACCAATCAACCTAGCTAAAGAGTCTAGGGGTCTCTGACACCTCTGTGCACTCTATTTCTTTAACCTTTCTCCTGGGGAAGAATGGGTATGTACACCTTCTCTCATTCTCATAGGGCTGAGTTTGCTGCAGTTAGATGGCCACACCTTCTCCCTAGGGCAATGCCTCAAAAGTCTGTGATGTTAGATGCGTGCTTCACTCCTTCCCTTCCTCCAGGGGCAAAAGTCTGAGCATTGCACAGCTTTTCCCACTCTTGCAAAACTGTCTGGCTGCAGGAAGATTTCTTCTCCTTTTCTTTGTTCTTAAATGACTCCAGTCTTCTGGAATGGAAGCCCCAATAACGAAACTATGTTGGTTCTGTTAGTATTTTGTGTGAGGTAAGACAAAAACCAGTCCCTAAGGCAGTGCACTGAAAGGCCTAAGACATTGGATACATACTCCACTATTTTCTCTGAGGAAGAAATTGAAGCTGGAAGCAATCTTTCTTGGTCTTGAGATGGGCTGGCATGGGGGAGGAGGTAATGTGGGTAAAGTGAAATTGTTCTTTTTACCTGGTTAAATGCAGCTTTCTCAGTTTGTGATGATCTGGGGGTACTGCTTCATCTGAGTTGGATTCTCAACCTCTCATAAATATTTTCTGGTCCATACATTGTTGTTAAATCAGTGTTTCTCTCAGGAAACAAAGCCTGGGACTTTCTATTACGCCATGTTGCTATCACCTCCTCTAACATTCTTCTTGGTGAAATATTTTATTTCTTAGTAAATGCAGTCTTTATTCAGACAATTTTTGCTTGAGATCAATATTTTTTCAAGACAAAGATTGGCTCATGCACATAGGTCTACTTAGTTGCTTTACTTTTGTACAAATCACACACGAACTAAAAGCACAATGTTAAGCAGTTTCATCTCTCCCCAAATGTGAAACATGCAGTTTTATCATTTTGATTGTTTCCATTTAAATACTGGTTAAATGTGGTGTTGGTGTTATTGTAGAAAATTAAATATAAATTGTCTCCAAATTAATGTAATTTTGAGCAATCTTTTGAATATGAGAAGTTTTCATTAGCTGATTTAAATTAGTTGTTCTCAAATTTGAAAACTCATGGATCCTGAGAATATATTTGCATTTTCCTGAAGAATCTATACCCTCCAGTTCGAGACAACTGTTTTAAATGTTGATTTTCATTAAAAGCTTCTTATTAAAATATTTACAAAATGTTATACAGCTGGACTTAGTTGAATTTTCTTATTTTTTGTAGTTTATGGCAGCTATTGTTAGAGATAATGATTGTGGTAAACTTGTGGGAGTAGTTCTATTTCCTTTTTCTTTTCAGGAAAACTGCCAGTATCAGGAATCACTGGCTGTCTCAAAATTGCAGCTGTGGTTGTCTTCTCAGATTACTAGGAAATTAAAGCAGTGTTTGTAGCAAACTTGATAATTATTATTCAGCAAAGATTTGTACTAAGAAACACAGTTAATGAATAAAGACATTTAAAGGAAAAGATTGAGTAAAAATAAGACAAAAATCTAGTTGTTAAATTAACCAATAGATCTTATACAAAAGGAAAAAAGGAAAAGAAAAATGCTGTATTTCAAGTTCCTCTTCCAACACTGGATTTTTTCCCTCTCTCTCCTCTTTATTTATATTTAATCTCTTTGTAGATGATTATTTATTCTACTTTAAATGAGATGTGCATAAGAAACTTGATACGTGTTTGCAAGTTACAGTAAATTTTGTAACATCAGTTCTGACAATCTCCTTAATAATGAATGTGTATGTGTTCTGATCCAGACCTAGATTTCATTGTGTGATACCTATTAAAAGCTTGGATGATATTTATTGTCTTTATTTGTATTCTCTTTATATATGGACAATCTACCACTCTAGAAAGCTCATTTCAGTTCTAATAGAGATTTTAAATGTGTTGTGATGATTCTATTATTCATGCTACAAAGTGTTCTAAAATTAATACAAAAATGCAACTATCTTTAATACTCTGAGATTAATCATTATTAAATTAAAGTAGCATCATTTTATGCTGGTTTTAATAGCTAACTTAATTATTTAAAGAAGCTACTTTAAAAAATAAGACACTTCTTTCCACATTACATGCTGGGTATTCTCAATCTTCATCCCCAACCACATTCTCCCAGATTTGGGGTTGGTTAAAAATTAACATTAATCTCCTTTCCACTTTCAATACTTCCAAGGCAACAGTTTTCCCATTATGTCAAAACTGACTTATTTTTTCACAAACCGAATTTTTCTAGCTCTATTGATCACTTAAGACCATTGAAAAATCAGGGCAGATTTTGGAAAGTACATCAGAATACAGTTTATTACTGGTAAATCATCAGTTATGATCAGCCTTCATGTTTTTAAGGTGAAACAAGCAATTTGTTTTAGAGGTGGGCAATTCTTAAAAAGACCAGTAGTTGGAGTTAGTTACACACACACAATAGTTACGTTTCCAATGTGTAAAATGCACCCAGTTTCTAAAATTCAGCAATGATTTTCATTTGGTAGATGTTCAAAACATATTAATTATTCTGGGAGTGCCGAAATAATTTTTTAGAAAATTTTCTGGGCAAATTTGACACACAAAATTTGTCTGTATGCTGCTCTATTAAATAATAATTATATGAATTAATCCATTGTATTCTTATATATAAATTATTTACAATATATAGTGATTTATATTTACATGTATATACACAGTTTATATTTACATATATGTACAAAATTATTTTATATTTTTTCTTGTCTAAATGTATTAGTATAATATAGAATAAGTATATAACAGAATTTGGGAAATTTTCTAGAACTATGACTCAAACTCAAACATCCTAAATTCACTCCCTAATTTATGTAAGGCTGTTTTTAAGCTTATGATTATGTAAGGCTGTTTTTGTTTTGTTTTGTTTTGTTTATATTTTTGAGATGGAGTCTGGCTCTGTCGCCCAGCCTGGAGTGCAGTAGCACAATCTCGGCTCACTGCAACCTCTGGTGAGGCTGTTTTTAAGCTTATGAATTAAAACCCTAATACACAAGGGATATTTAATCTTTGAGAGTTTTAATAAATCTGTAATTACTTTGATAAAAATCTGAAAATAATAGTAGCATCATAATGATTTGGCATTTTATGATGTTATTTAATTGAAAACTCTGTGTGAGTTGCATAGAAAAGAAATGCAGACCTTATCTAAGAAAGACTTCTTTAAATGTACTGTAAATGCAAAAAAACACTATAGAAAAATATTTCTCTTGGATTTAAAAGTATTAAATATCTTACAAAAATGCTTGTCAGCAAATGAATTTTTTTATGGATGGAGAAATGAACTGAGAGGGTATCTTCTGTTTTAACATTAAATGTGTAGATAAACAATCAAATAACTTATGGTGAAGAGATTTCTTGTGGGTCATACCATGATTCCTTAACTTGCCTCAGTATGTGAATCATATTAATGAACAATGGTTTAGTATTAATTGTACAAAAATGGTAATATTTATGATGTTATCCTAGAGGACTGAATATCCAAATTTGATTTAGTTAGAAAACAACTGTGGTGCCATTGAAACTAAGCTAAGGGTGAGCCAAAGTGTTGAGCCAGCAGATGTCAGAGATTCGGGCTCCACCATCATAGACAGCACATTACTATATTAGAGTGGAAAATGAAACCCCACGATTAATGCTTGCCTGATGGTTGATTGATGAAACTGAAGCATTCAAAATACTGAAGTAAAATAAGAGTAGGGGAGAGGGAGACAAAAAAGAAACAGTGAGAGAAAGTGAGAGTGTGTGTGAGAGAGATTCAGAAAGATGACAAAACTGATTTTCCTATATTAAAATTTGTGTCAGACTTTAGATATTATGAAAAGTGAGAGAAAACTATTCAGTTGACCTACATAAAATTGCTGCTAATTTACTAGTTTTGACCTTCAAATATGACATTTTCATGTACTTCTATATAATATAAAACCCCTAACTCAAGGTCTAACTTTCGATGAGGGTTTTACATAAGGCAACCTTTTCTCATATAATGCAGTATACAATAAGTTTTTCCCCTCTTGTGGTAGCATTCTACAAATCTGTAGAGATTTTGTGTGATACGATTTGGCTGTGTCCCCACCCAAATCTCATCTTGAGTTGTATCTCCCTTAATTCCTCCATGCTGTGGGAGGGAGCTAGTGGGAGATAATTGAATCATGGGGGCAGTTTCTCCCATACTGTTCTTTTGGTAGTAAATAAGTCTCATGAGATCTGATGGTTTTATAAGGGAAAATCTCTTTCACTTGGTTCTCATTCTGTCTCACCTGCTGCCATGTCAAAAATGCCTT
Organism: Mandrillus leucophaeus; assembly: GCF_000951045.1. Classification (NCBI taxonomy): domain Eukaryota; kingdom Metazoa; phylum Chordata; class Mammalia; order Primates; family Cercopithecidae; genus Mandrillus; species Mandrillus leucophaeus. The sequence goes on from NW_012104521.1 coordinate 1,731,984, forward strand.
TCATCTTCCACCATGATTGTGACGTCTCCCTAGCCACATTGAAGTATGAGTCCATTAAACTTTGTCTTCTTTATAAATCACCCAGTCTTGGGTATGGCTTTATCAGCAGTGTAAAAACAGGCTAATACAGTAAATTGATACCAGTAGGGTAGGGTGCTGCTGAAAAGATACCCACAAACATGGATATGACTTTGGAACTGGGTAACAGGCAAAGGTTGGAACTGTGTGGAAGACTCGGAGGAAGACAAGAAATTGTGGGAAAGTTGAGAATTCCTTAGAGACTTGTTGAATGCCTTTGACAAAAACGCTTATAATGATATGGACAATGAAATCCAGGCTGAGGTGGTCTCAGATAGAGATGAGGAACTTCTTGGGAACTGGCGTAAGACTCTTACTGTTTTAGCAAAGAGACTGGTGGCATTTTGACCCTGCCCTAGAGATTTGTGGAACTGTGAACTTAAGGGAGATGATTTAGGGTATATGGCAGAAGGAATTTCTAAGCAGCAAAGCATTCAAGAGGTGGCTTAGGTGCTATTGAAAGCATTCAGTTTTAAAAGGAAAACAGAGTATGAAAGTTCAGAAAATTTGCAGGCTGATGATACAATAAAAAAGAAAAACCCATTTTCTGAGGAGAAATTCAAGATAGTTGCAGAAATTTGCATAGGTAACAAGGAGCCAAATTTTAATCACCATGACAATAAAGAAAATGTCTCCAGGGCATATCACAGACCTTTGCATCAGCCTATTCCATCACAGTCCCAGAGGCCTAGGAGGACAAAATGGTTTCATAGGCCAGGCCCAAGGGCCCCTCTGCTCTGTGCTGCCTAGGGACTTGGTACCCTGTGTCCCAGCCACTCCAGCCATGGCTAAAAACGACTAAGGAACAGTTTGGGCCATTGCTTCAGAGGGTGCAAGCCCCAAACCTTGGCAGCTTTCAGATGGTGTTGAGCCTGCAGATGCACAGAAGTCAAGAATTGAGGTAGGGGAACCTCCACCTAGATTTCAGAGAATGTATGGAAATGCCTGGATGTCCAGACAGAAGTTTTCTACAGAGGTGGAGCCCTCATGGAGAACCTCTGCTAGGGCAGTGCAGAAGGGAAATGTAGAATTAAAGCCCCCACACAAAGACCCCACTGAGATGCTGCCTAATGGAGCTGTGATGAAGAAGACCACCATCCTCCAGTCCCCAGAATGGTAGATCCACCGATAGCTTGCATCATGTGCCTGGAAAAGCCGCTGACACCTAATGCCACCCTATGAAAGCAGCTGGGAGAGAGGCTGTATCCTGCAAAGCCACAGGAGTGGAGCTGCCCAAAACCATGTGAACCCACCTCTTGCATGAGCATGACCTGGATGGGAGACATGGAGTCAGTCAAAGGAGATTATTTTGGAGCTTCAAGATTTGACTGCCCCACTGGATTTCAGACTTGCATGGGGCCTGTAGTCCTGTTGTTTTGACCCATTTCTCCCATTTGGAATGGGTGTATTTATCCAATACCTGTACTCCATTTAAGACCTCCCCAGTCCTGTGGAACTAGGAGTCTGTTAAACCTCTTTTTCTTTATAAGTCACCCAGTCTTAGGTATGTCTTTATCAGCAGCATGAAAACAGACTAATACACTGGGGCTCTAAAGTGCTATTCCACAGACAACAACAGAAAAGTGAAAGAAGACTTGCATTCAACAAGTGTTTATTGAACCTTTGCAAATGGCAGAGCCAAACAGAGCAAACAACCTCAAAGTTTCTCTGAAACTTCAGGTTTATTGTTAAACATTATATGACTACTGCAGTCTAATCTACCATATGTCCCCTATTTTTTTCTGTTGTTTTCCTGCTTCAGTGTCTTAGAGGAAAATGATGTCCCAATAATTCATCATCCTAAGTGTCCACCAATGGATGAATGGATAAAGAAAATGTGGTGTGTGTTCGTGTGTGTGTGTGCATGCATTCCTTTTTATGGTCCTTATATATATAATGGAATTCTATTAGGCCATAAAAAGGAATAAAATAATGTTTTTTTTGCATCAACATGTATGAAACTGGAGATCATTCTCTTAAGTGAAATAAGCCAAGCACAAAAGACAAATATCACATGCTCTCATTTATATGTGGGAGCTAAAAATTCTGATCACATGGAAGTAGAGAGTGGAAAGATAGAGAACAGAGACTGGGAAGGGTGAATCAGGGGAGAGGACAGACAAAGAGAAGTTAACTAAAGAGTAAAAATGTACAGATAAATAAAAGTAAAAATTTCAATGTTTGATAAAGTGACTGTATTTAAACAAATATGTATTGTACTCCAGTGAACACCCAAAATACACTGTCTAGATCACTATAGATTATATACATATAACAAAATTTCATGTGTATCCCATAAATTCGTACTGGTAAAAAAATTAAAGATTACTTACCAAGTGACAATGAAAAAAATAGAAGTCACTCTTTCTTTCAAACAGTTAAAAAATGTTTTCCATGGAAGGACATAAGTATATCCTTATGATTTCTAGCAGTTCTAGATTACCAGTTGTGTATCTGCATGGCCAAATTCTCAATCAACTCCAGAAACTATGAGAGATGAAACTTAATTTGAACTTTAAAAAAATGGACATATTTGAGTACAAAAGATAGAGAAGGCATTCCAAATAAGGAAGAAAATCATTCAGAATCTGTGTATCACATAGGAAAAAGCTAACCAAAAAGATGAAGAAGAATCAATTAAGGTAGTATGATGATAAAAATACTAGTTAACACATAAACATTAATAGCTTTGTCTTCTTTATAATTATTCAGGACTTGACTTGATGCCAAGATTATACTTTTGTGCACGTACCTATATTTTATATGTAAGCTTCTACTAAAATTGGTCTTGAAAAGACATGCTTGTTCTTATATGGATTGTACAAGAAATGGAATAGGTGCCATCTCTACTTTGATGGGTGTAGCTCAAGTTTCAATGTTATTAACAGTGAAATGATGATAAAAATATAAGAACTTTGAAATATAGCATTCTTCTCAAAAGCATGGTTTTCAAACAAACATGGTTTTCATGTTTGTTTATTTTAGAATATTTTATTGATCTGTAGCATATTACTAAGTAGGATCCCTCTGATTATCAATCATTTTAGGTTTGCTTAAGTAGAATAGTGATTTTAGTATATTTTTTAAAATCCTAGTGTATATTTATTTTCCCTTAATCAAATTAGAATACCATTTATTTTCAGCTCCTTGAATCCCCCAGACATCTTTTATTTGTCTATTATTTAGTTAGGATTTTATAAGTTTTTATATGCCATTTGCATTGTGTGGAATAGCCATGGAATTCCTTGTCAGACCTAGCATGTAGGACATGGAGGAAAGGAAAATAAAAGAAAGAAATTGCATGAAGAAAGCAGGAGAAGCTAAAGGAAAAGTAAGAGTAAAAGGAGGAGTGGAAAAGAGATTTAATAATGAGATAAGGCATGGCAGTGGGCTTCGAAATCAACTCTCTATCCCCACTGTGGTCAATGAGTCCTTCTAAGGGAGGACTAGGGTGGAATTTAGGCAATAAAACATATGTGTGACTATAATAATCTTTACCCTCTCCCTCAATCCCTGTGTGCACTTAGCTCCCTCTGTTGGACTGGTGTTGTTTACACACAAGTGATTTGTTCTTTGAAGAGACAGCCAAACAAAATTTCCTTCTGATATTTTACATTCAAAAGACAGAGGAAAATGATCTCTTCTTGGCATTTTTACATTTGTGTAAATGTTTTTAAGTGGTGATAATAACTAAGACGAATTGTTTGTACAACTCAAGAGTTTTCCTCCAGGTCTTCATTGTAGTAGAGAAATTTAAGTATTTTGTATCTTTTACCACATCGACTTTCTCACATCAAATATTCAAAATTGCAACCACATTAAGGAAGAAGTTTGGAAATGTTCCTATTAGAAGGCAATCACAATAGTTTTCAGTAACCACTAGACTTCTTGTGATTATGGTTTTAATATAGTAACAAAGCTCTCCTTCCCAAATGGGTGAAAGATACACATTCTTCTAATAGTTTAAGTCATGTTTGGAGATAAAAGATGAAGACTAGGAACTCCAGAGCTCTAGAAGATATTAGAGTAGCCAGAATTAATGATATAGAATATGTTAGTCTGTGAATGCTTCATAATATGCAATATGTGAGGCTGGAGGTTATATGCCTTGCTTATTATTTTATGGAATCTCTCCCAATAAATTTTTCTTTAATTTACTGATTTTAGATAAAAAAAAAAAAATTGACTTCTAAGTTTTCCAATCATCCATTCACTCATTCAGTGAGCTTCTCAACAAACACTTAAGAAGAACTAATCATGTCACAGGTTCTGTGCACAGTGCAGGGTATACAACCGTTAATTAAAGTAGACATTTTTCCAGTCTCATGAGACTTACAGCTTTTACTTACTTTGTTTCTCTCACACAATACACTTAATTTTCTAGACTGTAGCATGGGTTAGAGACATTCTGGGGATTAGAACTCACCTAGTCATAAGACTTCTAGGTTCTCCCTAAATTTTAATGCACTTTGGACTTTCATGTATTATTTAGAATGGAATAAATTGATTGATGATCCCTATGATTTCTCTCAAGATTCCAGTGTTTATCTTTTTGAGAATGACAATGACCTACTATATATTGACTTTTTGAAGACCCTCACAACAAGATTACCTTGTTTCAAATTTATATCCCTAGGAATTTCCTAGAATCACAGTGTGTGTCTACATGTATGTGTTTCTATGTGTAGGAAGAAGGCAGGTGGTAAGAAGATAAGAGAGATAGGCAGAACTGATTAGGAGCAATGCATGTAACTTTATATAAAATTTTGATCCTGCTATTCTCCTTACTTATTCTGCAACATACTATAGGATATTAAAAATGGAAGATCTGTATGACATTCAATACCTTTATGTAACTCAGGTATCATATGACTGAAAAAAGGACCTCTCAAACTACATTTAGTAAATGGGATTTATTGTAAAAAAAATCAGGAAACATCATGCAATTCAAATGGAAGAAAATGGGGCTAGGCCTATACAGTTTCTGTAACAAGGGATTGTTATGTTGTTCAAGAACTGAGGACTCTCATATCTTGATCACTCTTCTGAGGTCACGTGAGTCTTGATTTTTATGGGTTCATAACCTTCTATGCCTGGCACCCACTAGTAACTTAATATAATGTCTGTGTACTACTTCCATAAAGTAGTGGAAAGAAAATGGTTATGTCAGCTTATGTCATGTACAACCCACAGATTAATTCAGATAATTGGGCATTGATATGACCAGAGGTATTTCAATATCCATTTAGTGAAAGTTTATATCAGATTCTCCAACAAAGGATGTGTAAAGTGCATCAGTGCCAGATTTAAATATTTATCTTCCAACATGCAAACAACTCTTAAATCAAGAGACAATACAGTCTAATTCACCACTGAAAGATAAATTGAAAATCAAGACTTTCTTACAAAGATATTTGCTGTCAATTCATTTCAGTAGATGCCAGAAAAGATTCTAATTTAGTGGAATTAACCTGCCTGTTTGTTTTCTTTTCCACAGAGCTCTGAGGTTTCTAAAATATGAGAGTTGTTGATAATAGTGTTATTACATATAATAGAGATGGCCCATCCAATTTCCTATTAATTAAATTCTGCTATCCTTTCCATTCCTAGCTAAATGAAATTGTAACAATAGAAGGTTATGCTATGACAAAGATAGCATAAAAGTTTAGAAATATATTTTGAGTACTCTTGACACCATTTGTATGTACAAAAGGAGTTGCTAAAAGATTTGGACCACTTTATAGTCTATATTAGGTTTCAGAACTTGCATGAAGACAAATATTCAGTTTCAGAGAGAGAATTTAGAGCCAACAATAACTTTGAAATTTACTAAAAGCAGGTCACCTTCTTAATGGTGAAATGTTTGTGCTAAAAGTAGGAATAGTTCTCTTGACTAAATTTGTTAGGGATCAAAAGAGTACAAAAATGGTCATTGAAAAGGAAAATTTATAGCACTCAAAGTATTTGTGAATCCAAATATTGTCATTTTTTTCTAAACAAGCAAGGATACTGATCAGTTAACAGTATTCATATAAATGAACTGTTAAGGTTGAAATGAACAGGAGCTATCTTGTGTTATTTACAATCAAGTTCTGTCTTGGAGACAGTGGTAAATTATTAATAATGCCCATCAACCAATAAGCATATTAAAATAATTACATTCGCTACATTTTTATTTACTGAATATTTCTAAATTTATTTTAAATTTGTTACTCAACTTAATCTAACATTCCTCATTGACTATTTAGTCAATTGTTCTAATGTTCCACTTTCCAAAACATGCAAATGGAAGAAAGAATGAACTAACAGTCATTGTGCATTGTTAAAATAAACCAGATGATTTGCATAAGTCAGCATACTTAATACTTACACTACAGTGTAGATATTATATTATTTACAGAAGAAAAACTTGAACATCAGAGGAATTCAAGAAATTGTCCAAAATCAGGTAAGATAGCCAGAAATATCAGAACTGGTTGCTGATCAGTCTGTATATCTATAAAGTACATGCTTTAAAAAAAAAAAACACACACTTTCTATATGCTATGTCAATTCTTTCCTATTTTTTGTAATATCAATTTAAATCTGCTTAGCCTAGCATTCATGATGATCCATTATCTGGTGTCTCCTTACTTAACCAACCTTCTTTTCACTGCTGTCCAACACAAAGCCTGTTTTTTCAGTCATCAATCTACTTCCACCTCCAGACCTTTATTTAATCCACTCTGGAGTCAGAAGTCCCAGCCCTCTTTCATATAAATCCAAACCTAAATTCTCCATGACAACCTTTCCCTTTATTATAAATAAAATTCCCTGCTCCTTTTTGTTTTTTACCTTATTTTCTGACGCTGTTTTCTATGTCCTCTTTTATTGTGGTTGAACTATCACCTCTGCAGGCTGATCTGCCTGCTCTCCTTTCTTCTATAGCATCTTCTATAGCATTGATAGGGTGCCTCTATGTCTCACCACCTGCTTTGAAATGGGCTCCTTCTCTTCTAGATCTCATATATACTACATAATTAGTTACCATATGGCCACAATATATGTGCAATGCAGGGTGCAGAAGAGTAAGTAGAACTGACTTAGCACCTACTCTTATGAATGTTTTAATTCTTGGAGGAAATGAAATATGCAGGTTTTTTATATATATGAAGTAGAGAAAACATCCATCATGAAGGCAGACTTTTATCTAAATGTGAAAATATAAGGAGAACTTTTTTGTTTTCCTTGTTACACACACATACACATACACACACACACACATTATGGTACTTTATATGATAATAGATTATAGAAAGGAAAGAGGAAGGAGATGAAAAGTCTTATACCTGGCAGAGTACATATTTTTCAAGAAGTTTCTTTCTTTTCATCAGTTCTAGTGGTGTTATATATTATCTTGCTGTATGTGTCTCACATTAACTTAAGGTTCTGAAAATGAGTATTTAATTAAACTACATCAAGTTTAGGGAAAATCTTGCCTGGCAACTTGAGGAAATTAAAGATTTTTAACCCTCATGTTCATAATAGGGATCCTACAAAAAGTCAGGGCCTGGGATCTCATGATTTCACTGCTAAATTTAAGAATCATCAAATACTCTGTGGTTTCAGACTTCCCCAGTGAGTTACTACTTACATGGGGCAGTGTAACTCATGTTTTCCTATATTTAGCTGCATTCCAAAGAATTTCATAAGCATTTCCCTGAGCTCACTTTCCCATCCTCAGAGTGATGGCATGAAGCAAGAGGGGATTTTTGATGAATATACTAATATTTTGCATCTTGGAATGTAGATTGGGGTATTTTCATAGAGGGGTAAAAAAAGATTAAGAATAATGGGAATGACAGTGATTTCTTCTGGGAATCCTCACTATTGCTGGTCATGTTGTTGCAGTGAATTAGTGATCTGTGCACTGGGAGACACAGAAGTTTATCTACTTGCATGCTTCTCTCTGTCCACCTTTTACTTCATCTGAACCTATATGCATCAATATTGTATCATATTTTATCTTCCCATTCACAAAGGGCTGGTTTTCCTATCTGCCTGCAAGAATTGGACTATGAATGAAGATAAAACTCACTAAAAGAAAGAAGGGGAAAAGAGCCAATTACTATTGTTTTATAATCAATATATTTTTCCTCACAATTAGGTCTGATGATATTAATTAGCTACTTGATCCCAAAATTCTTAAACTCAGGGTTCAACAGCCTTTAAAAAAGAGCTAGTTTTCCTTGCTTCCGATCTCCAGTATTCTGAGGATGTGCATGAACATGTGTCATCTTCAGGAGCAATGTGTGGGATAGAGGCAGTGGAGCTCACCAGTCTCAGACAAACAAAGGTGCTTACCTACTAAAAACTTAGCCACAGCATCTCTGTCTTCCATGAGGAGCCATTTTCCTAGTTATGTACATCTAGTCTTTCTTTCCTTAGGTTTTAACTACTGTACATCTGTGGGTAAGTCAAAATTGACCCCTACTTCTACACATGAAATGATCTCATCTAAATCAGGCCAAAACAGAACTAAACTCCAATTGGAAATTTGGTTCTAAATCCAATATTTTATATTCTACCATTGATAGATTCTTATATCACTTAGGTATAGGACATTTGTGTGTATTCTGTCATTTAGCTTTTCCAGTATATTGTTTTATAGAACAGAAGGCACTTCTTTAAGTATTTGTCTGATTTCTATTATTCCCAAATAATCATCTTTTATCAGAATTTAAAAGTCTGTGGAGTGAGCCTGTATCTTATACTTCTTTAAACTGCCCTTCCCTAAATTAATACACTTTAAATTTGGTTTTGCTTGTTTAGTTTTGTTTTTACATCAAAGGAAGTCCATGCATTTTTATTGAATGAATGGAAAATTAATTGAACTAATTCTGAGTTGGAATGTTCAAGTAATAAACAACATAAGATGCCTTTTATTTTAGCAAAAGAAGCTCTGGTTATAATCTGATAACAATAAATTTTCTCTTATATGACTCATATTTCATGCATATCTAATGAACCTAGGCACATAATAAGCATTTTGGACAACACAAGATTATATTAGATTCAGTCCTTGTCTTCCATGAGCTTTCAATCTAGTTGTGAGTTCCTGGAAAATACTTAATTTTGACACTAGAGAAATCTTATGCTAGAAATTTCTGCCAGTACCAATTAAAGATATTTTCCCTCAAGTTTCCTGAAGCCAAAGTATACAAGGTTTCCAAATTACTTGACTACAGAAATGAGATTGAGAGTAAACATTGCAAAGAAATCTCAAAATTACCAACCGAAGCATTTTTAAAAATCAAACACCTCTCCCTAGTGGCCCGAGGAGATATATCAGAAGTCAAAGGATAGAAAGCAGCATTCTTTACCTGACTCCATATATTTACTTGTCAGAACTGCTTAACCTTAGCTTTCCTGACAGCAAATGTGCTTGAACTGAAAGGGAAGAAATTATGTCAAAGCTCTTCCCAAAGGCCAGGAAGTATTTGCTTTCCAAATAGAGGAGTCTTAGTATATCTGTGGCTAAAAGTGATGCTGAAGATATGCAGATTTGTAATTTCTAAATTTACAAAGTACGACTTTGTTTCCAGTGCTAACAAGCAAGAAATTACTGACACTATCAGATGCCTGGAACTTAATGGATCAATGAGATGGGACTTCTGGCTTTTCTGTTAGGCAAAGATCTGTTAAAGTTGAGCCATGGAAGCCCACCAAATCCATGACACATTAACATTGCCACTACAACTTCATCTCTGCTGTAGAAAACATGTAAAGTAGTTTTCATACAGTTCCTAACTTGTGGTAAGGAATTAAGCACAAAATATCTTAGGAAGTGTTGCATTTTGATTTGCTGAACATTAAGAATGCACTTTCTTGTATTCCTTCCATAGATTTGTATCATGATTCTATTTTAAAAATTCATAGCTTTGTCTCTACTCATGTGTTCCCAGAAATGGTTAGATGTGTACAATATGTTCACAGTCCTTTCTTTAATCTGGGGACTGCAATGAACTAAAGGCAGAAGAAAGTAGTGTGAACATCGAACCAAGCAATAACTGGCCATCTGAACAAGCCTTGCTGCTGGGGCCTAGTGAAGATAAATACTCATCTATCCAGCGCCTTCATTTCTGTAATGTCTCCCTGTCCAATTTAATAAATGCTTTCTTGCTGGTTTCTTGGCATCTCTTTGAATAAGGAATGTAAACTGAAAAGGTCTAGGAGACTAAAACTGGCACAAAACTCTATGATGAATAATATCAGGAGACACAGAGGCTAGCTCAGTAGTCCCATATGCAGTGCCACAGTCTTTACCAGAGGACAAATGGATTTGCTGCCTGGGACAAGGCTGTTGCATAATTTCCTGATACATGAAAAAATAAGAGACAAATCAGAATAAAACCAGGTCCAATTTTATGCAAATAGAAGTATAAAGCCAGATATTTATAGAAATTATGTTAAAGACAACAATTTAAAGTCTTAATAAACAGAACCATCAGTATATATTTAATATTTAGATATTGTAAAAGGAAAACATAATGTAGGTTTCTCTAAGAACACTTTGAAATTTCAGAAGAAACTGCCAGCAAAATTAGACTGCAACTATTATTTAGTTATCTCTGTATTTATACTATGTCATAAACTATTACTGTTTAAATATCTCAAAAAGCCCCTGGAAAATCATGTTCATTTTCCCAAGTAGAATACCAGTAAAATAAGAAACCTTTCACTTGGTGCTATGGAGTCTGACTAGACCTTAGTTCAAATTTTATTCCCCAAAGAAGCCTTAAATTATATTTTTTTAAGTTTCTATTTTTCTTTTCACAAGTTGAAGAATTTTCCCAGGCTATTATGTTCAAGTCTTTGATTGTAATATGGAAGCCATGCTCCCAGATAATTGAAGTAAATATTAATTCAGATCCACCCAGTAAGTGTGTAGTTTTGGTGACTCACCATCATTTAGGCCTCTAAAAAGGCAATTATAAAGTGTGTTGTGACAGATAAAAGTAAGAAATCAGAGACAGCACTCATATTGGAATAGTTTGCCTTTGAGGCTCACTGGAAAAGAGTAGTGTTGAATTTTTTGGCAGTATTAATAGAGTAGGGTATGTTATTTACATTTGGGGGATTAAACTAAGGACATTCACTACTAGTTGTTCAGATTTTCTCCATGCAAACTTTTGGTCTGAATAGAGGCAACTCATCACACCTACTTGTAAGAAAGGTCCAGTAACCGTGAGCCCAGTAAAAAGTTATTTCCAGTGCTAACAAGCAAGAAATTGCTGACAGTATTGGATGCCTGGAACTTATTGGATCAATGAGATGAGACTTCCAGCTTTTCTGTTAGGCAAAGACCTGTTAAAGTTGAGCCATAGAAGCCCACCAAATCCATGACACATTAACATTGCCACTAGAGCTTCATCTTTGCTATAGAAAATATGTAAAGTATTTTTCATACAGTTCCTAACTTGTGGTAAGGGATTAAGTCCAAAACGTCTTAGGAAGTCTCGCATTTTGATTTACTAAGCATTAAGAGTGCACTTTCTTGTCTTCCTTCCATAGATTTGTATCATGATTTAATTTTAAAAATTCATAACCTTGTCTCTACTCACAAGTTCCCAGAAATGGTTAGATGTGTACAATATGTTCACAGTCCTTTCTTTAATCTGGGGACTGCAGCGAACTAAAGGCAGTAAAAAAAAAAAAAAAAAAGAAAAGAAAAGAAAATATAGGCTATAAAGCCAAGATGGCTGTTGCATTGGGATACAAACAACAGTATGTGCCACAATGAGAAAAGGCTAGAACTAACTACAATTTAATGGAGAGCATGCTTATGTATAATGCTTATTATTATTCTTGAAAAATAAACTTTTCCAAATGTTGCTGGCATATTGAAATTATGTCAACCTAATTATGTCAACCTTTTATTCCCTAGGAGAAAGGTATTCTCAGTTAAAATTTCCTGAATTTTTATGCATTTTTAACAATCCTGCATAATGTATTAACATCTTATCTCAGACATTACAATGAATAGTTTTCTATGTAATAAAATTTTAACTAGCAAACTCATTTGCCTGCTCAAAATGTTTGCCTTTGTAGCTAATGATATTTTATTGTTTCAATTGGACTCTAAACTTAGTCTATTGTTATTTTGCTTATTGTTTGTAAAATAAAAGTTATACACACTATGTGAGGATTGTGTATTAGTGCGTGAACATTTAGAGGGGACTCCAACTTTGGTGGAAGCAAAAACACATGAACACTTACGAAAAGACTCTTTTGGCCAAACTGGATGTGATAATTTCTTAAAATGTTGCTTCCTGGAGGCAAAGAAACTAAAATTGGACTGTGGCTTATATTCATTAATTTTAACCTTAAACATAATTAAGTTGTAAATAAGGTGTTTGATATAAATACTCATTTATGTATACCATAAGAGCTGTATCAGAAATATATTGGTGAATAAAAGTTATGACTCCAGCCTCCAAAAATCTTGAAAGCTAGCTTCAGTTTTTTTTCTATAAAATAGGCATCAAAAAATCCATAGTTATTCTGACTACATATTTACATTTTAATAGCCATGGTTGTGGACAACACCAACAAGGAAAGGTAAGAGAAGTATACCCTTTTACAATATATCAGAAAAAAGAAGTTTTGGATCCAGTACAACATAATGCATATATAGAGTGGGCATCAACTTCATTAGGAATGTGACTGACTGTAGAATGAGCACAAAATAGGAACTATGTTCAGAGCACACCTGGTACCTGGTAGGAGACAGGTACTGATCTGGTTAATTTCATGTAATTATTTCCTACAGACTCACTTTGCTTTAGTGTAATGTATTACTTACATATTGGTGTGAAACAAATCACCCCAAAACTTAGTAGATTGAAAAAACAAACATCTATTATCTCACAATTCCAGTGATTCAAGAATCAGGATATATCTAAACTGGGTATCTCTGGCTCAGGCTCTCTCACAGCAGCAATTAAAGTGTTGGCTGGGACTATAGTCATTTTGAGGCTCCTCTGAGAGACAATCTACTTTCAGACTCACTTATATGGCTGCTGACTGGCCTCCAGTCCTTCTGACTCTTGACTGAGATATCAGCTCCTAAGCGTGTGGGCCTTTGCATAGCACAGCTCCCAATATGGCAAATGGCTTTCCTCAGAGTGAGTAGGTAAAAGAGAAAGAGAAGGAGTAACACACATGGGAGACACCTTCTCTTTGTTCCCTTCTTTTGGAAGTGACATTACATCCTTTTACCATTTTCCATTCATTTGAAGGGCATTAAACCAACACACAAGAAAGGATTACACAAGGGCCCAAAGGGACAAATCTCAGTAGATAAAGAATCTTTGAGGGCCACCTGAGAGACTGCCTACCATACCTTGTAAGGCAATGTGACATGGATAAATACACATGGACTCTTTACTGGTCCTTCATACTTAAGTTGGGACCCGAGCCCTGAAACTTTCTACCTATCTGAACGTCGGCATGTCTCCATTATCTGTTGTAAAGGTAAATAAATGAATGTTAGTACACCCTACTGTCCTTCAGTTCACATATATAGAATGGGCACAATAACCTGTAACTCTAAGGACTGCAGTTAGGATGCAATAGTACAATTGTGCTTAACAAGTAGGAGGCAGTTGGCTGGGCGCAGTGGCTCAAGCCTGTAATCCCAGCACTTTGGGAGGCCGAGACGGGAGGATCACGAGGTCAGGAGATCGAGACCATCCTGGCTAACACGGTGAAACCCCGTCTCTAAAAAAAAAAAAAAAAAAAAAAATACAAGTAGGAGGCAGCAAATATCCCATTGTCCCTAATAGAAGTAACAAATTTGTGTATAAATTTATGGAAAACAACTGTCCATGGTGACCTGCCCTATGAACTTCCTAGGTTCAGCATTAGTGCCTTCTTGTAGAATAACCAACATATTTAACATATTTATGTCTTCAGAACTCAGTAAAAGTGGTGGTTATTTTGGACTACCTTCTGTCAGAAGTAGAATATTGTGACCCAACTGAAAGGAGATATTTTTTCCGTTTTTTTAAGTTTTTTTTTTTTTTTTGTCTCTCTCTCTTCCTGGTACTTGAGTTCAGCCAAGATACAGCAATTTCTCATTATTCCCAGTTAATAGTTAGACCTCGAAATGATCTACTTTGTACTTGGCACTGACAATTCAACTGCAGTGTTTTGATAATTTCTAGGTGTTACGTTTTGGAAGGGGGCATGGACAACTGTGAACATGTTCAGAAAGAATAATCAGATTGATGAGTGGATTCTAAAACCTGCAACACGTTATTTGAAAAGATAAACTCCCAGAAAGAGAATGTTTAACTCAGAGGTAGAGTGGAGAGAGAAGGCTTCAAATCTTAGTTTTACCTCCCACTAGGTGACTGATATGGTTTGGCTCTGTGTCCTCACGAAATCTCACCTTGAATTGTAATAATCTCCATATGTTAAGGGCAGAACCAGGTGGAGGTAATTGAATCATGGAGGTGGTTTCTTCCATGCTGTTCTCGTGATGGTGAGTGAGTTCTCACAAGATCTGATAGTTTTATAAGTATCTGGCATTTCCTCTGTTGGCACTCATTTTCTCTCCTGCTGCCTTGTGAAGATGTGCATTCCACTATGATTGTAAGTTTCCTGAGGCCTCCCCAGCCATATGGAACTGTGAATTAATTAAACCTCTTTCCTTTATAAATTACACAGTGTTGGACAGTTCTTTACAGCAGTGTGAGAATGGACTAAAACAGTGACCTTAAAAAATTTGCATATTATCTCTGAGATTTAGTATATGAATCTGTAAACTTACAATAATTATTATGTATTATAGATCAATCATGTGCCATACAAAGTAACTTGTATGGCACATGATTATCTTGAAGAAGTTACTTTGCATATGGTATCAATAATCCTAAGGATTGTTATTTTTATTTTTACACATTAGGTGGCATTAAGTTTCAAACCCTGTACTGAAGAGTTTCTCTTCAATATTTTTGTTAGCACCTAAACAAGCGGACACAGAGTATCTTTTCTAAGTGAATTTACTGCCTATGTTAGTGATCAAACTTGTCAGGATCTCACTTTTATTTGGATCATAATGCAATTAAAGTTGAATTTGAAAATGGGTACCCAGCATGGGCTTTTAAAGTCCCAAGGCAATGAAATATGTTTTGTAGAATTCATCTTTTTTTCTTCACAATCTGTTTTAGCGAACTTAAAGACCAGAGGAAAAATAAAGATCACAGTAGAGATGCTGAAAAAACATCAGATTTTGGTAGAATCTTGAAAAGGCTACCTAATCTTTTTGAATATCAGAATTTTTTTCCTATGAAATAAATTGCAGTAGGTAGTTCCTTTAGTGTCACATATCTAGAGCTCCATAAATAGACTCAAAATTACTGCAGGAGTTGGAAATGATAAATTTATAGGCTTCTTTAGATTTTACGTCCTGCATTCACAATTTAGGTGAGATTAAATGTCACCTTTTTGACTTATTAAATGTAGTGTTCACCTAGTATTCCTGAGGTTCTACAGGTTTATTCCATCAGGACTTGAGTGGAAGACATTGTAAATATCAGTTTGCAAATACAGAACTTTGGCTACAAATATGATTCCAAAGTTTATTATATTTTTTTGAGATTATACAATATTTGCTATCTTAATGGAGATTTTAATATTCTTTACAAATAAACAGTGAGGTAGAGCTACATGAATGAAAGAAAAATAAAGAGAAAAAGTATTAGGGAAAATATGATAAACATAGAAGGCAGATAAAGGGATTCAGGCCATTCATAATTAGAATCCCCAATTTAAAAAACTCTAAAATCCTAAAATTTAGAAAGAGAACTCGTAATTATAATTAAAGATATATATTTTTAGAACTAAATACTTGAGCTAAATATAACAAATGCACAATGAATGTGAAAAAAAAATCCAGAATGGTCAACATTAAGACATCATTGGACTTGAAGGATAAAGAAAGAATGCTTCATGAAGCAGTAAAATAACTAATAACCTATAATAGGTCATGTGTCAGGCTGGCCTTGATTTCCCCCACAGCAATATTGGCTGCTTTCCAACTGAATAACACTTAAGAAATTCAATATTGGAAGATGTCACTCAAGAATTTTATATCCAGCCAAGCTATCCTTCAAGTTGTAAAAAAACTAAACAATTTTTACATGCAAAAATTCCCATGAGAATTTTTGAGAAAACTACCAGTGTGAAGTTTAGCTCACAAAGAGATGAAAGAAAGAACCACAAAAAACGACTGAGTACTGTATACATTTAAATGTTTAACTAAATCTAAGATACATAGCAAAAAATTTATTAAATACTATTTATTTTGTACTAGGCCCTGTTCTAAATTCTTGACATATATTAACTGTAGAGACTAGGGTTACAGATGAGAATGTAAATGAAGCACACCTTCATAGTTTATATAGTAGCCTCACAACTTAAAAGTAGAGTTTAGAAAAATTTCCTGTTTACTTCATGTAAACACAAGGAACCAAATTATTTCATTTCAAACTAAAATAAATTGAGGAATAAAAGGATAAGTTCATGCAACCATAGAAAAGTAAATAATAAGAAAGAAAATATATCAACTAAATTTGAGTGACCAAAAAAATCCAGGAAATATGGTAATATTAAAGTGATTATGATAAAGAATTATGGATAAAGTGTATAAAATACAGGGCTAGAAATAAGATATGCAATATTAAAAATAATCATTAGAATAAAAATGTTAAAAAAATTTTTTTTTTCTGTTTTGAGATAGAGTTTCACTCTTGTTGCCCAGGCTAGAGTGCAGTGGCATGATTGCAGCTCACTGCAACGTCCACCTCCTGGGTTCAAGTGATTCTCCTGACTCAGCCTCCTGAGTATCTGGGATTACAGGCGTGTGCCACCACGCTTAGCTAATTTTTGCATTTTTAGTAGAGACAGGGTTTCACCATGTTGGCCAGGCTGGTCTAGAACTCCTGACCTCAGGTGATCTGCCCACCTTGGTCTCCCAAACTGAGAGGTGTGAGCCACAATGCCTGGCCAAAAAATTATCTTAATGATTACATATATAAATAGCAAACAAATGAAAAAGACTAAATACCAAAAGACTTAAAAGCTTAAAAACAGAAAACACAACAAAATATAAAATACAGTCAGAACTAAGACTGGATATACATACATACGCCATATTAATAAATAAAAATGACTTAAAAGAAAAAAGATTTATTAAAAGAAAAATATTTTCATATTGGGTTGCAAATCAAAACCTAACTCTGTTCTGTGTACATAAGACACAACTAATACCTAAAAGAAGTATATAGAATGTATATATGTGTATATATAACATGTATCATGCAAATGAAAAACAAAAACAAAAGCAAGTATTTTATGGTATCTGAAAAGGAAACACAACTTGTTGCAGAACAACCCTTGATTTGAGGACAACTGCAAAAGTAGGAAACACACACACATAATCTGTTTGGTCTGTTTTAAGACACTGGAAAGCTAAGCGTAGAGACCTCAGAGAGCACTGAAGATACTAGAGAGAAGGGTGACCAAGAGAGAAAAGCCAATATTCTGCACCACTTTTCTACTTGACTTTGGTCAGTTTAGAAGCATCAGCTAAAGGCTGAGAAACTGAGCAAAGTTTCCAGCGGTCATTTCAGAATATGGAAACCAAAATTGGACTTTAGGGCCCTCCAAAGAGAAAGGTCTGACATACAACTCAGACTTTCAGATGAGATTTTTAATGGGCTGCACTCTAGGGGTAAGGGAGAACCATAAATAGATCAGTCATCATAAAGAATGAAACCAGCCGGGTGTGGTGTCTCACACCTGTAATCCCAGCATGCTGGGAGGCCGAGCCAGGTGGATCACTTAAGGCCCGGAGTTCTAGAACAACCTGGGCAACAAGACAAAACTTTCTCTCTACTAAAAATACAAAAATTAGCTCGGTGTGGTGGCACACACCTGTAATCCCTGCTACTCAGGAGGCCGAGGCATAAGAATCACTTGAACCTGGGAAGTGGGGGTTACAGTGAGCCAAGATTGTGCCACTGCACTCCAGTCTAGGCAGCAGAGTGAGACTCAGTTTCAAGAAAAAAGAAAGAAACCTAGTTAGAGACGATTCAGTTCCAAGTTGGATTAAGGTGATGTTCCTTTAGCTTATCTGCCTAAAACAAAATAAATCCTCTCTTCAAGAAAATAACGTCTTGAGAACTTCAAATTACCTTCACAATTTTTTATTTTAAAAGTCTATGATTTAGTCAAACATCACCAGGTATATATGGAGACAGACTACGTGACAAAAAAGCGAAGGAGAAAATTACCTAATAGAAACAGAATCACAGGAGACACCAATAATATTGGAGCTATCAGATGCAAATAAGAATTTATTTTCCTTGGACTTCTGAATAGAATTTAAAAGATTACATAAAACCTACACATACAAAGTTTGTAGCTAAGAAAAAAAAATTACAAAAATACTTTTGAAAAGGCATCATATAGGTTTAGAAGCCATGAGGAGTGAATGGGCCTAAATTACAGAGAGGAGAAACATTCAGTGGTGAGTAGATAAACAGCATTTTTTTTCTTTTTACATAGAGGAATTTGCCAATTATTGATGTGAGCTGAAGTTTGTGGCTTGGTCCAGATAGGGAGAAGCAGCTGAAAGATGTAGAAACCAATGTAGACTTTAGCAGTCACTTGGGAATAGAAAGATATATTGAGGGCTTGAGGGCCATAGATACACAGCCATTTTCCCCAAAGACGTTTGCTATATTCTATGACTGTGTAAGAAGCTGAAATCTAAACTAAAAACTTTTGAAACTGAAACTGAAACCTAGTAAAGTCTCATAGTAATTAGGAAACAAAGACCTGAAAACAGAAAATACAAGAAACAAAAGCCTAGAGAGTATGGTATATTGGCACGGAGGAACTGTAGCCTCTTTTCACTAACCAACTCTGATTGTAGGCAAAAGTTGAGAAACCAGAGCCAGACCAACACTTGTGGGGTAAAATCATTGGATACATTTGAGCAGTAGGGTATTTATACATTTTTAAAGTATCTCCCCACATATTGTTTAGTAGTTACAAGGGGAAAGATATTGTACAATGAAAATATCTGACAGACTCTATCTTAACAAAATGATTAAAGTTATCATCATCAGCAGAGCAAATAAATATTGTGTGCCTTTTGAAATAATATGTTAAGAAGGACACAGCACATATATTGTATAATATATAATGTATCGATATATTTTTATATATGAGGAGAGAAATAATAGTGTTCTTGCAAGAATAGTCATAAACTAAATCTTATCATGAAGAAATTAGTAGACAATCCAAATTGAGGGACTCTCTACAAAACACATTTGGCATGTACCCTTTTAAAAAAAGTCATTTCATGAAAGACCAAGAAAGACTAAGAAACTTACAGCTTAGAAGAGATTAAAGACATATGACAAGTAAATACATGCATGATTCTGTGTCATCAGAAAAACCAGAAAATCATCAATCAGAAAAAAATACGTTGTAAAGGACAACATTAAAACAATAGAATCTTGTGTTAATGTTTAATTTTTTTGAAATTAATAGTTGTGCCATGCTTTATGTAATAAGATGTCCTTTTTCTTAGAAAATATACACTGAAGTATTTGAGGGTGAAAGGTCATGATGTCAAAGACTCTCAAATGCTTTAGTTGATATGAAATGTACATGTGGTTTTTTGTATATGTGTGTAGAAGAGAAAGTGTGGTCACTTCAGGTGTGTATACATGGGAGTTTATTATATCATTGCCAAATTTTCCTGCCAGTTTAAATATTTTTCAATAAAAGTTAAAAAAAAGTATGAGAAAACATTGGAGAGCCATGTTACACGAACAGAAGCAAACGAGGCACTTTGAGTTTTGCCATTTAAGTGAGATTGTACTTATTTTGCTAACCAAGGTCATTGCTGAGAGGAGAATAGTGATTTCTCATGCTTGCTTTTTTTTTTTTTTTTGAGATAGAGTCTCACTCTGTTGCCCAGGCTGGAGTACAGTGGCGCAATCTCGGCTCACTGCAAGCTCCACTTTCTGGGTTCAGGCGTTTCTCCTGTCTCAGCCTCCCTAGTAGCTGGGATTATAGGTACCCACCACCATGCGTGGCTAATTTTTGTATTTTTAGTAGAGATGGGGTTTCACCATACTGGCCGGGCTGGCCTTGAACTCCTTAACTCAAGTAATCTACCTGCCTCATCCTCCCAAAGTGTTAGGATTACAGGCATGAGCCACCACACCTGGCCTAAGACCTGCTTTTATATAAGACATCTTAAAAGATATTCAGGCAGTAGAAATATGGTACTCGACAAAAACTTAGAACTACACAAAGAAATAAGGAGTACTGGAAATTAAATAAATGAAAGTAAAAATAAAACATTTTAGGTTATCTTTCTTATTTTTAATTGCTCTAAGACTTAATTGACTCTCTAAAATAGAGGTTAGCAAGCCTTTCCATAAAGGATCAGATAGCAAATACTTTGTTTGGTAAGTCAAATGGACTTTGCTGCAATTACTAAATTTCAGCATTGTAGTGCTAAAGCAGTCATAGATAATACATAACAAATGAGTGTGGCTATGTTTTAATAAAGATCATCATGGCATGTAATTTCATCATACTGATTTCTTTTTGGTTTCACTAAGATGACATATTCTTACTTCTTCATGTGTTTGCTCCTGTATTTTTTTCAAGACCTAATTCAGGAATTATCTCTTTCAAGACTCTTTCCCAAACCTTTTATTTCTCACAGGCAAAATGGAATCTCGTTTTTATGATCCAATAGGAACTTTTGCTTGCTGATTTTATCTCTGATTTGATTTGTGAACTTTGGAAGTTATTTAATATCCCTAAGTTTCAGTTTTCTCACCTATAAGATAGTAATAGCACCTGCATTGTGATAATGCATCTGAATTACTTAACACAGGACTTGACCCACAGAAAACATTCAAAACATGTAAATGATATCTAATAATATTGTGATGATAATGATTATTCCTCTGTCATACTACTTTCTGATGCACAATATTGGTCAACATAAAATATGCTTGGTTCTTGGCTAAATATTATGTAAAGGAAAAGTTATAATAATGTGATTGGGAATATTTGGATTTGAATTTTAATAGCAGTAAAATGTACTAAATCAGAAGAACATGCCTTGGTCAGTAATATATATGAATATGCAGGTAAGATAAGGGAGAATAAATATTATGATACCTGTAAGTTTTTGAACACCAAAGTGAAGTAAGCTACGAACACACCTGTAAGGGGATCAAGTAGACCGGAAGCAAAATTAGCAGTTGAGCTATAATCCCTGACCGTGCTGGACACAGGACTCTGTTCACATAGAGAGGGAAAGCAATTAGCAGTGGAATAGCATGTGGTTTGGCTAATATCACCTCAAGAAAAAAAACTAGATTAAAATTTAGAAGGGATATTGAATAGACGAGATGGCAGGTGGGTGGTGAATAAAAATGAACAACCAAATTCATGCTTGGGAATATCTTGGGTGTGCATGTGCCTGTTTTTCCTTTCATTGGTATATTTAGGATTTGCATAAATAAGATGAATATGGGGGTACATGTTGCCTCATCTTTTAGTTGCTCTGCTTTGAAATAAAAATAAATTCCTGGATCAAAAGATGGCAGATAGGGAAACTTAAAGAAGTTGGTTTGGGTAAAATTAAAGGAGGCAGCCATCTGATCGTTTCTTTCTCCAAAGAGGATTTAAGTCTTCCCCTAGGACACAGGACACTGAATCAATATATTTTAAATATTATATTAAAATTATATAATGTCTTAATTTTTAATCAAATAATTCATGCACATAATTATTAATAGTATCAGAGGATTCTTTTGAAATCAGTGTCCTCTACATTGCTCTTCTCTAAATTGCTTAGAAGGAGTATTAATACTTTTAGTTATATCTTCTGGCATTAGCCATAATTTCTTCATTTTTCAAAACCTAAGTAACATGACTGTATTTCTTTCCCTTGATTTATTAATTATAAATGTATAATAAATTTATTATTTTGAAAAAGAAGGTAAACTGATCCATGCCAACTCTCATCTTCAAATATATGTTATATATTATATTGTGTGTACATTATCAATATAGTACATCCTAATTATTAGTTGATGACGTAGTTTCATTATTGTGAATATATAAATATTGTTTACTAAATAAGAAAGCAGTGTAATATGTTACATTTCCTGTCTTTTGAAACTTCATTATTTTCTCTAGAGTTAATTATTGTCTCAGTTTTTTCATTATATAATTTCTTCTATTTACAAATGTTAACAAATATTCTATCAGATCTTTCATTGTCTTGCAGTACCAAGTGTTGCTGTGGAAAAACATGATGTTATTCTGATTGCTCCTTCCTGGGAAGTGTTTTTCTCTCTAGAAGTTAGTGAATCCTCCCTCCATCACTGGTATTATGATATTGCATAATAACGTGCATTGGTGTGGTACCTTTTTGTATTTCCTGTGCCACTAGAGACTAGAAATTATTTGCTGATTTGTTTAAGTTCCCTATAGATTCTGGTTATTAAGCCTTTGTTTGATGCATAGTTTGCGAATGTCTTCTCTTGTTCTGCAGGTTGTCTGTTTACTCTGTTGATAGTCTCTTTTTTTATGTGCGGAAGCTTCTTAGTTTTGTTAGGCCCCACATGTCTATTTGTGTTTTTGTTACAACTGCTTTTGGGGACTTAGCCAAAAATTCTTTGTCAAAGCCAATATCAAGAAGGGTATTTCCTAATTTGTCTTCTAGAATTTTACAGTTTGAGGTGTTACATTTAAATCTTTCATCCATTTTGAGTTATTTTTTGGCTGTTTCCATGCCTAATGCAGCCATGGCTCCTGGTCCCACAAAGTATCTGAAGTGGGTGGCAGCTCCAAAGTAGTGGATGCTGGATACATTGACCAGTGTATTTGCTCCTTGTCAATCCACCAGTCCTCATAAACTGAGAGAGTGTCTCTCCCTCATCATTTTCCTAAGGAATAGACTTAAGTATGCCCTGAGAAGAAATGAAGAAGATTTGCTTGCAGCGATTCATTAAGATAGATGGCAAGATCCAAACTGATATAACCCACCATGCTAGATTTATGGATGTCATCAGCATTGACAAGGGAGACAATTTCTGTCTGCTCTATGACACCAAGGGTTGCTTTGGTGTACATCATATTACACCTGAGGAGGTTAAGTACAAGTTATGCAAAGTGAGAAAAATCTTAGTGGGCACAAAAGGAATCCCTCATCTGTTGACTCATGATACTCATACCATCTGCTACCCTGATCCCCTCATCAAGGTTAATGAAACCATTCAGATTGATTTGGAGACTGGCAAGATACTGATTTCATCAAGCTTGATGCTGGTAACCAGTGTATGGTAACTGGAGGTGCTAACTTGGGAAGAATTGGTGTGATCACCAACAGAGAGAGGCACCCTGGATATTTCGCCATGGTTCACGTGAAAGACGCCAATGGCAGCAGCTTTGCCACCTGGCTTTCCAACATTTTTTGTTATTGTCAAGGGCAACAAACTATGGGCTTCTCTTCCCCGAGGAAAGGGTGTCCACCTCACTTTTGCTAAAGACAGAGACAAGAGACTGGTGGACGAACAGAACAGTGTGTTAAATGGTCTCTGGGTGACTTGTTACATCTTTGTACATAATTTAAAATAATTCAGCATGACTAAAAAAAAAAACTTGTGTACAGTGAAAACTAGGGGCCCAGCTTCAGTCTTCAGCATATGACTACCCCGTTACCCTAGCACTATCTATTGAATAGGGCATACTTTCCCCTTGTTTTTGTCAGCCTTGTTGAAGATCAGATGGTTGTAAAATAACCCCATTTAAAAATAGGAGAAGGGAACAAACAGATATTCTCAAAAGAATACATATAAGCAGCCAAAAAATATGAAAAAATGCTCATCACCACTAATCATTAAAGAAATGAATATCAAAACTACAATGAGATATCATCTCACATCAGTCAGAATGGCTATTACTAAAAAGTCAAAAAACAACAGATGCTGGTGAGCTGTGGAAGAAGGAGATGCTTATACACTATTGGTGGGAATGTGAATTGGTCCAGCCACCATGGAAAGCAGTCTGGAGATTTCTCTAAGACCTTAACACAGAACTACCCAGAAATCCCATTACTGGGTGTATATCCAAGGGAAAATAAATCATTCTGCCAAAAAGACACATGCATTTGTATGTTCATTGCCACACTATTCACAATAGCAAAGACATGAAATCAACCCAGGTGCCCATCAATGGTAGATTAGTTAAAAAAAATGTGGTATGTATACACCATAGAATACTACACAACCATTAAAAGAATAAAGCCATGTGCTTTGCAGCAACATAGATGCAGTTGCAAGACATAATCCTAAGTGAATTAATGCAGGAACAGAAATATCACATTTTCACTTACATTTAGGAGCTAAACATTAAGCACACATTGACATAAATATGGGCTCAATAGACATTGTGGACTACTAGGAGGGGGAGTGAGGGAGGAGGGTGTGGGTTGAAAAACTACCTATTGCGTACTCTGCTTACTACCCGGGTGTTGGGATCTTTACCCCAAACCTCAGCATTGTGCAATATCCTCATGTAACAAACCTGCATATATGCGCCCTGTATCTAAAATAAAAGTTGAAATTTAAAATAAAATATTAAAAATGAAACTAAAAATTAGGCATTTGAAATTAAATTATCACTCTCTTCACATATGAGATCTTCACCCTATACATTTAATGATTTTTTTCCTTATGTTTTATCTTTTTTCTTTCTGGAATACCTAATAATCTGATGGTTGACATCTGGATTGATTTTTCTGAATATTTTATCACTTTTATTCTATTCCAATTACTTTGTTTTGTTTCCTGAAATATTAACTTGGTTTTATTTTTTAACATTTCTGCTAAAATTTCAAATGATAATTGTCTATCATATTTGCAATTTCATCATTTTCCTCTTTCTTAGATGTTTATAGATGTATTATATCACCTTGTTACTCCCTAAGACAGATTTATACTTTTTTATTTGTTAAAGTTCTTTTTTCTGCATTAGTTCTGGTTCTACTAGGTTTTAATTTTCAGTTTGTCTCTCTCTTTCACGTAATAGATCTTTCTTTCTTTCTTTTCTTTCTTTCTTCTTTCCCTTCCCTTCCCCTCCCTTCCCTTCCCCTCCCCTCCCCTTCCCTTCCCTTCCCTTCCCTTCCCTTCCCTTCCCTTCCCTTCCCTTCCCTTTCCTTTCTTCCTTCCTTCTTTCCTTCCACGTTATAGATTTTCTTAAGGATAAGATATCTGATTATCCTTACTTTTCTATATATATTTAAGAAGTAGGTACTTAAGAGACTTATACTTTTGGCCATAATATAAGAAAAGGGACCATATTTACTCTCCCACCTTAACAAGTAAGACAAATAGAAAAGATAAGACACAATGCTTTTTAGATATTAGACAACCTGCAAACAAATGAAATTTAGTCTATAAGTGCCTCAACTCACTGTCTAGAGCATTTCCAGGGTGTTGTACAGAAAGTGGAAACCCAAAGAGACCCCAGTGATCTCAACAAATTGAGGAGACAGAGTCTGGAGTATGGGCAGGACAAGGTGGCTAGCAATTGTGGGACTAAATATCCACAAATACTAAAGAAATAACATATACAAATATATACAATTAATATACAAATATATAGACAGAGAGAATTCCAGGGAATGTCAGAAGGTCTTCTTGAGTCATTGGCTGAATATGTTTGGCTATAGTGAGGAAATTATCCAGCTCATGGAAAGAATGGTCAGAAAGAACTATAACAATCCTCAACCATACATAGAGTCAGAAATAGTTTGTGTTCCCACCCATTAGAAAAAAGTTTTATCTTAGAGGTGGGGCTAAATTAGCTATAAAAACTCTCCTACATTTGACCTAAGAAAGCTTGAAAGCAAGTCTCAAAAAAGCAATTGTATTCCAAATAACTTAACTGCATTCTAGATAAAACATAATAAAACATTGTGAAAAGTACAAAGTTGGATAATATTTCAAGGTTCTTTTCTTGATAGAATAATAAGACAGAAATTCAGGAAGGATATAGAAGTTTAAAAAACACTACAAACCAACTCGACCTAACTGATGTGTTTAGATTATGTCCCCAACGAGGGCAAAATACAGTGATTCCTTGGAATTTGAGGGTTTCATGATGCCCTACAGATACCAAAATCTGCAGATGCTCAAGCCCTTTTTATAAAATATTTTAGTATCTTCATATAACCTACACACACTTCTATATATTTAAATTATCTCTAAATTACTTATAATAACTAAATACCTAATACAATCAAAATAGTATGTAAGTAGTTGTTATATTGTTATTTTTTAAAATTTTCTATTATTCGTTGTCATTGCATTGTTATTTTTATTGTATTTTTTCCCAAATGTTTTTGATTGGCAGTTAATTAAATATGTGGATGCAGAACCCACAAATATGGAAGAGGGCCAACTGTATGCATTCTTTTCAAGGGCACATAAACATTTTTAGTATAGATCATGTGCTAAGTGGGGGAGGAAGATGGCAGGTAAGAGACAGGACTAACATGCAGCTCCCACTTGAATGGACAGAATAGTGTGTGGAGACGCACATCATGAATTTTTACTCCAAGAACCACCACAACTATGTACCAGGAAAACCAAAAGAATTCACAGATTCTTTCAAAAAACCAGCACACTGCTGCAAACTTCATGAGACAGGTGAAAAACTATGAGTTCCCAAAATGCAAGGGGGAAAACCAGCCTCAGAACACACATCTCCACTAGTGAATCTGAAAATCCAGATCATGGGAAAAGGATTTAACGTTACCGAGAGCTGAAATTAATTTAGGGGGTCACACAAAATATAAAATTAGAAGCAGTAAGAAGAGCCTTGTAAGTACTTCCAGTCTCCAGCTCGAGTCCAGGGAGGCCATCCCTGACTATATCTCACAGGGGGCCTCAGGTAAGACAGCCAGCAGAATTAGGGAGGTGCCACAGGGTGAAAGAAGCTTCCAACTGTGTTTTTATAATAATTTCCACTGGGCATGAATTTTCTGGAGCAGAATCTGGAGGGGAGAATGAGAACTGCTGCAGATTCGAGTGCAGGAGCAGCCACTAACATTGTAAGTAGACAGGCAGAGATGAAGTCTGAAAGCCATGCTTGCTTTCTCAGCAGGGAAGATTATGGCCTGGGGCAAGCTCTGAGTCCTTTATGCATGCTGCTTTGATATAAACTTGGCACCGTTGGCAGAACACTGTGGGAGCAAGACTATCTCACCAACTGCATGGCAAATGGGTGAGGCCTTTTGCTGCCGGCTATCCTCTACTTGCCTGGTGAACTATATGGCACAGGAAAGGCAGCCATAATCTCCTCTGGAACATAACCTCATTGGCCTGAGAACCATCTCCCTAACCCCAACAATGGCTGTGGCAAGCCCCACCCAAAGAAAGTCTGACCTCAGACCCACCTAATCCTGCCATGACCTGATGGCATTTCTCTACTCACTCTGCTAGCCAAACACAATAGACAGAAACTCTTGGGAGCTTTATGATCCAACCTATCAGCTGAGAAACCAGGGGCTGGCCAACAAGGGGCAAGCTTTTATCCCTCTTCTACTACTGCAGCTGGTGCTTTCTTGAAAGTGCCATATCCTGGCTAGAGGCCAACCAACTCAGGCCATTAGAACAACTCACGACAGAATAACACTGCTCCCAGGAAGGAGAAAACAACAGCTAATTCCACTACCTGCAACAACCTGGCTAACCGAAGACATGAGTCTATCCATGTGATAACTTCACTGCTAGCATAACCAGCATTCAAGAAAGTCAGCACACTAAACATATCTACAACCAAGGACTCTCAAAGTGTCTACTTCACTCCCCTGCCACCTCCACCAGAGCAGGTGCTGGTATCCAAGACCTGAAGATGAATCACATCACAGGACTCTTTGCAGATACTCCTCAGTACCAGAGCCTGGTAGCCCCACTGGGTGGCTAGGCCCAGAAGAGCAATTGCAATCACTGCAGTCTGGCTCTCAGCCCCACCCCTAGGGGAAGGGGAAGAGCACCACATCAAGGGATCAACCCATGGGACAAAAGAACCTGGACAGCAGGCCTTGAGTTCCAGATCTTTCCAATGAAATAGTCTACCCAAATGAGAAGAAACTCGAAAAGTAAATCTGTTAATATGACAACATGGGGTTCTATAACACATCAAAAAAAAAAAAAAAAAAAGTCACAGTAGCTTTCCAGCAATGGATCCAAATCAGGAAGAAATCCCTGAATTGCCAGATGAAGAATTTAGAAAATTGATTATTAAGCTACTCAAGGAGATACCAGAGAAAGGTGAAAAACATCTTAAAGAAATTAAAACAATACAGTATATGGATGAAAAATTATCCAGAGAAATAGATACCATAAAGAAAAAACAATCACAACTTCTGGAAATGAAAGACACACTTAGAGAAATACAAAATGCAGTGGAAAGTTTCAACAATAGACTAGAACAAGTAGAAGAAAGAACTTCAGAGCTCGAAGACATGGCTTTGGAATTAATCTAGTCAGACAAAGACAATGAAAAAAAGAATTTTTTAAAAAATTAACAAAACCTCTAAGAAATTGGGGTAATGTTAAATGGTCAAACATAAGAATGATTGGTGTTTCTGAGGAAGAAGAGAAATTTAAAAGTTTTGAAAACTTATTTGAGGAAATAATTGAAGAAAACTTCCCTGGCCTTGCCAGAGATCTAGACATCCAAATATAAGAAGCTTTTAGAACATCTGGGAAATTCATCACCAAAAGATCATCACCTAGGCACATAGTCATTCGGTTATCCAAAGTCAAGACCAATGAAAGAATCTTAAAAGCTATGAGACAAAAGCATCAGGTAACCTATATAGTTATCTAAAGTCAAGGCCAATGAAAGAATCTTAAGAGCTATGAGACAAAAGCATCAGGTAACCTACATAGTTACCTAAACTCAAGACCAATGAAAGGATCTTAAGAGCTATGAGACAAAAGTGTCAGGTAACCTATACGTTAATCTAACCTATTAGATTAACAGGAGATTTTTCAGTAGAAATCTTACAGACCAGAAGAGTTTAGGGTCTTATCTTTAGCCACCTTAAACAAAATAATTGTCAGGCATGAAATGTGAATCCAGCAATCCTAAGCTTCATAAATGAAGGAGAAATAAATTCTTTTTCAGACAAATGCTGACAGAATTTACCACTACCAAGCCAGCACTACAGGAAATGCTATAGGAGTTCTAAATCTTGAAACAAAACCTCAAAGTACACCAAAATAAAACCTTCTTAAAGCATAAATCTCACAGGGCCTATAAAACAATAACTGACAATGGGAAAAAAAAAAAAAAGAAAACAAGGTATCCAAGCAACAACTAGTATGACTCATAGAACAATGCTTCACATCTTAATACTAATGAATATAAATGGCTTAAATGTTCCACTTAAAAGATACAGAATGGCAGAATGGATAAAAATTCACCAACCAAGTATCTACTATATTCAAGAGACTCAGCTAATACATAGGGACTCACATCAACTTAAGGTAAAGGGGTGGGAAAAGATATTCCATGCAAATGGAAACCAAAAGTGAGCAGGAGTAGCTATTCTTATATCAGACAAAACAGACTTTAAAGTAACATCAGAAAAAAAAAGACAAAGAAGGACATTATATAATGATAAAAGGATTGGTCCAACAGGAAAATATCACAATCCTAATATATATACATGTACTTGACACTGGAGCTCCCAAATTTATAAAACAACTATTACTATGTGCTGATGAGATAGCAATAAAATAATAGTGGGGGACTTCAATATACCCCAGAACAGATAGATTAACAGATATTTACAGAACATTCTACCCAACAAGTGCAGAATATACATTTTTCTCATCAGCATATAGAACATTCTCCAAGATAGACCATATAATAGACCACAAAACAAGTCTCGATAAATTTCAAAAAAATTGAAATTGTATCCTGTATCCTCTCAGACCACAGTGGAATAAAACTGAAAAGTAACTCCAAAAGGAACCCTCAAAACTATGCAAATACATGAAATTAAATAATCTTCTCATGAATGATCTTTGAGTCAATGAAGAAATCCAGATTGAAATTTAAAAATCATTTGAACTGAATGATAATAGTGGCACAACCTATCAAAACCTCTGGGATACAGCAAAAGCAGTGCTAAGAGGAAAGTTCATAGTATTAAATGCCTACATCAAAAAAATATGAAAGAGAACACATAGACAATTTGTTTACCCCTCAAGGAACTAGAGAAACAAGAACAAACCCAAACCCAGCAGAAGAAAATAAATTACAAAGATCAGAGCAGAACTAAATGAAAGTAAACCAAAGAAAAAAATACAAAGCATAAATGAAACAAAAGCTGGGTCTTTGAAAATATAAACAAAATTGATAGACCATTAGTAAGACTAATTTAAAAAAGAAGAGGAACGATCCAAATAAGCTCAATTAGAAATAAAATGGGAGATATTGCAACCAATACCACATAAATACAAAAGATAATTCAAGGCTACTATGGACATCTTTATGTGCACAAAATAGAAAATCTAGAGGAGATAGATAAATTCCTAGAAATATACAACCATGATAGATTAAATTAAGAAGAAATAGAAACTGTGAGCAGACCAATTACAAGTAGCCAAGTTAAAACAGTAATTAAAAAATTGCTGGCTGAGCGCGGTAAATCATGCCTCTAATTCTAGCACTTTGGGAGGCCAAGGCGGGTGGATCATAAGGTCAGGAGTTTGAGACCAGCCTGGTCGACATGGTATAATATGTCTCTACTAAAAATACAAAAATTAGCTGGGTGTGGTGGTGGGCACCTGTAATCCCAGCTACTAGGGAGGCTGAAGCAAGAGAGGCAGAGGTTGAACACAGGAGGCAGAGGTTGCAGTGAACCGAGATTGCACCATTGCACTCCAGCCTGGGTGACAAGAGCAAAACTCTGTCTCAAAAAAAAAGAAAGAAAGAAAAATGCCAACAACAAAAAAAGTCCAGGACCCAATGGATTCACAGCTGATTTCTATTAGACATTCAAAGAAGAATTGGTACCAATCTTACTGAAACTATTCCAAAAGATAGAGAAAAAGGAAATCCTCCCTAAATCATTTTATGAAGCTAATATCACTGCAATACCAAATCCAGGAAAGGACATAACAAAATAAGAAAACTGCAATTCAATATCCCTGATGAACATGGATGTACAAATCCTCAAAAATACTAGCTAGCCAAATCCAACAGCATATTGAAAAAACTATGCACCATGATTAAGTGGGTTTCATACTAGAGATACAGGGGTTGTTTAACATATACAAGTCAATAAATGTGATATATCACATACTAGAATTAAAAACAGAAATCATGCAATCATCTCAATAGACGCACAAAAAAGCATTTGACAAAATCCAGCATCCCATTATGATTAAAACCCCCAGCAAAGTTGACATAGAAGGGACATATCTCAAAGTAATAAGAGCCATCTATGACAAACCCACAGCCAACGTTATACCGAACAGGGAAAAGTTGAAAACATCCCCCCTTAAAACTGGAAAAAGACAAGGATGTCCACTCTCACCATTACTATTCAACATACTACTGGAAGTCCTAGCCAGAGCAATCAGACAAAGGAAAACAATAAAGGGCATTCAAATTGTTAAAGAGGAAGTCGAACTGTTACTATTTATTGATTGTATGATTGTATGTCTAGAAAACCCTAAAGAATCATTGAAAAAGCTCCTAGATCTGATGAATGACAGTAAAGTTTCAGGATACAAAATCAATGTACACAAATTAGTAGCACTGTTATACACCAACAATGACAAAGCTGAGAACCAAATCAAGAACTCAATCTCTTTTACAACAGTACAAAAAAATAAAATACTTAGGAACACACCTAAACAAGAAGTTGAAAGAGCTGGATAAGGAAAACTACAAAATACTGCTGAGAGAAATTATGGATGATAAGCTAAGTAACCAAAAAAATGTGGTGCACAAAAAGAAAATCTAAATGGCCAATAAACACTAAAAAAATCAACCTTACTAGAAATCAAGCAAATGAATATTAAAACTGTAATGAATTATTAGTTTACTCACATGAGACTGCAGTTCTGAAAATGCCAAGTGATGGTGAAAATGTGGGGAAAATAAGAACTCGTATTCTTACTAGTGCAAGGTCAAAGTGATGTAAGATCTTTGAAAAGCAATTTGGTGATATTTGCATATGTATTCTCTAAAACTCAGACATTCTAATCTTAGATATATACCTTAAGAGACTTTAACATAGATTACAAAGAGATATGTTCAAGAATGTTAATTGCAGCATAGTTTGTAATAATGAAAATGAAAATAACCTAAAACCATCAAAAAGAAAATAAATCAATTATGTTGCAATCATTAAACAGAATTTTATAATAACAAAAATGAATTAACATAATATGACCGAATTTATCATCAAAATATTAAGATAAAAACCTAGCTATTGAAGAATTCAGATGGTGTAACACCATTTCTAATAAAGGTTATGAATAGAAGAAGTGACATGCCTGATAGCCTGAGGAGCTCAGCAATGCTTTCCCCAGAGAATCTGGTGAAAATTATGAAACAGTAAAATCAACACTTTATAACTTCTTAAAATGGTCCTATGAATGAAGAAATATCTATGCAAGAAATCTCAAAAATGATGTAAGAAAAGTAGAAGTCTGTTATATTTAAAGATTATTCCTTCCCTTCCCTACCCCAGCTCAGAGAAATAGAAACTGCACTCTAGACTGGTGGAGACAAGAATACAGGTCTCTCTGCTTCCAGTTCCCAATTACAGGACTTTCTTTCTTGGAGGGAAAGACATCAGTATATTTCATCTTGCCCACAACTATCTGCTATTGAGGCTAAATTTCAGGTCAATGAAGCCAAGATGTGCAGTGTAGTGCCGTACAGTACATAATATTTGATAATGATTATAAATGACTATGTCACTGGTTTATATATTTCCTATAATATACTTTTTATCATTATCTTAGTGTGTCCACTTTCTACTTAACATACATCAAAGGCAAAGAGAAAACCTTGAAAGCAGCAAGCAAAAATGGCTCACTACTTATTATTAAAAGCAAATTCTGATAAGATCAACGATTGGAGTTTTCATCACAAAAAATGGAGGATAGAAGACAATGGGATAATATATTGAAAATGTACAAAGAAGAAACTATCAATCAAGAATTCTATACTCAGCAAAACTATCTTTCAAAAATTAAATTAAAT
Source organism: Mandrillus leucophaeus (assembly GCF_000951045.1). Taxonomy (NCBI): domain Eukaryota; kingdom Metazoa; phylum Chordata; class Mammalia; order Primates; family Cercopithecidae; genus Mandrillus; species Mandrillus leucophaeus. The sequence continues at coordinate 1,765,461 of NW_012104521.1, forward strand.
CAAGACATTTCCAGAGAAAGAAAAACTGAGATAATTTGTTCCTAGCCAACTTGTCTTACAAGACATATTAAAGAAAGTTCTTCAGGCTGAAAGTAAGTGACCCTACAGGATAATTGCAATCCACACCAAAAGAAAGAACACAGTAAAGGTAATTACATAATTATATAAGACAGGATAAAGGCAAATGTACAATATCTTAAGTGATTTAAAAGCCATTGTGTAAAATAATATGTATACAATGTATTGCTGGACCTAAGATATAGGTCCAGCATATAGAAATGCAATATGTTTCTGCACAAAGGAGGTGGGTGGGATTAAATCTGTATTAGAATTAATAATGTATTATTGAATTTGTAACATGAATCAATATACAATATTAATAGACATAATAATAATATCACAAAAGAAGGGGAGAAAATAGTGTTGTATGGGAGTAATATATTTCTATGTCTCTCTGGGATCAAGCTGAGATCAGTATGTACTGGAATCAAGTACATATTGAAAGCTGATTCTGTAAATTAAGATACACATGGTAAGCCCTAGAGTAACCCCTAAAAACAACAACAACAACAACAACAACAACAGCAATGACAGCAACACACCTCAGAAAACATAGTGAGATAAATAATTTAAATTCTTCATTAGGAAATATTTACTTAATGCAGAAGAAAGCAGTAAGGGAGAAATAAAAGAACGGAAAAATACATGAGACACAGTAAACCAAAAGTAAAAATGACAGATATAAATCCAACTATATCAAACAAAACATTAAATGTGAATGGATTAAGAAATCCGATCAAAATGCAGAAATCGTCAGATGGCTTAAAACAAAACATCAAGATCCAACTATACACCATCTATAGGACACACACCTTAGACATGAATGTTTATAGAAGAATTATTCACAACAGCCAAGTTGTAGAAACAACCCAAACACTCATTGACTGACTAAATGGGTAGGCAAAATGTGCTATGTAGATATAATGTTCAGCATAAGATGGAATAAAGTACTGATCTGGGCTGCAACATGCATAAGACTTAAAGACATTATGCTAAGTGAAAGAAGCCAGTCACAAAACACTACATACTCTATGTTCATTTACATGAAATATCCAGAATAACAAAATCTATAAAAATGGAAAGTAGATTGATGGTTGCTTAGGAAAGAGGGTTGGATGGAGAGATAAAGGGAAGGTAATGTAGAGAGCAGAGTTTCTTTAGGATGTGATGATGGACATATTCTAAATTTGACTATGGTGATGGTTGTGCATATCTGTGAATATAGTAAAAAAAAAAATGGAGCATTGAAAATATTGAATTGTACACTTTAAATTAGTGAATTGTATATAAATCGTATCTTAATTAAGCTGTTTAAAATATTTTTAAAGGAATAGAGGGCCATATAGAGAAGTGAATGAGCTAAAATTGGGAAATTCAAAAAAAGCACACCACTCAACCACAATTAACAATACTATTTTAGCCAAAACTAAGAACTCTTTAATACTTATTTTGTGAGAAGGAACAAGAATTAATATCAGAACTCCATTGTATAAAATAGCAATTCATTGTGTACCTTTCTATTTAAGGTTAAAGTTACAGATTTTTTAAAGAAATACACTTAAAAGCACAAAGACAATACATAATACCTCGTAGACATATTTACATATGGAATATAAATAGAAAAACATTACCGGTTCATAGTTAATGCTGGGGAGGAATTTTCTTCCTCCGGCTTTATATTTTTAAATCTAGGGACCTCCAGAGGTCAACTGCTTGCTTTTCTCTCCCCACCCACTCATTTCTCTTAAAGGTAACAGCAGTTCATTATCTGATTGATTTGAGAAGAAAGAGTTTTCCTTTGTCTGCTTAGCCTCTCCCTTTCCTTTCTCTGCAGGTCTCAGAAAGAATGCCCATGTGCTGTCCTTCACATGGTAAGTTTGGTGGAGCAGGTTCTGTTGTCAGAAGTTCAAATCCGGGGAGTGCTAGCAAGCCAACTGGCAAGGTGCAAGGCAGGTCACTTTTTCATCTCCTGTCTAACTTCTGTGTTTGTCTTCCACTTGATTCTCAACTCAGCTGAGGAAGAGGAAGTTGCTCCCTGGGCCCCTTCAGAACATGGTAGTTTAAAAAAAAAAAGTTACCTGCTATTCAGCATCATGAGCCTGATAGTTTAGTATCTTCAGAAGGTTAGAATTTTCTCCACATTCCATCACATTAACACCAGAAAGACATGAGATTCACCCTCTTTATTAAAACTAACAAAGAAATGGACAAAACCAGCATTTACCTATACGCAAAGGAAATAAGAGATAACATGATCAGGGAAAAATTTTCAATGCTGCTTGTAATGTTTACTTGATTAAGCTCAATGTTGCATAAGTCAATGTTGATTATGTTATTCCTAATATATTTTCACTTGTCTGACATATAGTTTAACAGGTTTTTTAAAAAGATGAGGTGTAACTGAACTTTTAATATGGAATGCTGTTACAGAAGGGGAAAATTGGAGAAGGACTTTCAGTTTTTTAAAGCTCAACATTTCTGCTCCCTAGTTTTTCTGAAAGGAAGATTTCTGAATCTATATTATAGCAAACCACCATTTGCAAATGTTTGAAAAGTGGTCTACTTCTATGTAAACATTTACAGAAAAAATCCAGCAGAAAAGAGCTTTGAACCCACATGGTGACAGTGCTCTAGCTGTATGCATTGAAACCAAACCAAAAACCTCTGTATTTATTCTACTTAAAGTTTCATATATTGTCACACATCACCAATTAGAAAACTCTATAAAATAATTCCCAGTTGTTATGTTTAAGATTATTTTTTCATTGTGCAAAAGCTTGCAGAGGGTATTTGTGTATATTTGCTTTAAAACAAGTAGAATTATACATCCACAAGAGATGAGGAGAAGCCGTGAAACCATGCACTGCTGCCAACACATTGTCTAAGGCAGTACTTCTCAGACTGCCTTTGTTGAAGGCACTTATTAAACCTTTAAACTTTTTTCCTTTTTCATTTTATTTTTTATCTTTTTAATTAATAATTTTACTTTATAAAAATATAACTTAGTTACCAAATAATCAAATTAAACTGTACAGGCACAAGCCCAAATCTATCTTCATTATTTTCAATGGACACAAAATTATTTTATCAAATTTTATAAACATTTCTCACTGCTTACTTTCAAGTTCTGTGCTTATCTTATTATGAACAGGTAAAAACTGTTTGTGGGCCAGCACTGGTCTACTGACCACACCTAAAGAATGATTGGATTGATCTAAGGAATTCTTTAATTTACTCTTTTTCTACATTCAGCTCTATCTTTATGGTAATCCACAAATATGCCTTGTATTATCAATGTAATTTTGTTGTTGCATTGCTATAACAAAATGCCTGAGACTGGGTAATTTATAGAGAAGAGAGGTTTAGTTGGCTCACAGTTCTGCAGACAGTACAAGAAGTGTGATGCCAGCATTTGCTTCCAGTGAGGACCTCAAGGGGCTTATAATCATGGCTAAAGATGAAGGGGGAGCAGGCATCTCACATGGTGGGAACAGGAGTAAGAGAGAGTGGAGGGGAGAGGGGCCATGGATTTTTTAACAACCACATTTCACGAGAACTCAATCTCATGCTCTCTCACTATCCAACAGAATAGCACCAAGTCAAAAGAAACCTGTCCCCATGACCTAAGCACCTCCAACCAGGCTCCACCTCCAACACCGGGGATTACAATTCAACATGAGATTTGGTGGGGACATACATTCAAACTATTAACGTATCATGCCTACCCTTGCGTTTAACCTGCTTTGACCTTCATGTGTTTTCCTTTAAAACATTTCAGCATGGGTTTCTTTTTTCGGTTTTATGTTGTGCTCTGAATCTTTTTTCCTCTTTTGTCTTAATACATAACTTTCCACATCAGATTTTATGAGAAAATGACATTTCTTTCCTTTCCTTCTCTTGATAGATGATTGAGCATCCCTGAGATCAGACTGATTTAATATTCACAGGTGATATCATGGTCACTCTATTCTTCCCTCTCTTCTTCATCATTCCTCCATCCTTTCCTTTCTCCCTCCCTTTCTCTTCCTCATCAAATTGTAGCTGTCTACCTTATACCAGGATGTAGGGATCCTCTGACAAGTAAAGCCACTGTCTTTATAGGACTCAATATCTAGCAGGAAAGTACTCATTGAACACATAATTACCAAGAAGAGGGATAAATTTTACAAAGGAGAAATAGTGGCTACTTTGACAGGGTTAACATGCGTGGTGAGACTTGCTAACCTACCTAATTCTAGAAGACAAAAGGTTACAGCACTTTTTAAAGAAACAAATTATATTTGATATGTACTATCTTTAAAATGAAACTGTATCTTTTCAAAATTATTGTTAATTTTAAAAGTCTGAAATAAATGATTTGTTAAAAGTAATTTCATTTGGTTGAATTTAAGGAGCTGAAAATAATAATCTAATTATCAAAAAAGATCTCTTGGCCCAAATGATTTTAAAAACCAAATTATAGACTGGATTTAAATTAAAAGTATCTCTACCCTTCTTGATCATTTCAATGATTATACTGTCAATATTTACTACTTTTTGGCTTCATTCATCAATTTAGCTTTCTAGTCTGAAATTTTTGGCAGTTCTTTCTTTAAAATCATTCTCTAATTGACAAATATATAAGCTCTAAACTTTTACTCGTAGATGATGATAGGAAAAACAAGGGTGACTGTATCCATATATAAAGAAAGTAACCTGTATTAGCTAATTATTCTTACATGAACTATTTCATAAATGTAGCCCATTTTCAGTTTCTATAAAATTATTCCTGTGCTTTCTTTCTGAATAAGTAGTAAAATGTCAAAAAAGGTTATTATTATAGACTAAATGTTTGTTTCCCACAAATTAATATGTTGAAGCCCTAACCCCAAGTGTGGTAGTGTTAGGAGGTACAGCCTTGGGAAAGTATTCAGGCTTAGATGATGTTGTGAGGGTAAAGTCCCCATGATGAGATTAGTGCCTTTATAGGAAGAGGAAGAAACCCACCAGAACTTCCTCTCTCCACAATCTGTGGACACAGCAAGAAGACAGGTTTCTGCAAGCCACGAAGAGAGATCTCACCAGGAACTAAAGTGGCCAGCACCTTAATTTTGGAATTCCCAGCCTCTAGAACTATGAAAAATAAAATTTTGTCGTTTAAGTCACCTAGTCCATATTTTGTTATAGTACCCTGAGTTGACTGAGACAGTGATTGATAGGAAGAGAAGAATATTATCTATATCTATTGTAATATTGCTTATTACACAGGAAGAGTCCTCAAATGACATACCAAAAAGAGCTTATTTCTTCTGTATTATAAGATCAGAGTTTATTTATTTTAAGACATTATATCATTAGCTCTTATACAAACAAGTGAGATGTGTTTAAAATGACAGAAATATATGAAACACTCATATTGGCAATAAGGATCTAGATTTTCGAGTTAAATGGTTTAAATCAATTTATATACTACAATACAAATGTGTTATATTATTTAATAGTTCTATTCTCACTATATTCACTTTCTTTATTCTTGAGATTTCATTTCTTACTCTCACTTCTCCCTCATGTGTCTCATGTGGTTTCCTTTTTCAGTTTTCATCCATCGCTAGTCTCTTTTTTCTCAAGTATATAACCTGTGACAAATACAGATATATTTTTCAATTTTTTGAACTACATCACCTTAAGCCTACCTGCAGAGCTAGTGAGATCCCTATGCTCACAACTTTGGTTGACATAGTCAGCTGGGTCTACAAATACTAAAAAAGACCACTCCAGGCCTTGATCCATGTGTCTACAGCAGAACAAAAGGCAACACAGCTATGTGTTCCACAGAAGAGTGGGGTTAGCTCTTCTAGGAACAGTACATCAGAATCTATATGAATCATAGTTTAAAGGAGATGCAAATATACAGAGCCTCCAAAGAATTGAGACCAGAGCAATCATGATGACATGGTTATGCAGCTCCACAGGCACATCTGGCAAGCAATTGCAGTCCATGAACCCTGTAAAATTGTAAATGTGGCCTGTTGAGCATAAGGGCTCTTTATATCTGACATTATATTGACCAGGCTATTGCTAACCCTTCTAGAGAGGCCCTTCACCCTCCTCTGTAAACAGAGAAGGAAGTCAGGGACTTGCTCTTGCATGCAGGCAGTTGGCAGCTCACCCTGAACTTGCTTTAGCCAGAGCACGCTCAGGCGTCATGGTCAGTGGATATCTTGAAGCTTCAAAGGTGAGTCCACTGCTCAAAGGGAGACATTTCGATGACCCAGGATTCCTGGCAGATTTTATTTCAGTTGCTGGATGGTTCTCAGAAAAACTAAAAAGCCCTCCAGCTGCCTGGAGTGTCTGTGAAATGCATGCAGTGGGTCTCCCAGACAAAGCTTTAGAAAGCTGCTAGCACCACAGATCCAACCCAGACTCTGCATCTTGATTTCACTAGAACAGATGTTATCTGCAAGCAATTAACATACCTGTCATCACCAGTGAAACAGATACAGAATTCTTCAGGTTGATTTTTTTAAATGTACCCTAAAGAAAAGTGTTTGTGCACAAAGAAAATTTTCACATTAGTATTAAAATAATATTCAGTAAAGAAGTTGCATGTGTCAATTGTTCCATTTTTTTTTCAATTTTGGGGAAAATATATTATAATAACTTTTAGAGAATAAATGTCACCAGCATCATAAATATTAGTGTTAGCTCCCTTTCAGTTAAACCAGTATCTATTTGTATATTATTATGTATTTTCATATAATGACTGACAGAATTTGCTATTTGATATGTTTTAAATGTTACAAATGATTTGATTGATAGGTTTTTATATAAAATAATATCTTATTTATAGTAGTTATACAAATATCAAGTAATAGCATATTGATTAAATATGTCCCTTAAGATTAGTACAAGTGAAAAGTTTGGTAAAATTCAATATGTAAATATCCTAGATAATAAAAACTAAATAGCGAAGTTTTAAGCTCTTAAGCTGTTCAAACAAAAGTACCCAATTAACATAATATCTTTCTATTATATCACTATATTTTTGACATAAAATTATTTTCTTGTAAGCTGGGACTCTTATAACATGAATGTTCTCAATTATTTGTCCTCATTACATTCATAGTTTTTACTTAACATTCATACCTTCATGCTTTTTTTAATTAGTGAAAACTGAAAGTTCTGATTTCTACCATTTCAACCTCTGATACAAACATTTATACAGAGGTTAAATACGTTTTTTTAAATTTTTCTTCTAAATTAAGATGATTGGTATAATTTTAAGGCAACATTTTTGCTACAATGGCAGTTTTAACTGGTTTGAAAACACATACTTAAATCATGTGATACTGTGACTAATAGATTCATTCTAAACAGTGGTACTTGTATTCGAAGTGGCATAAATATTTGTGGCTACTGGGAGGCAGAGATGGGACAGTAAAAAAAGCGCTGTACTAGAATCTATTATTCAATATCATTCTCATAGTTCTATAATTTACTAACTGTTGACCTTGAAAAATGACAAGTTTTTATCTACAGAAAGATGACCTTCTTAAATGATTTATTATGAGAGTTAGTTAAGATAACTTATATGAAAACTCTTCATAAATTATGGCACATTATACAAATGAAAATAACGTTTAATCATAGAATATTGCACATGGCATATACTCAGTAAAATACCTGATGTGGGGCACTGCCAACTCTACTAGATGATCCTAGCTAATGTGTCCTATTGGTTTTTGATGCTTCCTCTCTAATAGGAAGTGCTTTATCAGTGTAGCTTAAATGCTAGACAGATTGGTGGTTAATGTCTCTACTAGCACACAGGTGCTCCAGTGTGCTTACATTCCTCTCCCAACCTTTTTTCTATGTTCTTGTATGAAGCCTTATATCCTATATCTTATATCTTATCTTTTCTATGTCCTTGTATGAAGTCCTGCTCAAGTCTGTCATCAACTCAGTGTTGGTGCAAAAGTCAAATCCTTTACTTTGTAATCTCCTTAACGCTCCTTAGATACTTTACTGCCTATGAGAAGATTATATTTTAACACCTTTTAATGATTTTTTAAATAAATGATTTTCTTTTCAGTTATATCGGAGTCCCCGTGGTTTCTCACTCAACTTCATAATCTCACCAATTACTATACTGCTCTGTAATAGATAATTATCTAAGTGTTTGATTATATTAATGATTTGACCTCTAAAATCAGAACCTTCAGGTTGTAGGTGAGTTTTGTACAAGTGAGAGCAGAAGTACCAGTACCCTTGTTTAATCCACTCGATTACTTCTTGACCAATTCTTTAGCAAGAAAGTCAGTACTTTGAGGTTGCCCTACCTGTTTGTGTACTGTTTTTTTCAATTCTATTGTTTTAAAAATATTTTCCTAACCTTTATTCTAATTAGAATGTCTGATTTATTTGTGCATTTTTGGTTCATTTGGTAAATATTTTTTAAAGCACTTCTACCTTCAAGGCATTGCTCTAATAAGGCTGGATATTAGATACGGCAATGGACAAACAGGGCGGATACTCTGTGCCCCTTGGAGTCTAATTCTACTGGGCCAGCCATGCAATAAGTTAAGCAAACCCACATATTAACAAAATAATTTCAGATAGTTAAACATTCAATGAAAGAAACAAACAGGGTAATATGGGAGAGACAAGCAGCTGTAAGAGGGACCTTTAAGACAAGTCTGAAAGTGACCATTTAAGCTGAGATGTGACAGATAAGAAGCCTGTCACGCCAAAGGAGAATTAGAAAGAAGGTTCAAAATCCATAGGCAGACAAGAACTTGATGTATTCTAACAATTTTCAGGGGCCAATGTGGGTGAAGCAAAATGAGGGAAAATGAAAAAGGCATGAGATAATGTAGAAGAGATAACAACAGCAATATTATTGACTAATGTTTATTGTGGGGTTTCTATTGCCAGATACAGTGCTAATTAAGTGCTTTGCAAACTGTCTCACTTAATTCCCACAATTCTATGAAGTAAATGTTATTATAAACACTTTGCAGACAAAGAAACTGATGATTAGAGGTTAAATAGGTAGTATCCCAATCACAAAGTGACTTATACCATGTGGTAAGGTAATTCAACTTTTCTTTGAGTATAATAAGAAGCCGTCAAAAGATTTTAGACAGCAGAGTGATAAGATTTGTTTCTATTGATATAAAAATGTACTCTGAATGACAGATGAACGTTCTGTTGCTTAATTTCTTACTCTTCTATTTGTATCTGGTTTGTTTTGTGCCCACTAGGTTATGAACCCATTTGGGAGAGCAGAGCCTATCACTACATCCAGTGCTTAGCACAGTGTTTAACATATTGTGGCTGCTCAATTAATACATATTGAATGGCTGTACTTGATACTTGCTAATTTCCACTTACTTTTATTCTGATTTGAGTTACTAACCTTAAACATGACATTGGTTCTTATTGTTTGAGTGCCATAACTCTATTCCAGATTCCTTTTATCATTCCTGAAATTTTTATAGGAGGGAAATTATATACAGTAACAGGTGTGCATTGTTCTTTTTTGGCTTTATTACAATGATTGTGGCAAAATCCATAGTATCCAGGTATCTTAGTCTGTTTGGGCTGCTATAACAAAATGCCATAGACTGGTGACTTGTAAACAACAGAAATACATTTCTCAGAGTATAGAGGCTGGAAAATTCCAAGATCAATGTGCTGGCAGATTTGGTGTCTGGTGAGGGCTGGTTTCCTTGTTCATAGATGGTGCCTTTGAACTGCATCCTTACATCAAGGGAGGGTAAGGCAGCTCTCTAGAGACTCCATTATAAGGGCAGTAATTCCATTCATGAGGGCAGAGTCATGATAATCACCTCTCAAATACTCCACCTCCTGATACCATCACATTGGTGGTTAGGTTTTAACAAATGAATTTTTTGGGGGACACAAATATTCAGACCTGGGGAGGAAGTGGAGATGAAGGCTGCAGCTAGAGGTGTCAGCTTGGAGGCCACAGAAGTTAAAAGGATAAGAACCATCAGGGCAGAATCCAGGGTAGCTAGCAAAGAAAAATAATATCTCTCAATTTCTCTGAGCACTGCAAGGGTGCATTCCACCCAAGGACCCCTATTCTGTCTTGACTTGATCATCAGGCTATGTAGCTGAGTCTTTTGTGCCCCACTGAGTTAATAATACTTAAATAATAATTATTGTATCTATTTTGCTGAATATAACAAACTGAGTAAGTGCTGGTTGAAGTAAAGCTCATAAATTAGAATTCGGTCCCTTTATTTATTGTAGAATTATATTCGCCTTGGAAAAAAAAAGACTTAAAGGCAAAAATTCAAGTATTTTTCTCATTATGGGCTACATTACAAATTTTGAAAAAAATATTTAATTTATAAAATGTAAAAATATTGCATCTAGCAGTTGTTCAGTGTTAATCAGAATGCTAGATTTTGCTATTATAACAAATTAATCTTAAACTTCATTTCCTAATCATATGCTCACACAGACTGAACTCTGGTCTGCATAGTTTCAGTCAGTATTCCTGGATGATAGCATTCCCACCATTTTATAGCACCACCCTCTGAAACATGCAGCCTCTTTGATAGTTGGGAAAGAGATGTAGGAGAATCGTGGGTGTCATTTCTACCTCCTCAATCTGGAAATAATCTTATTTTACCAGCCAAAACTAGTAACATGCTAGTGCTGAACTGCAAGGAGGCTAACAAATATGGGCAAGCAGATGGAATTCAGTTGAGCATCACACATATTCTACAGTGCTCTCCAAACATACCATTTTCAGAAGGGTAGCAAGTCAAAGACTTTTAGTTGATAGTAGAGAGATCATATTACACCTTGTAGTCTGTACTTTCAATTTCACTTCTGCTTTTCTTTAGAGTCAGGATACGTTGATTATTATACAGTCACTGGAAGCACCAGATGTATTTCCAAAGTTCGTGTTCATGCAGAATATTATATAAACAGATGCCATTCCTCATTAGGAATTTATATGCCTTCTTGACTAATATAAAATGTATCAAGTCATTTCCAAATTAAGGATTATTAAAATCGATATTTCTCATAGTCTTATTGTAATGTTCTCTAAGAAGGGTTAAGCTTAAAGCTTTTTTTGGTCCCACGTGTACTGTTCATATGCTGATTGATTTGGAACACAACTTTAAGAATTGTGAAGCATCTTCCAATTTTTAAATGAGATTCAGTTGTGCTCTGTTTCTTAAATGATATACTGTGTTGGCACAATATCTATATGGTGTCATCATTATTGTAATATTGAAAGTTCAGACAAATGTTCAGTTATGTTTTCACTTATTTTGGAAAATTAGATTACATCAATAAATTTACCAGGAAAAATAACATGACTTAAATATTTTCTAAAAGTATCCTTCAAATACGGTTCTAGGGTTCAAATTGAACGTCATTATAGAGTGTTTTTGAAGATGTTGGAAAGCCATCTGTAGCAAGCTGTCAAAGGAATTTTTGTATCAATTGGGAGGTCAAACTGGAGGACTTCTGGATTTTCTTAGAAAGTTCCATTCATCTCCACAGTTCTTTTGTTTATATGAAAAAAAATGAAATTAACCCAATGTTCATCACAAACAAATAGAGAAATAAATTGTGAACTATTCACACGTAGTATATTACACAATAGTAAAAGTAGACTATAGCTACTTGCAATAATATGGATAAGCTTTAAAATATAATGTGAATGAAAATCAACTTCTAGAAGACTACATATAATGTATAATTTTTATGAAGTTCAAAACAAGGGCTTCATTAATCTATACATGTGACCAAACAATAAAATACAAAAATAGAGAAATATATTCAGAATCTTGGCTAGTTATGCTAGTTTGGGGAAAGTCAGGAGATTTAACAGTGAAGGCACATATTTGTATGCTTACTGGTATTGGAATTTTCTATGTCTTATGTGAAGCATGTTCACAAGTGATTGTTTTATAATATACTTTATAACTCTTATGTTGCCTACCTTCTTTTGTATCTAATTGTACATAATAAAAATTAAGGAAAAATAATTTCCTGTTTTGAGATAGAGAGATTCACTCTATTGCCCAGGCTGGAGTGCAGTGGCACCATCATGGCTAATTGTAGCCTCCTCCTCCTGGGTTCAAGTCATTCTAGTGCCTCAGCCTCCCAAGTAGCTGAGATTACAGGCATGTGCCACCACACTGGGCTAATTTTTTGTATTTATAGTATAGATGGGGTTTCACTATGTTGGCCAGGCTAGTCTCGAACTCCTGGCCTCAAGTGATCTGCCTGCCTCTGCCTTCCAAAGTGCTGAGATTACTGGCTTGAGTCACCATGACTGACCATTTCCTATTTTTGAATAATAATGTCAATCAACAATCTGGTTAGTTAATTGACATTGTATTTTTTTGGATATTGTAGTGCCAGATGATGATTCAAGCCTACTAAGCAGAATGTATTGGGCCATAGGTCTTTAATAAATTTCCTGACATAGTTGATTTTGTATTTGTAAATACTTTCATAACTCCTACATATTTTCCCTATTTCCATTAGCTTCTCTATTTTTTTCCCCGTTAGTTCTAATCTCTAATATTCAGCTAAGCTCTGACTCCTAGGCTGGGCTTTACCTAGATTTAGTGTCAGAAATTGCTTGGCTCTAACAAAGTTAGGATAAAACCTCAGGTTATTCCAAAATGTTTTGGTTGGGAAGCAAGCAACAAAACAACCACTTGTCTTTGTCTACCAGCCATGTGTTCCTTGTTTGACCACTGACATTTCCATCAATTGTTGAACATGTTGATCCTGCTTTCCTTACTGCTTCTTTCAATGTCTTTTGATCCTTATCCTAACAACCATTGTGTCAATTTTTAAAAAAAAAGATAAAAATGCTACTTTAAAGATTTCAACGGGGAAGTAGATGCTCCCACCTCTTTCTCCATGGCTACTTAGGGTCTGAAGTTATTGATGAGTATAGTATTTTGGCCGTGGTTATTGATGAGTATTGTATTTTGGCCTTTCTGGGACTCCAGTATTAACCCATGTGCCATGCAGTTATGGTGCCAGTGCTCTCAGCTGGCTTCATTTCTGCTGTTTTTATTTCTATTTTGGTACTGAGAATACAAAGGGGCATATCTTACAGTTCTCAAGATAGGAAATGACAAATATGCAGAAAGGATTAGAAATTTGGAATCTATGTGATTACTTTTACACTTTCTTAGTTTTGCAATTTGCAGTACAAATTATTTACTATTATAAACATCAACTGGAATTATTCTAACTAATGTAGATAGAAAAGAGAAAAATAAAAGGTAGGCTCATATAACTAAATTAAGAAAATCTGTTTCTATTATCTATCCTCTTTCTGGTGATTTATATTTTGCTTTAATTCAAAGTACAAAATGCAGTTTGTTTGTTTGTTTTTCAAATGGATTTTGCTCTTGTCACCCAGGCTGTAGTGCAATGGCACAATCTCAACTCATTGCAATCTCCACCTCCCAGGTTCAAGCGATTCTCCTGGCGCCTGCCACCCCTCCTGGCTGATTTTTTGTTGTTGTTGTTAATTTTTAGTAGAGACGGGGTTTTACCACATTGACCAGGCTGGTCTTGAACTCCTGACCTCAGGTGATCTGACCGCCTCGGCCTCCCAAAGTGCTGTGATTACAGGTGTGAGCCACCGTGTCTGGCAAAATGCAGCTTTTTTAACACTCTTTTTTTCTGACCTAGGCACTCCCTTTCCTGTAGAGGGCAACTGTAGAATTGACCAGACAATAGATTGTGAGCTCTTCTAACTGAACCTGCTGGAGTTGGGGGAGTGTGTATTTCCAGCTGTTGCCCGGAATCCTGAATTCTGACCTGGTTCTGAATTGTAACCTGACCATTAAAGACAGAACATGGCTGCTAGAAGAGATTAAGAGCTCATGAGAACAGACCCAGTAAAAAAGACAATGGGAAGAGAGTGGTGTTGTTTTGTATGGTCTTTATTTCTTTGGCATATGTGGTAAATAAAGATAAGAATTAAGCAGTACCTATTGGAGAAAATGAGTATTTTTTTGTCACCGAAAACATTTAATAGACAACAGAGATGAGCAGAGATAAGTTAAATTATAAAATTAAGCCCGGCGCGGTGGCTCACTCCTGTAATCCCCAGCACTTTGGGAGGCCGAGACGGGTGGATCACAAGGTCAGGAGATCGAGACAATCTTGGCTAACACGGTGAAACCCCATCTCTACTAAAAGTACAAAAAATTAGCCTGGTGTGGTGGCGGGCACCTGTAGTCCCAGCTACATGGGAGGTTGAGGCAGGAGAATGGTGTGAACCTGGGAGGCGGAGCTTGCAGTGAGCCGAGATTGCGCCACTGCACTCCAACCTGGGCGACAGAGCGAGACTCCGTCTCAAAAAAAAGATAAATAAATAAATAAATAAATAATTTTAAATTAAGAGAGTAAAAACTAATTATGTATATTTCAAAGTTTTTTTCCTTCTGTATGTTTATTGTTTCCCATCTTGAAAACTGTATATAGCAAGTTACGGCCCTTTGAGATTTTTGCACCACGAAAAAGTATAATGAGCAGAAATGAAGAAGACTGAGGAGATGACCTATTTCTTAGTCTAATTCACTAGTTACTGTTTTTCAATTTGCCCTATTTTTCTCCTTCAATTTTTTTAAGTCTACAGTTTCTGTTACTTTTCTATTTTATTTCACTAATTTTTTTATTTTAATTTTTTTGTTATTTAAGAAAGCAATTAACCACTCTTTCTGTTATATCTCATATGTTCTAAAATGTAATATTTCATTTACCATAGAATTTCTGTAACTAATATTTAATATTGTGTTTGACAAGAGGTTATAGGGTATTTTCATTTTTGTAACTATTAATTTATTGACAATTGCCTTGTGAGCTATATATAATTTCTTTGTTTGCTTTCTCCAAATAATTGGCAGACTGAAAGGTGTAATATAATCCAATACAAACCTAACTAGCTGATAGAATTTGATAACTCAAAGAATAAAGACGACAAATAATTTAGAAATTAGAGGTGAGGAAAAATGAGAAAAAAATGGAAAAGATGTAATATTTCCAAAATTTGGTCAAAATTATGGCAAGAGAAGAGAAATGAGTCCAAATGGGAGAAGAGGAAGTTGAAACAAGAAAGAAGAAAAAGTAGGAACTAGATGTTATAGTGGTCAAAATGCTTTCTTGGGTAATTTCTAAAAAATATGCCTAGGAGTAAAATGGACACTAATTACCTAGTTGATATACTGGTTCTGTACCAGTGCAAAACATTCATTCCTCACCAAACCCAAAAGACCGACAATCAAAACTACCATAATGGTCCTAGTCCTGTCTACATCTTAAGTTGAAAAGAAGTGTATTCTCCTTATTTTTCAGATGAGCCAAACATAACCTTTGAAGAGTGCCTGGGACATAGTAATTGCTTCAGAATAGATGTATAAATGAATGAGTAGTTAAACCAAGGTCAAGCAGCTGGTATCAGGTGAAGAGTTAGGGGTAAGTGATCTTTGTCTCCTGCCTCCTCATGCCTTAGTCTTTTCAATACATGATATTCCCCTATGATTTTCATTATTTCAGGAAATATGACAGACTTAAACTTTCACTTTATTGGGAAGGTTATTATTTTGTTGCTTCTTCTCCTAGTTTAAGAAAGAGAAATAGAAACAGCCAAAGAAAACACAGGTAGGCATTTACAACGACATTAAGGAAACATGCACTAAGAAGGATTGCAGAGGCATGAGGTGGTGAAGTCCAGGGAGTACAAACAATCTCATATGCATCTTACCACTGCACTCCAACAATACACACACGAGTTGAATATCATGCTGGTAGAATAATTTCATATGGTACAAAGCTATAATATAGGTTATATATACAGTACAATCTCTAGTAGTTTGATGGAAACTTTCTGGAACACTCAGCTGAAAAAAAATTCAGTGGTCACGCATGAGATCCACAGGATGTGTATCAGATTGATTAAGAATGTCTGTCGTGGTTATGGATAGGGATAGAGCATTATGAATAACATAAATCTTCAACTATTTCTTATTATATTTTATTTGATATTATCACTTTTACACTATTCAGTGAATTAACTTGCCTAACAGAAGACTAGGGCATAGTTGAATATATATATATATATATATAAAATATATATATTTGTGAAAATAAGCTCTTCACTAATAGAAAGGTCTATATAGATATTTGATGAGTTATATATAATGATTAAATATTCTTGATGTATACTGATAGAAAGATATATTAGAAAAAATAAGAGAATGTCATTCCATGGCATCACTCGCTGCATAGTCTATCACCTGGAAGCGAAAAGGAAGAGAGAGCGATTTCTCTACCCAAGGAAAGATGATTGACATTGTCTTCCATACCAATAGTCAGATAAAAAATGCCTTTTAATTGCAATATTTTAGAAAAGTTCAATTCAGTCTGCATTTTGAAAATTTCGGGGATGAAGTCAATTAAAAAGTACAAGAGAACTAGGTTAAACTTGTGGTCTATGTGGTTGCACCACTCAGTGACATGTGGGACAGATTCCTGGATGAAAGAAACCATCACCCAAGTTTAGAATTCACTGGAACCTGTGGCTTTTGAGATTTGAACCTAACCTGAACTTTTTGGTGTGTTGTATTTTCCTTTTGTTTTGTTTCCTGGCAAGAGAACGTGTCTCTCTCTCTCTCTCTCTCTCTGTGTGTGTGTGTGTGTGTGTGTGTATTTGTACTCATTCTACAGTTGGTAAAAATTATTGTAAAGCCAATTGGGAAATACATTTTTGAATACACTTTGATGAGTTAACTGTAAATAAATTAATATCAAGAGGATTAAATTTCCATTAAAATATATAAATATTTAAAAATTGAAGGGAAAGATACTTAGAAAAACATAATTTAGGTTTTACCCAAACCAGAACATTTGTAAAAATAGCTAAAAATACTAGATGATCTCAAATTGTGGTCTAGCTCAAAACCTTAAGTTACATTGTTTTCCAATATTCGGATTCCCTATGATCCCCAAGCAATATTAGGTAAAACTATTGCTCCTCAGGGAAGAGAATGTCAAAGCTCTGATTTGGTCTCCCACTCATTCATCAGGCCGCATTGGGACCTGTCCTTGGTTGGATAACATATAGGGCCACCATGCAAGTTCTAAGAGCCACCTGGGAGAAATAATTAAAATCATGTGGCTAAGCTCTTCAAAACATATAGAAAAATTGATATGCCTGTCCCTGTGGGAGGAAAAGAAATCCACAAGAATAATGACCTTAATGGTGCCTTGGTGTTGCTTGACTCCCAGTGTGTACCCTGTAGTGCAGCCAAATTTTCTGATCCGAAGGATTGTAGTGTTGGCTAGCAGAAGAGTAAAATAAATGTGTGAGATATAAGGCATTGTTTGCATTTGATTTTGTGAGAATATCATCTTTTTAAGTAGTATGTCTTTTGCTAGTCTACTCAGTCTGTTGTGTCACTTTATATTTTTTAAAAGGTAGCATTTTAGTTTAACATGGTAGAGTAGAAAGGACATGGGCTTTGGAATTAGACAGATCTGACTCTGTCCTTGAATAGCTGAGTGAACTGGGGCAAGAACTGTACCTGGCATACTGTAAGGCGATGTTAATTCTACCTCATAATGTTACAGTTGTGAGAGTTTGAGATTTAATATAATCTGGTATAACGTAGGTGGTCAATAAACGCTAGTTAATGCTTTTTGTTTTTTTATCTTAGAGCTTCAGAACTTTTATGTGAGAGAAAAAAGTATTTTAAAAGAAATAAAATTTCCCCATGACTGTCAGCATTTCTTTAATTTTCATGCAGTGGGCCAGATCACTAGGCATTTGATACAAAGGACATCAGAGTAGAACCTCTCCTCCCTACTGAAGGATCTTAACAAAACTGTGACAAATTAGAAAGCAAATTAAGCTTCATCATAAAAGAAATAGAAACTAAGAGATCATATTTAGAGTGACTCCTTGCCAGTGTTTGGGTTATGCAAGCATTCAACATTGTTCTTTGGTTCTGTTGTAACATCCAGCTGTTATGATAACTCTGAAATAAGTAGTGAATTTTCATTTTTGCAGTTTAACTTTTGAACTTTATAACCATTAAATGAGAAGCAATATTCTGGAATCTATAGTTTGGTTTAGCAAAGAAATATTTTCTGTTCTCTGCAGGCCTCACTTAGACCTGGATATTGCTGATTGTCCTGAAATACATATATTCATTCAAGAAGCCTTTAGTAATACTCCTAAAGGCTTAGAGGATGCCTGATATTACAGAGCTTCCAGGAAGTCACTATATCCATATAGATTATTAGTCAGTTTTATACTAACTTGGGTACTTGAAAGGTACATATTTGCTTGCCTATTTTCCTTTCTGGTATCTCGGGTCCTAACAAAAGGGCACCAGTGACTACTTATCTTTACTGTAAATTTATCTTTTACACGTCTTCTGTCTTTATAGTTTCCATGTTTCCTTGTGTTTGCTTTTTCTCTTTATTACTACTACTGCCTCCTTGTTCAAGACTCTTATATTAGTCAGGGTTCTCTAGAGGGACAGAACTAACAGGATAGATATATACATATATAAGAGGGAGTTTATTAAGGAGCATTGATTCACATGACCACAAGGTGCAGTCCCAAAATAGGCCATCTGCAAGCTGAGGAGCAAGGAAGCCAGTCCGAGTCCCAAAGCTAAAGAACTTGGAATTCGATGTTTGAGGGCAGGAAGCACCCAGCACAGAACAAAGATGTAGGCCAGAAGACTAAACCAGTCTAGTCTTTCCATGTTATTCTGGCAACTTTTATTCTAGCCATGCTGGCAGTGGATTAGATGGTACTCATCCTGATTGAGGGTGGGTCTACCTTCCCCAGTCCACTGACTCAAGTGTTAATCTCCTTTGGCAACACCCTCACAGACACACCCAGGAACAATACTTGGCATCCTTCAATCCAATCAAATTGACGCTCAATATTAACCATCACAGCTCTCATCAGTTTATACCCTGAATTGTAAGAGACTTCTACCTGACTTTTCTGTTTCTTTTCTCACTCATCTTATCGATTTGTGTCTGCCATAATCATAACTATAATACTTCCTGTAGTGCCTACAATAGTTCCTTACTGTCTACTACTATAAAACTTTGGGAGTTAATTAAAAGATCTCAAAGAGTTTGGAATTATATTTTTAGAAATGTGTCTGAGTTAAACTATAAAATCAGGCAAATATAGATAAGGTGTGTCAGCTGAAATGAGTTCCTGGTAACCCATTTGAAAATGCTCATGTATCTTGTCAAAGACTGAGCCTCTCAGAAAGAGGAATTTGTCACTCCTAGACACACAGAGAAGAGGTGAGTGTCAAATGTATATGTTGGCAACATCTATAAAGATAATCCAAGGAAAGGGAAATTGTCCATCCAACCTGGAATATTTCTTTTTTTTTTTTTTTTTTGAGATGGAGTCTCGCTCTGTCACCCAGGCTGGAGTGCAGTGGCCAGATCTCAGCTCACTGCAAGCTCCGCCTCCCAGGTTCACGCCATTCTCCTGCCTCAGCCTCCCGAGTAGCTGGGACTACAGGCGCCCGCCACCTCGCCCGGCTAGTTTTTTGTATTTTTTAGTAGAGACGGAGTTTCACCGTGTTAGCCAGGATGGTCTCGATCTCTTGACCTCGTGATTCAGCCGTCTCGGCTTCCCAAAGTGCTGGGATTACAGGCTTGAGTCACCGCGCCCGGCCCCAACCTGGAATATTTCAATTTCTAATGACAAATACATTGCTAGAGTGCAAATAAATATGCGCAGTTGTAATCAGTGGGTTTTAGATCACACTACCAATACCATCCATATTGTGAAGCCATTAAACGATGGATTTGTCTAATTCTGCTTACTCATATTCATACTCCCCAAGCAAGTGTGCCTGATAAAGGTGTGCAAGGATGTTATACTGCCATGAAACCTTTCTTATCCCTGTAACAAAAGTTGCTTCTGGAAATTCAGTAAAACGATATCTGATTACTATTTAGCTTCCTGGTTTAGTTACTTTTGTTTGATTACATTCCTAAGAGTACCCCAAATTTACTCAGGCATCTATTCTCTTTTTTGTGGTCATAGGCTTCTTAGAGGCTGCATGCAGCCTCCAAGCAGGGGTGAATCCTGATATGTCTACACTGATCACTGATTTCCATTTTCTGTGCCAGCAACGTGTCTAGGCCAGAAACAGTTCTAACCTGTGAGATATAAAGGCAGTCGGCTGGTGGATCTCAGGAAAGATTCCTCATCCCTTCATTTGGTGCAAGTGAAAGCATGCCTTCTGCCTCTTAAAGGTTTTGTATTCTGCATGATATTTCAGAGTTCTGCAATGACCCCACAACGGGAGCTAGCTGAGAGAGGCAGAAAGAGAGAGAGAGACAAGAGAGAAGAGAGAGAAAGAACCTGTGGCTTTGACGACACTATCATCCACTATCATCCCCTGAATTAATTAACTCTGGACTTGCTCCACCTCTATGTTAAAGCATAAAGCATGAATGTAAGACTTAGGTTTGAACCATCTCAGTTTAAGGCAGTATAGTATTGAGTTAAAAGCATGGGCTCAGGAACGAACTGTCTTGTTGTGAATCCTGGCTTTGCCAAATCCTCAATGTATGGATGTGGGAATTTAATATTGTTGTGCCTCATTTTCCTTATGTTTGTCGTATAAACTAAAAGTGTTAATACAAAGTAAAGAACCAAGAATTTTTATAAATTGTAAGCTTTTCATAAATATTCGGGAAAAAATCTTATGGCAGAAAGCAATGTGATTGATATACTTCCAAGTAGTTGAGCTACAGGGACAAAATATAAGATTCCTGCCAACATGGATATTCCCATTCTTCTATGTATTTCTTATTTTGAAAGAATAAGTTGGCATTTTGATATCTGCCTCAGTTTTATGTGTATTAAAGCTAACATAGGTCATTATCTCAAGGTCTGTTAATCCCTTGGCATTGGAAATCATGAGTTTAAACCTTGAAAGGGGTGGACCAGATGATCCAACAGAGCTGCCATCACATTGTTGTTTCCAAATACCTCTCTGCAGACCTATGCAGCCTGTGATGAGATGTTCTCCAGCCTCCAGTAAAATGAAAATGTAAGGAGTGAGTTTTTCACAAGCCAAATTTCTAATTTAAAGGAACATCCTTTATTTTGAGATCATTTGCATACTCCATTTTTTGTTCCAGATTTTCTTAAATTTGCTTTAATTTATTAAAAGTTGAATTCCAAAGTTTTCCATGGTCATTCCTGGATAATTACTACCCAGTGTGTTTCCTGAACTCCTTTTAGACAGGATTCCCAACTTTCCTCTGACCTAATTGAGCAGAACCTTCACATCCTATCAAAGCTCCACCCCTCAAGTATTTCTTGGAAGCCCTGGGATGTATTTAACGATGCCATTCCCATTGAATCTTTGGTGTGGCACACCAACCCTGAGAATTATTGTCCAAGTTCCACTCCCACTACCACGAGAGTGCTGCTCCTGTCTGTTCTCCCAGATGCTGCAGTTTCCTGCTGGCCCCTCATTGGCATCCACCTGGCAGTGGCTGTCAAGTTGGGAAAACTGCCCTCTCTTCTTCTTGTTTCTTTCCAAGATGGCCCAAAGCAGCCTTATTTCGGGCCCTTCATTTGGGTTCAAATACAGCCTCTGTGGTAGACTCACATGTTTACTCTCCTACTATGATTGAAATGAGTAACTGTGTCAAGTTCACCAGGCTTAGCCTGCTCTCCCCAAGGGGAAATTCTTTCCAGGGAACTTATTCAGGACCTCGTGTTTAAAGACTTTGGTAAAACCACTCACCAGTACTACCAGCCAGTGTGTCTGAACTACAGCAATAGATGGAATATGAATTTTTTTCCAGAGGGTACAAATATATTTCCATCAGGCCTGTATCATCAGCTTGACAAATATACCTGAAGCCCAGCCATTGGTAGAAGTCAAGCGGAATCATTGCTATCATCATTTAGGAATGAAGTTTTGGAAATGGAAATAGTACCTAAAGATCTAGCCTCTGGTTCTTGTCAATTATCCTTAGGCAAATTACTTAATTTGTCGAGACCTTAGTGACTTTATGTATAAAATAGGGATAAAAATAGTACCTATCTCCCATGTAAAGTAAATAGGTTAGTATCTTATAAGGGTACATAATAGAGCATATACAATAAATCTTTACATATATGTCAGATATTATTATGATGATTAACTCTGTCACACTGCCTCCTAAGGTGGAAGCATATGAATATTCTTAATTGACTTGGGCTAGTGCTTTCTGACAGCACTTCTTTTAATTCTTTTAAAGACATACATAATGTCTTGGAAAAGAAAATTAATTAATGATGTTGCATTACTACATTTACTTTAAACCTTATTCTGAAAGGTTTTAAAATATTCACAGAAGAGATATTGGAATATAATATGCACATATATATCAATTAACTATAATAATGTCTTATATTACTAGATGCATAAAATTGGTAATAGCATTACATCAGACGATGGGATATATAAGCTAATAGAATGGAAAATTTTCTTAATACTATGGATTATCCTTACCCTTCTTGCTTATTTACCTAGCAAGTGGCAGGGAAATTCAAATGACTGCTCACATTGTATCTTTAGTTCAAGTCACGGCTCAACCTCACAGAGGCACAACTGACAATTCCAGATGTTCATTAGTCATGCAACCATGGAAACAGACCCCACTGATCAGTTTGTAAGCTGTGGGCAGGTCATGGAATTATCTTACCACCATACAGATAAACAAAACATATGTGCTACTAGTTCAGAGCTGAAGATAGGATTTGCATGTGAACTTAAAAATCAAACAAGAAGCTACATAAACTGTAAAAGTTCAGAGAGAGAGAAAAATATAATACAAACTTTGAGGACATAAATAAAGGTAAGTCATAATGTAGAAGAGAGCCTCATTTTTTACAGTAGTATTATTATCTTTGATTATTGCATGGAGCAGACACATGCTGGCTGAAATTATGTCTAGTATTTTACACTAGTGGATTGGATTGGCCAGAGGCTTGAAACCTTGTGGATTTGTGGCTCTTCAGATATGCTTCTGTATTGGAATGTGTTTGTGTTTGCCTTTATTTGTTTTTAATTAAAAAAAAAATTTTTGAAGAAAGAGTTTCTGTCTTGGTAGATTTTCTTTGGAAACTCAGACAGGGCTCTTAAGGGCTCTGTGGCTCTTTTGTGATGATAAACCAAAGCTTTGAGCTTGTCCCAGTTGGAATTCCAGACACTAAAGAAGCCAACTTTAATTATTATTATTGTTTTCTACAGAGCTGAGCCGCTTTCTGATTATTCAGGTTTATACTAATAGTCTTCTAAACATATTGCTTTTTTTTTTTTCCAGCTAAGCTAGGACTACAAAGCAAAGCAGGAGAAACTTCACAATAAGGTTTCAGAGTTGCCAAGTTTTTGAGTCTCCATGGAATGCACCTATTAGTGTAGGAAATGTTATTGGGAGGGAAATATTAATAAAAGCAGGTCCTGCAGTGAAAAACAAGTTTCTCAAACTTGTGGAAGACATTGTTACCTGGGACAGATGGTAGCTGAGATAAACTTGGATTCTGTGAATTAATAAGTTTACTGCAATATCTGAATCTCTAAACCAATACATTAATTGATAATCATAGAATCTGAGAGTTTTAAGGAAACTTACAAATTTTCCAATCGAATCTTAATCTTCTGCAAGAACTAGCTGCACCATGTCTCCAATAGATTACTCAGTTTCTACTTAATCATACAACCTAGCAGAAATGTCACTGTCATACAAGACAGTCCATTCCAATTTTGAACAACTCTGAAAGGAAGTCTAGCCTCACACTGGGCCAAAAGTTATTTCATTTTTAACTTTGATCCAGTGTTCATAGTTCTGTCCTCTGAAGTTACTTTTTCTTTCGTGTAATACCTGTCAATTATTTAATGTAGTTGTTATTTCACCTATTCCCTAAATTATTTTCTTGTCAAGAGTTCTAACCTGCAACCATTTCTCTCCTTTACATTAAATTCAGTCAAATTAACATTAATTGAATGTAACCATGGGCCATACTCTGTGGTAGAATCTCAAAATACAAAAATGATCTACAGTCTGTAGTCTTGAGAAATCACAACTGGGACAGGGAGACTGAGAGACATACAATCTTATCATTGCAATACATTCTAACAAATGTGAAATAGAGACTTGCATAGGCTGGAGGTGGCCTGGAGTGACTAGATCTGTCTAGGGAAGCTGGGAAATCCATGTCTGAACAATAGAATTTTCTCACATGAAAAATATTGTATTAGGAGAACGTGGCACACGTACAGTACTTTAAAATTTTCAATATGAAGCTTCAGTGGACCCAGACATTTTATTTACTTATTCATCTGGGGGCTTTTTTCCAATCTTCTAACCTGTCTTGAATTTCCATCTCCTTTTAAAAATGTTTATTTTTCCTTTTCTAGTTTAAGAATAATCTTATTTCACAGGGGAGAGAGAGTGACATAAAAATTGAGGATTGGGTGATGTCACAATATTCTTGAACACCAGACCCTCTTATCCCAATCAACTGGTCTATTAGTTTCTTTTCTTGATTCTTGCACCCCAGAACTTTAAAGTACTTTCATTCTTCAGATTCTTAGCTCATCATGGGCTTTATCCTTACCAACATGATTCCACTCCTACTCTTCCATTTGTCAGTGATCATTTACCCTCACTGTATTTCTTATTTTTATTCATATAAAATATTCCTTGAGAGAGTTATCAGTGCTTTTTAAGTGAATTACAATAGTTAATTATTTAACACTTATTAATAGTTGTTTCAAGAGCTTTAGATACATTATTTCATTCAATCTTTACAATAGGCTTATAAAATGATTATTACTATTTTTCACAATTTACAGATGAAGAAGTAAGTTCTGAGAAGATACACGATTTAACTACAAAACTTCATTTTAGTACTGGCTTTTTAAAATCTACCTTTTATTCACAAAACTGTGACTTTTAAATCCTTCCCATTTTTTACATCTTGGCCTTATTCATAATTGAAAGTGAGAAAATGTCATTTTTATTTCCTGCTTTTTTTTTTCTATCCTAGAGTATATAACCATGTGAGCAATCTTCTTTTTGAACATTTTGAAATCCTATTTTCGTTTTAGCCAAACACCCCCAGAGTGACCTCATGTGCAGATGCTCTACTGAGGTTCGTAGCTGAGCCCAATAAATAAGAAATTAAACTGGGGCTCCTTTGGATGATGACTGCAATTCAAATGACTTATTTCTTGGAATTCATGGTTCTTATTTATACATAATTGCTTATTTTAAGTCATATGGCCAAATCAAAAATGATAAAGTACTGAATTTAAACTTAAAATTACAAAATTAGAAAATTACAGGAATAAACATGAAGCATCTTCATTAACTCCTGAAATCCAGTATTTTGTGCACCTTTTGCTGATCTCCCAACTTTCCAGACTCCCAAGCCCTCATCCAACCCAGGGATGCCCACTGGGCAGCCACAGATCTTACCATCTCTTAAGCTTTTAAATACCTCTGCCATTACTTTAGACCTAAAAATAACTCGGGCTTGGGATCATCGTAAAAATTTGTTGGCAGATGCTAAAAATACAAATGGGAAATTCTGTTATATTAACTTTTATAAGACGTAAAAAAATGTTTTCTGTCAAACCAAAAGACGTACTTGGGAGACTTTTGTGGATAAGAAGGATGGCAACTTATTGAAAGACAACAAGGGGAAATTGAGCTGGAAGAGGAACAAACAGAAGTGAAGTTGGAGACTTTGTTAAAGGAAAGTACACTTGTTATTGGTCTGTAAGATATAATTCTTTTTGAAGGAAAGTAAGCTTACGAAAGCAGGACAGTGTCTGTCCTGCTTTTGTTCCTGAGAACATGAGAAAAAAAATGGGAACATACACATTCTATCAAATGATCAGCACATGAAGCAAATTGTATCCTGTTAACAGACAAAATTGGTACCACAGAGATGGTGATGGGTCTGAAAGAACACACAAGATGTATTAGAACAGATATGTAGTTTTAAAATGATCTCCTATATAACTGGTTGCCTTATATAAAAGGAATCACTGAGAAGTATTTCTGATCTTGTTCCTAATTTTGTTATTTCTTCTAATGTGAAAATGCCTATCAGGCATTTCTTATAGAAAGCTAAAATAATGTCCTTGCCAATCCCAGTAGAGGAGAAAGGAATAACTCCTGGGGAGAAAGAAGGGGGAAGAAGAAGGTGTGAAGAGTGTTGAAGTAAAGGAATGCTGTTTTGGCATCTCATCCATGTCAGTGACAGCAGGTGCTACAGAGGAAAAGACAACCAAATAAAGGGCAAGGAAACCAGGAGAGCAGACACAAAGGGGGAAACAGATCCCTCTGCCCTGTGCCTCATTAATCTTGTCAAAAGTGTTTGCTGCTGAGAAATGCTAATCTTCTCACTCCCCAGAGTAGCCTCCCTCACAAGAATGTTTTAAAGTCCTGGTATATCTAATGATTGAGTCATTTAATAAATTACTTATTTACGTTACTATAAAAGCTAGTCCAGCAGCTGTAATGTACATGTAAAGCACTAAATCCTTTTACCTGACTTTCTAAAGGTTTCTCTAAATCATATTTAGTGACAGGGTGAGGTACACAGGAATCAGGATTTAGTGGCAGGGCATACTTCATGCTGTTTTGAGTAGGTCAGGAGGTCTGACTTGGATTTCTTCCCAGTAACCTGATCTAGGTGAATCAGCAGGTTATAAATGAAAGTCAGTTTCTAAGATCTCCTGACTTTCTTCAACTATCAGGAACTTTATAGGAACCTGCTGAGAAACAGGAAAAGACAAAGAGATAATAAATACCATTGACCAATATTATGGTATTGCAATTTCTCTTTCCTAATACAATGTAAAATGTAATGCCATTTTTGTACAAACTAATTATTTGTATAGATTCCTGATTTTGTTATTTTTATTGTTAGCCTGAATAAATACCTAAATGACTGGAAAATGTTTAAGAGCTCACAGCCTTTTCTAGGTCACAAAGTACAACATTAGACAGTGGGTCTTCCAAGGGCAGGTTCTAATACTTTCATATGTTTCTATCACTCATCATATGAAAATTCCTCCTTTTAAACCCTCACTTTAAATCACAGGAGGGAAGACAATTTAGAAAAGGGGAACAAAGGAAACAAAATGTATTGGAAGACTTGTCACATTCAAAGTATTGACATTCGTTGCCCAGCTTCATTCTCACAGCAACTTTTGGACGAATTAAGAAACTTCTGCTCAAAGAGAGTCAAAATAGCTATAGTAAAATCAGTGTTTGATTCTAGCTTTGTCTGATTGCAAAGCCTGAACTGGAGGTAAATGTCTGGTGTAAGCAAAATTCCATTGCCCCTTAAACTGTACCTCACTGATAATTGTCTTCTTGTCCTTCCCATAGCCTGGTTCTGCACCAATTTCTGCATCAATTTATGTCGTATTTCTAAAGGTTATTTTTTCCCTCTTTGTTGTTATTTTCAGTTAAAAGATTTCTGAGTTAGCATGGCTTAGTAAATCAAAAATTTACATCTACACACTCTCAGAGAAACCCAAGGGCATCACAAGCACCACTAGTGATATGTTTCCTTCGTTGTAAATGGGGAATAGCACTTACTGTTTTAAAATGCCGTGAACACATTGGGAATGTTCAACTACTTTGTGGGTCAGCATAGAAAAATTATATGAAATATGAAGAAACTGTCTAAATTTTCTCATCATATTGAAATGTCAATAATAACAACAGCTCACAGATACATTATGAGATTGACAAACTGCCACATGGAAAGCGCAAAAGGCAGCTCACAGAATAGGATGAGTGTTAAGTCAATACTAGCTTTTATTAATGATGTTTTTATACTTATGATTAAGATTATTGGGTTCCTGTTCCCTGAGATTTAAGGGTTCACTAGCTCCAGAACCACACAGTAAAATGCTTCCTCTGTTTATGTCCCTTCCAGTGTCAATTTCATTGCTTCTGTTTTATATTCCAGGAGTGTGATTGGTGATTAATCAGGTAAATATAAGAATAAGCTGTAGATGATAAGAAACTGGTTATATTTGCAAATACAGCCTTCAGTAACCTGCATATTTATAAATAACTTGAGATTTCTGCCCCCATATGTACCAAAACAATAACTGAAATACAGTTTCTACACAACCACCTCCCAACCCTTTCTTACCCCGCAAAATAACTTAACAGGAGACTGCATGACCATAGCTGAATAATAAGGCTTGCCTGTATCGGTTACCTTTTTCTGAAGGTCCTAATATGTTTCAGGAATGTCTACCCTTGACCTTGCTAGTCCACTCCTCTGAAATGTCTTATTTTATTTTTATGCTTGTTGTATACTAGGGTGAGGAAAGGCAGGTAAAGGTTAGGTTGTGTGATATTCAGAGGCTGGAAATTGAAACCCCCTGTTTCTCACAGCACAGATGTGGTGCAGACAGCCCGGGCCTCTACATTTCCTCACTGTGCCCTAAAAATGACCTTAACCCTGACATAGAAAGAGAAGCAACATCACTGTGAAAGGCTGTTGTTGGCAGGCTGTGTGAGAGGGAGCAGTTTTCTGAGTGTGGGGCCGTGTCCCATTGGCCTCTCCTGTGTCATAACACTTCCAGTCTCTCCAAGTTGACCTGGATCCTCTGAAGCCAAAGAAAGGTCAAAGTTAATTCTTTGTGTCCATCAAACTCATTTTATGAGTTGTTTTTTTCCATGAACCAGTGGGGAAATGTTTCAGATCAATACTTTCTCTTCAATCTTAAAATATATTGGAAACAATTTTTTTCTTTAAGGATATTTTGCCCAAACAACCTCTGCCTTTCTACCATTTGCTTTATTCTAATAAATAAATAAAAATATATGTGTACATATGTATACGTGTTCATATATACAAAATAATCAAACCAAAACAACAATCACCTCAACAAACTGTGTTTCCTTTGAATTGTTTATTTTTATATATTTCACATCTTTAACAATTGTAAATCTAAATGATAATAAAAAATTTATTTTAGCTTCTTTAAAGATTTCAAATTCTTGTTTTACTTCTTCATTTAAAACAGATGTTTATGTTTATATGATATCTAGATTTTATAAAGTCCAGGTAAGAGAATGCTTTCATTTTTTCTTTCTATATTTCTCAGGATAGAATAATGGAAAGTGATCAAACCAGGAAATGGAAGCGTTTAAGCAAATGGAATTTTTTTTTACCAAAATGTATTAAAACAACATGGACAGGTTTTCTTTTTTTAAAAAATTGACTGACAAAGTTAGTTTTGTAAAGTATTTCTTGCAACCATTTAATTGAATTCAAGTCTTATGTAGTATAATTCAATTCTTATGTAGTGTAGCCTCTTCTTTGCAAGAAAGCATCATTTTAGGGTAAGAGCCATTTCTCAGATGTTCACCTTACTTTCTGTAGTAAGGCTTCAACATGATTGTGACTGCCTATAACCCTTCATCTTTCAAGGCCTGTGGATTCTGAAAACAAAAAGCTGAAAGAACAAGACCTCTGATAGATTTCATCGGCTTCTTGGAAGACCAATATCAGTCAAAGGAAGTATGATGACTTATCAGAGGTAAAGTGGTCCTCTATTGTTCTTTACTCTGAAGTACTTGCTCAGAAAGATATCTTTTTTTTTCCACTTTATTTTATTCATTTATTTATTTATTTATTTTTATTATTATACTTTAAGTTCTAGGGTACATGTGCACAACATGCAGGTTTGTTACATATGTAGACATGTGCCATGTTGGTGTGCTGCATGCACATGGTGTGCTGCACCCATTAACTCGTCATTTACATTAGGAATATCTCCTAATGCTATCTCTCACCCCTTCCCCCTCCCCGCAATAGGACCCAGTATGTGATATTCCCCTTCCTGTGTCCAAGTGATCTCATTGTTCAGTTCCCACCTATGAGTGAGAACATGCAGTATCTGGTTTTATGTTCTTGCGATAGTTTGCTGAGAATGATGGTTTCCAGCTGCATCCATGTCCCTACAAAGGACACGAACTCATCCTTTTTTCTGGCTGCGTAGTATTCCATGGTGTATATGTGCCACATTTTCTTAATTCAGTCTGTCACTAATGGACATTTGGGTTGATTCCAAGTCTTTGCTATTGTGAATAGTGCCGCAATAAACATATGTGTGCATGTGTCTCTATAGCATCGTGACTTATAATCCTTTGGGTATATCCCCAGTAATGGGATGGCTGGGTCAAATGATATTTCTAGTTCTAGATCCTTGAGGAATTGCCACACTGTCTTCCACAGTGGTTGAACTAGTTTACAGTCCCACCAACAGTGTAAAACTGTTCCTATTTCTCCACATCCTCTCTAGCAC
>NW_012104521.1:1798403-1800912 GCF_000951045.1 Mandrillus leucophaeus
TTTGTTCTCATTGGTTTCAAAGAACATCTTTATTTCTGCCTTCATTTCGTTATGTACCCAGTAGTCATTCAGGAGCAGGTTGTTCAGTTTCCAAGTAGTTGAGCGTTTTTGATTGAGTTTCTTAGTCCTGAGTTCTAGTTTGATTGCACTGTGGTCTGAGAGACAGTTTGTTATAATTTCAGTTCTTTTACATTTTCTGAAGAGTTCTTTACTTCCAACTATATGGTCAATTTTGGAATAAGTGTGATGTGGTGCTGAGAAGAATGTATATTCTGTTGATTTGGGGAGCAGAGTTCTGTAGATGTCTATTAGGTCCGCTTGGTGCAGAGTTGAGTTCAATTATGGGTTGCTAACTTTCTGTCTCGTTGATCTGTCTAATGTTGAAAGTGGAGTGTTAAATTCTCCCGTTATTATTGTATGGGAGTCTAAGTCTCTTTGTAAGTCTCCAAGGACTTGCTTTATGAATCTGGGTGCTCTTGTATTGGGTGCACATATATTTAGGATAGTTAGCTCTTCCTGATGAATTGATCCCTTTAACATTATGTAATGGCCATCTTTGTTTCTTTTGATCTTTGATGGTTTAAAGTCTGTTTTATCAGAGACTAGGAATGCAATCCTTGCTATTTTTGTTTTCCATTTGCTTGGTAGATCTTCTTCCATCCCTTTATTTTCAGCCTATGTATGTCTCTGCATGTGAGATGAGTCTCCTGAATACAGCAAACTGATGGGTCTTGACTCTTTATCCAATTTTCCAGTCTGTGTCTTTTAATTGGAGCATTTAGTCCATTTACATTTAAGGTTAATATTATTATGTGTGAACTTGATCCTGTCATTATGATATTAGCTGGTTATTTTGCTCACTAGTTGATGCAGTTTCTTCCTAGCATCGATGGACTTTATATTTTGACATGTTTTTGCAATGGCTGGCACCTGTTATTCCTTTCTATGTTTAGTGCTTCCTTCAGCATCTCTTGTAGGGCAGGCCTGGTGGTGACAAAATCTCTAAGCATTTGCTTGTCTGTAAGGGATTTTATTTCTCCTTCACTTATGAAATTTAGTTTGGCTGGATATGAAATTCTGGGTTTAAAATTCTTTTCTTTCAGAATGTTGAATATTGGCCCCAACTGTCTTCTGGCTTGGAGAGTTTCTGCTGAGGGATCTGCTATTAGTCTGATGGGCTTCCCTTTGTATGTAACCCGACCTTTCTCTCTGGCTGCCCTTAACATTTTTTCCTTCATTTCAACTTTGGTGAATCTGACTATTATGTGTCTTGGAGTTGCTCTTCTCGAGGAGTATCTTTGTGGCATTCTCTGCATTTCCTGAATTTGAATGTTGTCCTGCCTTACTAGGTTGGGGAAGTTCTCCTGGATGGTATTGTGCAGAGTGTTTTCCAACTTAGTTCCATTTTCCCCATCACTTTCAGGCACACCAATCAGACGTAGCTTTGGTCTTTTCACATAATCCCATATTTCTTGGAGGCTTTGTTCATTTCTTTTTACTCTTTTTTCTCTACACTTCTCATCTTGCTTCATTTCATTCAATTGATCTTCAATCACTGATACTCTTTCTTCCAGTTGATCGAGTCAGTTACTGAAGCTTGTGCATTTGCAACGTAGTTCTCATGTTATGGTTTTCATCTCTATCAGTTCTTTTAAGGAGTTCTCTACATTGGTTATTCTAGTTAGCCATTCGTCAAATCTTTTTTCAAGGTTTTTAGTTTCTTTGTGCTGGTTGCATAGTTCCTCCTTTAGCTCTGAGAAGTTTGATCGACTGAAGCCTTCTCTCAACTCATCAAAGTCATTCTCCATCCAGCTTTTTTCCATTGCTGGTGATGAGCTGTGTTCCTTTAGAGGGGGAGATGCGCTCTGATTTTTTTGAATTTCCAGCTTTTCTGCACTGCTTTTTCCCCATCTTTGTGGTTTTATCTGCCTTTGGTCTTTGATGATGGTGATGTACTGATGGGGTTTTGGTGTGGGTGTCCTTTCTGTTTGTTAGTTTTCCGTCCAACAGTCAGGACCCTCAACTGTAGGTCTGTTGGAGTTTGCCTGAGGTCCATTCCAGACACTGTTTGCCTGGGTATCAGCAGCAGAGGCTGCAGAAGATAGAATATTGCTGAACAGTAAGTGTTGCTGTCTGATTCTTGCTCTGGAAGCTTCATCTCAGGGGTGTACCCCACCGTGTGAGATGTTAGGTGTCAGTCTGCACCTAGTTGGGGATGTCTCCCAGTTAGGCTACTCAAGGGTCAGGGAGCCACTTGAGCAGGCAGTCCGTCCATTCTCAGATCTCAACCTCCGTGCTGGGAGATCCATTGCTCTCTTCAAAACTGTCAGACAGGGGCGTTTACCTCTATTGAGATTTCTGCTGCTTTTTGTTTATTGTTTAGCTATGCCCTGTCCCCAGAGGAGGAGTCTACAGAGGCAGGCCAGCCTCCTTGAGCTGGGGTGGGTTCCACCCAATTCGAGCTTCTGGGTGACTTTGTTTACCTACTTAAGCCTCAGCAATGGTGGGC
>NW_012104521.1:1800962-1840329 GCF_000951045.1 Mandrillus leucophaeus
AACAGTCAGGACCCTCAACTGTAGGTCTGTTGGAGTTTGCCTGAGGTCCACTCCAGACACTGTTTGCCTGGGTATCAGCAGCAGAGGCTGCAGAAGATAGAATATTGCTGAACAGTAAGTGTTGCTGTCTGATTCTTGCTCTGGAAGCTTCATCTCAGGGGTGTACCCCACCGTGTGAGATGTTAGGTGTCAGTCTGCACCTAGTTGGGGATGTCTCCCAGTTAGGCTACTCAAGGGTCAGGGAGCCACTTGAGCAGGCAGTCCGTCCATTCTCAGATCTCAACCTCCGTGCTGGGAGATCCATTGCTCTCTTCAAAACTGTCAGACAGGGGCGTTTACCTCTATTGAGATTTCTGCTGCTTTTTGTTTATTGTTTAGCTATGCCCTGTCCCCAGAGGAGGAGTCTACAGAGGCAGGCCAGCCTCCTTGAGCTGGGGTGGGTTCCACCCAATTCGAGCTTCTGGGTGACTTTGTTTACCTACTTAAGCCTCAGCAATGGTGGGCACCCATCCCCCAGCTTTGCTGCCACCTTGCAGTTAGATCTCAGACTGCTGTGCTAGCAATGAGGGAGGCTTCGTGTGCATGGGACCCTCTGGGCCAGGTGTGGGATATAATCTCCTAGTGTGCCATTTGCTAAGACCCTTGGTAAAGCACAGTATTAGGGTGGGAGTTAGTGGATTTTCCAGGTGTTGTGTGTCTCAATTTCCTTTAGCTAGGAAAAGGAATTCCCTTCCCCCTTGTGCTTCCCAGGTGAGGCAATGCTTTGCCTTGCTTCAGCTCTCGCTGGACAGGCTGCACTCGTGGACCAGCGCCAACTGTCTGACTTGACACGCCCAAGTGAGATGAACCCGGTACCTCAGTTGAGAATGCAGAAGTCACTCGTCCTCTGTGTCGCTCACGCTGCGAGCTGGAGGCTGGAACTGTTCCTATTCGGCCATCTTGGGTGCCCCCCTCTGCCCCGCCATAAAGATATCTAAGAAGAAAATCCATTTCTACTGCAGATTCTAAGCCATTGCTCTGTTAAGCATTGCTCTGTTAAGCATTTGCATATGGAAAGGAATATTGATGAATTGTTTTTGAATATTCTAAATAATAAGAACTTATGTAAGCTGATGACTAATCACAGATTTTAGGGCAGTATGAGTTATATTCAAGTATACTTAAAAGGTGACCTTTCAGTTCATTCTCAAAATCTTGGCCTGTGCTCTATGAATGGCAGGCCACTAACTTTAGACATGCTGTTGTGGTTCATTTTAGGCTTCCTTGGTTGCAGTACAGAAGGTGCAATGCCAGCAGTGCTTTTTCAGGAGCTCCCTCTAAAGAAGATCGTGGCTCAGTCACTGTGGACACAAAGATGCTATGCAGTTTTTTATTCTTTTTACTTCCTTCATTATGTGCCCTCCCAGGAAATATATTTTCATTAGTAACTAGGTTTTGAAACATTTACCAACCTAACCTATTGCTCCCTAAACAAATGTCTTCAGTGTATAATACATAGGTATATGCCAGTTTGAGCCAACCATGCTATTAGGAAACTAATAAATACATCTTGTTTGCTTCCTATTTAATAAGAAAAAGCAAGACAATATTGCTCATGCCAGATCAGGTTTTGATTGGTATGTGCTTATCCTTCATAAACAAGTGTATTTTATATGAAAAACCACAAGGGAAATATTTTTATTTATTTTATTAGTTGTACAAAAGCCATGTTGGCAACTGAAGAACCAATAAAATAAAATTGTCTCATGTGGTTCTTATTATGGAATCAAATAGTAATGTAAAAGGCAATCACACACCAATCATAATTCCATCTGGCTGAAAGAACAGGAAAATATGGCTCCATTTTCATTAGGAAAGGGAGGCATACATTTCATAATGTGTTCAAATATGGCTCTAAAGGCACTCCCAGTACACTACTGCATTTTGTACCACTCATGAGGTGCCATATCTACTGATGCAAGTTAATGTAATCAAAGTGACTTGAAGGGAGAGGACTTCTCTTAGCCTTGCATCTGCATTAGCAGAGCACCAACAGAAGCTAGACCATCATTTCTTGGCATTCTGGGAAGAAATGCACGTTGAATCAGTAAGCAATATGTATAGTCCTTGCAATAGACACTTGGCATATTTGCAGCAAGTAAGTTGACATTCACGTAACCATCAAAAATAAATTCCAGAATGTTTAGTCTTTTCAATAACCAGACAAAATCATTCAAACTCTGGACTTAAAAGACTGCACGCATAAATATTTTCTGAATTCCTTTAGTGCCGTCTTAGGTTTATCTTCAAGGAAATATAAGGGTAGCTATTATCAATAGAAGACAGGTGTTCATTTGTAAGAGGTTTGGTCAGCAGGACACTGCACTATTGAATCACGTCTGGGACAACATGGAGTGGTCATTTGGGCCTCTGGGAAGTGTGGCATGGAAGAATACTAGTTCTTTACTAAGAATAAGAAAGTAGCTAGCCCTGAGAATGAAGGTTGATTTACTTTGCTGAAACTGGTTTTCTAACCTTTGTTGCTGATTTGTTTCTGAAGTCTTGCTTTTTTTCCTTCTTCTTAATCTGTTTGTGAATAGATGACTAAGTGATCACATCACCTAGAAATGTGTGTGAGTCTCCTGATTTTTGACCCATGTGTGCCACAACTAGGATGGAATGATTTCCCTATCCTGAACTTGTTTGGGAATACAGAAAAAATGATGTAAGTTTTTGATATATTTTGTTAAATAGGCATGAGACTTATGTATGACACATTTACTTGGCAGAAAAGTAAGTGCAGGAGGGGACTGAAGTCACACATAAGCTCTGGATTTATAATCCTACTTATACATCTATACATTTTGTAAATTCACTTAAAATATAGAATCAGCAGACAAAAATTGAAACTTATGACTAAAGTAAATGTTTTTGAAAACTTAATATGGTGTTTTCATTAACAGTATCCATAATTACTAAATGTATCCAGAATCTATATGATTGGACGTGTTTATTTGGTAACTAAATGTCTGATCAAAGATATTATTGGACCTGAAATGACCTCTCCGCTGGACATTGGTCAACCATAGAAGATGAGGTTTGGCTAGTATTCCTAAGAATCTAAGAGTAGATGCTAAGTGGGAGAAAAATTTATTTGACTTCTTAGGGTTTAATTATACTTGGAACAATGGAGACCATATATAAAAGGGACTGACCAGTTTCTGACACTATTTTTCTTCTTTACTGAGAAAGACTGACAAAGAAATGCTAGTGAGGTCCTGGCTTTGACATCAGGAGGTCCTGAATTTGAATACTAGACCTGCCATCTAATCAGTTATTAATAAACATCTAATAACTGATGTTTATTAAACTGATGCTTTCCCTTTGGAAATCCAATGAAAGAATAGATCTTGAATATTTTTGCTTACCATTTTATCTCCAAAGGATCATCCTGTGTAAGGCATAGAAGAGATGTTCAATATATAGTATTAGGGAAAAAAAAGTGAAGGTGAAAATATCTCTAAACTTAATCTTTCTTATTTTCCTAATTTATAAAATACTAACAGTTTTTTTGACACAGGGTTTTGCTGTGTTGCCCAGGCTAGAGTGCAGCGGCACAATCATGGGTCTGCAGCCTTGACTTCCCAGGCTCCGACTATCCTCCCACCTCAGTCTCCCAAGTAGCTTGGACTATAGGTGCATGCCACCACACCCAGCTAATTTTTGTATTTTTCTAAAGACAGGGTCCCACCCTGTTGTCCAGGCTGGTCTCAAACTCCTGGGTTTAAGCGAGCCACCTGCCTAGGCCTCCCAAAGTGTCAGGATTATAAGAGTGAGCCACCATGTCTGGCCACTAATACTTATCTTACAGGGTTATTTTAAGGATTAAATGCGATATTTTATATATAAAACCTAGAATATTTCTTTACATAACACAGGTAAATGCTTAAAAGGTATGATGGTAATTATTTGTTTGATAGGCTATACACCTGTATATGAAGTACTTTAATTTTTTCTCTGTCTGATGCCTTCCTTGACTGTACTTAACAATTAATTTGCCCCTTGAAGGTGAAGATGAGGTACATTTTGAAGAAAGAAGAAAAAGAATGGGGACTTAGAAATAATATCATATACATTTGAAAGACACACACAAACCAAAACATTTTTGTCTTGCAAAATACCCAAACCCTAACCAATGTTAATACATCTCCATCAAATGCCTAGAAGGCTTTTTTATATACAGTTCAAATATGTGTAGATTATATTGTAAAAAAAATTTCAATTCTGTTGATTTGAATTCAACAGGAATGAAGACAGGAATAAATAATGGCATTTTTTTTTCCTTTCATGAAGACAAACTTTTTGTCTTGAGCCCTGTTAGCTATATAATGTAGATCAGCATGAGTAAGAAAATAGACCAGGTGGAAAAGGAAGTACTGGTCATTTTAATGTTGTATTACAGGGTGATTAGCAACCGAGTGAAGAAGGGAACAGAGAAGGAGTTTGGTGAGGTCAATAGCACTGCAGATATGGGAGGTAAAAACAAAGCAAACTTAACCCTACAGAGTATGCCTGCCAGGAACTGCTGCCTTCACAGAAATGCAAGACAGCAAGGATGGAAGACACAGGTTTTCTGTACCAACTTTTGGGGCTTTGTACATGAGTGGCCCCAGGCCTCCTGTGTATGGGCCACTGATTAATCCTTTGAACAGCATTGCTTCTGTTTTCTGAAAGCCGGGCAGGAGCTCAGTGCAGCCACCGTGCCAAACCACTAGAAAGGAAAACCAGAACCGGTGCTGATCTTTCAGCACTGAGTTCCCATCTACACTGTTTATTTCTCTAAATCTTTTAACAATTAAAATACTCTCAATTAGTATACAGCCATCTTTATGATTTGCTATATTCTTTCAACTTTCAGTGTAACATTATTTATTTTAACTTCAATTTACTTTTGATGTGGTGCATGTATACAATTTACCACAGAACCCATTTAACATTTAACAGCACGCTTCCTTTTTCCTTTCTCAAAGTATTTTAAATCACATGTTTCAAATTTTCATTGGATTCAGATATGGTTTCAGCAGATAGACAGTAAAACAAACAGAAACAAATTGATTTTGGTAAACAGTGGAGATGTAGCACGAAGCAAAAGTTCAATTTACACTTTTCGTGTTTTGCTTACCCATTTTTTTTTTTGACAAAGGGTGCAATTTTTTTATTTTAACAGATAGGATCATCTCAACTAGAGGCAATAACCATAATGTTACAGTCTAGTTTTTCTTTCGTTTGAGCCAATGGTCTTTTCTTTGAATTATCACAGCATGTTAACATTTCTTTAACAGTTAGTACATGGTTGGGTGGGTAAGGGTTGTACTACAAAATCTCGTGTTTATTTAAAATACAAAGAGCATAACTACCACCATCAGCATCAACACCAAAAATTCCTTGTTAAAAACAAGTGAACTAAAAAACAAAACAAACAAAAAGAATGTCTGCAATTGCATTTCTTTTTCCAAAAAAAAACCCTTTTATTTACTTTTTAATGGATACATCTAGTTAGTGAATACTATCATGACATTCCCTTCAGGTCAAATCAAAATCAGATAACATTTCTAACTGTCTACCAAGCATGGGACTCTTCCCCCAGGAACTCAATCTTATCACTAGGTATTTCCAGGAACCCGCTGGGAAACTTCCTTCCTGTCATTCCAAGATATTCTAAGCAAGTAGAATCTTGGAGAATATAAGTAGAGGAAGATGCCATGGCAATGATGATGCTTCCTGCATGGATTGAGAATCTTAGTCTTCCCATGAGTCTCTGTTGTGTTAAATGATGTACAGTTAAAACTTCTACAGAATGTTTTCCAGTAGATTAATTTGAATGCTTATTATACATTACCTCATTCATTTTCTCCAGACACACAGTGAAAGAGAGGCTTTCTCCATTGCACTTGGGACTCGGAGATTAAGTAACTGGAATGCAGTCTCATGGGAGAGCCATCGTTTGACTCCAGGCCTGAATGAAGCAACCGAGACCACATGCTGAAGAAATTTACCTGTACACAGAATAAAGGAGGAGAAAGGGGCAGGGAAGGAGAGTCAGTAGTTCAGTGTGAGTTCTGCTTTGCCCCATGTCACCTCCTTGACTAATCCTGATTTCCTTACTCACTTAAAACTCTCCTTCCCTGAGTGAGTATATTAGCTTCTATTACTTCATAACAAATAACCACAAACTTAACTCAAAACAGCATCATCTATTTGCTCTCAGTTGTGTAGGTTCTACTTCTATTCAGAGTATAACAAGTTAGAAATCAAGGTGTTTCCTGGGATGAGTTTTCACCTGGAGATAGGTAGTAGGGGAAGTTCCTCTTCTATATTCATTTTTCTTGTTGGAAGAATTCAGTTCCTTTCACTGGTGGGACTGATGGCTCCATTTCCTTCCTGGCTGTCAGCTGCTCCTGGGTCCTAGAGTTTCCTCTCCAATCCTTGCTATGTGGCTTCCATAGACAGTTCACCACATGGATGTTTGCTTTATTCCAGGCCAGCCAAAGCTTGTCTCTTTCCTCTTCTTCCACCAGATGGAGAAAATCCTGTTTTTAAAGGCTCACGTGATCCAGTAAGGCTTACCTGGATAATCGCCCTTTCTTACATTTCGCTGTACCATGTAGCATAATTTAATGACAAGCCCAGAAATTAGAGCAGAAATCTTAGAGGCCATCACAGACTTTAGCCTGCCATGGTGAGATGTCATCTATAACTATTCAAATATTTAATATGTTAAATGACATTAGAATAGGAAATAATTTATACAGAGGGGATATATTCAACTTTTTCGGTGTATTGTTAAGCACATAATTATATAATTAATAGAATCCATGAGAAAGACATTTTAGGGGTAGCACAATAAGTCATTTTGGGCTAACAGTGAATATGCGAAGTTATAATTAAAGAATATACAAATCATTGACTGCATTTAATTTCTGGTTTATGTGATAAATATGCTAGCTTTTAAGTTAAAATGTTTATATAATGCTGATCTGCTATCAAAGTTGGTAATATAGCATTTATACAGATGAAATTGTTGGAAAGAGGTTAAATAAATGCAATTTCTCTAGGCCTGTGACTGCTGTGTGCCTCCTGGCTTTCCCCTTTTTAGATGGTAGTGTGTAAAAAACTTATCCTATTCTTGTTCAGTCATTGAATATGAATATTTGGGGAGCAAGTAGCTCATCTCTTTAGATATTATGTCTTTAGATCAAAATGAACGTTTCTGAAGAAGTTGTACTTGAGGAATTACACCCAAGGAGATTCACCTGAACCTTGACTGATTTAGATGAGGAAACCCTAGAGCAGATGCCACAGTGTGAGAAAACTTGAAAGTCTTAGGGAAGAGAATGAGTACATCTTGCACGTGGAAGGGTAGAAAGGATGTGAAGTTTTGTAGCCAGAGAGTAAACTGTGACACATTGTATTTTCCAAAGATGACCTGCATTCTTTCTTTACAATACTTTTGCTGTCAAATAAAAGTCAGATCACATTTTTAATTGCCCTCAAAACCTTGATACTCCTCCCACTGAGTGGTAAAGTCCATGTCCCCTCTCCCTGCAGTGGGTAGACTTTACTGACTGCCTCAATTAATAGAGTATGAGAAAAGTGACACTACTTGACTTTGAGACTAAATCATAAAAATGCCATATACCTTTCCCTTGCTCTCTTGGGACACTTGCTTTTGGAACACAGAACCATGTTGTGAGGAAGCCCACACTAGCCCATAGGAAAGACTATATGAGGAGGCTACATGAAGTGTTCTGATTGACAGCCAAGCTGAGGTTCCAACCAATAGCCAGCAACAGTCACCAGACATGTGAGTGAAGACGGCATGTTAATGAAACTGCCGCAGGGTGATTTTAGCCCCAACCATTGAATGATCCTCATCCTTAAAATCTTCCCAGCTGAGACCTCACAATTGTGAAGCAAAGAACAGCCATTCCTGCTTTTCCCAGTCTGAATTCCTAACCCACAAGATTCATGAGTATAATATAATAAATTTTCATCAAGTTTTGGGGGTAGTTTTCACCAAGTTTTTGGGGTCATTGGGGGTAGTTGTATAGCAACTGAGCACTGGAAAATTAGAATAAATTATATAGTTAAACAACTATATTTCAGTCCTTAACTTTAGATAATTCTGCTAGGATAGTACTGGCTCAGCAAAGGCTATGAATCATGAATGTTGTAAATATTATGAAAACTATCATTGACATCAACAAAAGTTATCACAGTTAAATTGACACACATTTAATTATATGCATAGTTATTGCTAAGTAAGTAGGCATAAGAACAAGGGACTTTAAATAAGTGATTATAATTGGTATAATATTTTTAAGTTTTTAATCTTACTGGTTAGTTTTGTGTGCGTGTGTGTTGCTTATAATTT
The DNA here is from genome assembly GCF_000951045.1 of Mandrillus leucophaeus. NCBI lineage: Eukaryota > Metazoa > Chordata > Mammalia > Primates > Cercopithecidae > Mandrillus > Mandrillus leucophaeus. The sequence goes on from NW_012104521.1 coordinate 1,809,376, forward strand.
ATGGTAGATTTCTATGATACACTGATGTAAATCTAACCTGGACACTGCCGACACTGCTAAATTTCATTGCATTATAGAATCAGGTGACATAGTCCATCCCCCCAAAAAAGAGCATATGAGCCTCTATAACTACTTTAATACATAGCTAAATGCAGGAAACAAGAAGCCAGAGACTCTGTATGAGGCAACTGTATGCAAGTCTCCAGGGGAAGCTGATAAAAAGCCTGTGTTACACTGGTGACTAGAGTGGCTCGAAAAAGAGGTGACACTCAGATGTCTTTAAAGTAATCACATGGGCACAAAAGGAACTGAGACGGTACCTAGAATCCTCATGTTTGGAAGCTTCTTTGGATAGGAATTAGCTGTAGAACAGAGTTATTTGTAGGATAAACTCACATGGTGGGGCATGGGTGGGAAGTTTATTCAGTGAAAGTGAGTGAATTAACACAAGAGCCTCAGATATTTAATTTTCAACCTACCTTAATGGTATCTTGTTTTCCTTAAAGCAGAAATTTAAAGACATTCATAAAATCCCCAGCATTGTGGTGCAATAGAAGAAGTATTTCTAGAAAAGAGATTGGTATATATTCTCTGACCAATTTTTCCTTTTTCAAGTTAATCTGTTTTTTCTTGAACATTAAATGTTTAAGAAGATGTTTATTACACTAAATTACACTTGGTTAAACTGCCCAAATTGTGATCTCTTAGAAAGATTATCAGGAAAGCTGTATTTATTGGTGGCCATGTAATTTTATTCTTAGATTATTTTACAGAGCCCTTAGATACCTTGGAAGATAATCTCTTAAATTTACTTTTGGGGATAATTTACTGCTTTTCTCCATTGGTAGTTTGGCCTGTGTTTGTTTTGAGCTATACAATGAATGATCTTTAGCAAGCACTGTTCATTTTTTTTCCTTGTCTACTAATGTAGAGATTAAAAGCTTTTATTTCAGGGCTAGCATTAGAGATCTGCAAGGTGACTTAGCAAGGGCTTCCATCAAACAAGAGGAAAGACAAGTATCTTGTCTCTGACCCTTGGAGAAAGAGTGGTCTCCTCCTGACTACTTTCTCTTTCCGTCTTAAGGTGGAAGAGAAAGTTGGGATGCAATCCAATAAAGTAAACATGTAGAAAAGTCAAAATAAACAACAAAACTGGAAAAAAAACAAGCCACAAAGCAACAACACAGAAATCTCAACTAGGAAAATCTTTCAAAATATCAATGGGTTTTGAAAAATTTAGAAAAATAAAGAGGTAAAATCAACTACCCAACAACAAACAAGCAACACAGAATTCCTGCCTGCCAGGTTTTGCATCCTGTATGAGGAGCAGGCTATCAGGAAGGTCCAAATAACTCTTCTTCAGAGATGCTGCTCTCATGTGTCTGTTATGTAAGAGGTAGAGCTGGACAATCAGCTTTTGTGCCGTACAAGGAATTATTTTCACTGTAGTGAAACTGCCTTTGCAAAAATATGACAGTAAGAGAAACCTGACATGGCTGACTCCATCTTGGCTCTAGCCTTGTGTCTATTAAACTCTTTCTTTACTGCAAAGCCATGGTCTCTGCGAGCTGATTTTTTTTGTTCAGTGGGCAGAAAGACCCTGTTGGGCAGTTACAGTAGGTCATAATGAATTAACTTCCCTTATCTCACCAGCACCTTATCAGCCCCTAAACACTGCATTCCCAACATTTTGATGTTTCACTTTCAGAAACAAGTAATTCAAAGTAGACATTTCTCCTGAGGTTATGTACTTGGTGAGAACAAACTTCCAGGTATAGAACACGTGCTCTCATACCTCCACACCACTGTGGGGTGTAGTCTTTGAGGCAATATCAAGATGTTAAGTACTTTTCCTTATTACAATATAATATGAATTTAGGCCATCAGAATTCATTGCCTGCTCTCTGCTCCTACCCTGAGACCCCCATAAACTCTTCTGTCATCTCCTATGCGTCTTCTAATCCCATTTTGGGTTCTCAACCTCCAATATAAGAGAGCTACTACATCTATAGCCTCATTTTAGGCTGGTGCCTTAAGTTCTAGAGATTTTTAGCAGCAGGAATTTGGGGTGAGAAGTGAAAGTCAGCACCCTATAGGGAGGAGTACCTGAAACTGAAAAGTGAGCTCAGGAGAGGGGATAGAGCATCAGGAGAAAGGATTTGACTGTGTGCAGAGAGGAAGTGTTTGGCTAGAAGATTAAAAGACTTCAAAACTAAAGGACAGAGATGTGAAGAGGAAGGAAGGAATTAACACCTCTCACCTATGTCTGAAGTCCCTTTTAAATGCAGCCTTCACACCATCCAAAAGGCTAAAGCAGAACTATCTGTAATTTAACTTTAAAGTAACTGACGCTTTCAAATGGAGATTAAATGCCAAATAAGTAAGGGAGGTAACACATTAGAGTTACACCACCAACTCCTGAGAGGTAACACATCAGTGTGAATCAACCCCAATCAAAATGCAAATTATGTCTGATCATTTCCTGCTTTTTTATAGGAAAGGAGTCCGGATGTAACTAGGAACAAATAGAGATGGAAAAGGAAAGACTGATGCCATATATATGTAAAATTTACATATTATATATAATTTTTAGGTTAATAAAAGGCATTTATATATGACATACATATATAAATTAATTAATATAATATATATACAAATGCCCTTTCTTAACCTAAATGTTTTGCCTTATCCAAAGACCAAAAAAATGAGTAAACAGAAATTAAATTGAATATACTAAGTAATTATACTGCTTTATATTTTTTGTTATAAACTTATGGCTTCAAACACCTTTTCTCATATAACCTTCCCAAGAAACTTATGCTCTCATATTATCATTCCCAATTTCAGGATGATGAAACTAGAGTACAAACAATTTAAGCAACTAGCAGACAAAGCAACCAAGGAATTAACAGAGCCTGTATTGAGACTCAAGCATTTTGTTTTAGTTCCTGTGTTCTCTCCATTCCACAAGAGCTCCTTACAATTTGTGGTGTCTGGCCTCAGAGGATCGGTGCACAGTGGTTTTGATATCCTTCACCTTCTGAGTATTATACCATCAAGTAAACTCTGTGCCCTATCTTCCATATTATAAAAAGAGTTGCCTGGAAAACGGAGGAAGCATTCTGATGCAGTGGCTGGCACGTAGCATTGCCGTGGCATTCTCATTATGCTTTTTGTTGCTTTTTGTTTGTTTGTTTTTGAGAAAATAATACTATATGGAGTACTCATGATTTAGGGCTGATAACTATACTAAAGGGAATCATAAAAAAAAGCCAGCATTTCAATACTTTTAAATTTTTGTTATATTTATCTCTTAGGTTAGGACAGTATGACTGAAACACTATTATTCACATATTTTGAAGCTAGACAAATATGATGCAACCAATTATGAAGTATGATAATTTCAGTGGATAAATTACAGCTTTGTAACTTCATAATAATGGCAACCTTTTATCCAGTGCTGACTATGTGCCAGCCACTGCCATGTGAGCTAGGTACTACTATTAATCAGCATTTTACCAAGGAGGAAACCGAGGTTAGAATTGTTAAGTAAGTTGCATAAGAGTTCATAGTGAGCAGTAGAGCTAAAATTGGGAACCAGGTGATCTGGTTCCAGAATTCACACTCTGAACTATGATGCCAAACACATACGCATCCCTACTTTGAAAAGTGAGAATCCTAACTGTATCTTATTTTAGGATAAATCAACTCTGCCATTACCGAACTGTGTAGTTACTGTGCATTGTCCATATACGCTGCATTCTTCATGGGCCTCCTTAGTGACTAATTGTTGTACTTCATTTTGATAGCTCTATTTTTTCCATTGTTTTGCATCTTTTGCAGATGCAAAACATTTGGGTCTGTGTTTCAGTCCAAAATATAACATGGGCTTGGGATGTACTCTTTGAAAGACTTATCTAATTTATTTAATGAATAGATGAATAAATGAACGAGTGAATTACAGTGAATTATCACGAGATAGCAAAATGTTTATAAACCTGCCTGGACAGAATTTTCTGGGAAAAGAGTTTCTGTTCAAAGCTTCCCCTGAAATGAACTCCATAGAGAGGTCATGTAGGAAAAGTACAGGAATGTAGCTAGAAACCTGGAGTGAGAGTATAAACTAGCAAATGTAGTAAGTTAATTTTCCTAAGCTTTATTTCCTTACCTATGAAATAAAGGATTGGCTTATGATTTCTTTGATACATCTCAGTTAAAAATTATATGTTATGATTCTGTAAATTATAGCAGGGTTTCAGTGACCAATTTTTTAAAGCCCTAAGCATTTTGTTTTTGCCAGTTGACTTTTGCAGAGCTCATGAATACCAAATCATTCTTCTCTCTCTCTCTCTCTCTCTGTCTTTTTTCCCCTCTCTCTCCTGCTCCCTGCTCCCTCCCTTCTTCTCTCTCTTTCTTTCAAAGAAAAAAAATATTCCCCAAGTGGTACAGTTATTTCTCAGACTCTCTCACAGCTGAAATTATTTAGCACATAAAAACCTCAAACCAAGCAGTGACATATCCCTTGTAAAGTATTCACAAGCTATTCAACCAACATTAAAAGTGGAAAATAAGTCTTGCTCATAAGGGGACACTGGCAAAGATTAAATAGACTTCTATGAAGTTCAGAGGGTGAAGGCCAGATTACATCATTATCAAAGCTAGATAGTTTCTCTCAAATAATTGGTAACAAGAAAGCCATCTTCATTTCTTGCTGTGCATGTGGAAATCTCTTGGACAATGATGGAAACTTCACGAAGAACTGAGCATAGAATTCTTCTTTTACTTATTTATTTATTTGATTTATTAAGTATTCCTGAGCCTCTGGAGACATGAACATAGCTGTAAAAAATACTGGTACACATTAATCTAGTCCCTTTCCCAGCCTCAAAGTTGGAATTCTCCATATCAATCAGACAGAAGCCTGGATTCAGCCCAGGATATTAATGAAATTTGCATTCTCATTTCGCAGTCCTAAACAGAATTATATTCATTAACACATTTTCCTCTCTGATCACTGTCTAGAATGCTTCAGGTTTTTAAATGTTTATTTTGTTTTTCTAATTCCTTTTCTGCTTCCAAGGGTCAGTTGTATTGAAAAACAAAGAAGGATTGATGGGGGCTTTTTTCATCAGACCTTAAGTCTTAAATGCATTTTTGTTAGGGAGTATGTCCCCAGGCACTAAACATAAATAGGGGAGAGAAACTGGCTGGCAATTTTTTTGGTAATATGTATCCTGATACTTAATATTGTTAATGATATTATTACTAAATCTACTAAAGCAGGAGGTATTGGTTACCAGCAGGAATTGGTGACCTACCTGTTCCTGTTCTTGAAGCAAGGTCATTTTCAAAGGTTATGTAAGAGAAGGGCACGAGACCCATAAAGTCATGTAGAGCCCCATGCTTAGAAGGGCTCCGTGCTTGGTTTAATGTTTGCTACTGCAGTCTTGAAAGTCTTCATAATTTTTTAATAGGAGGCCCTGCATTTTTATTTTGAACTAGACATTATCACTTATATAGCATGTCCTTCTTAGGCATATAATCTCATTAAGTAATTCAGTATTTTATTTTTGCACCAGGGCTAATTATATTAGGAAAGCAGTGGCAGCTGCCACTCTACAATTTATATGTATCCAAAACTATATGATGGATGAAGTTCTTGATATAGGGTATTACCTTAAAACCTGAAGACATCATTTTTTTCTCATTTTTAAAGAATAAGAAATCTGAGCTTCAGAGACTTTAAATAGCTTGCCTAATTGTAAACAAGTGGTAAATACTGGAGACAGAACTTAGAGCTATGCCTTCAGCTTCTAAGACATGCCACTTTCTGTGAGTGTTTGCTTTAAAGTCCTATTGGAGTATGGGTTCACGGAAGATATCATGCAGCAGGTGTAATCTATAAGAGTTTCAGAAAGACTTAGATGGAATTTTTCAACCAAAATCTAAAATATGATAGGGGAATTTATTTGGCCTATGAATGGCTTCCTAAATATGAGAGGATTTCTTAAACCATGGTAAGACAAGATAACTCAGAATTGATTTACTTTTCTTATAAGTAAAGATACAACTTTATTAATCATCTCTTTGACAATGCAGACTATGCCTTGAATCTTCAGAGCATGTGACATCTTCAGGGTCTCATGACTACATAGTGAGTCATTAGAAAAACTGGTTAAAATGGAGCTCTCTATCTCTTCTCTATTGTGAATTAAGTATTAATTTTATACCATTTTATATTTCTCATGCCATTTTTAAGATAGATAAAGGTATCCTTTCCCAGTCACGACTCTTCACAAGTGTTCTCTTTTAACCTCTCCAGTAGCTCCAATGTCATTGATCCTTTCAGTGGTCACTGTACAACATTATGGGCATCCAAGCATCTGACCAGAAGGAAACCCCTTTGTCAAATCTTCTGTTTCTTTCATCTTTTTCCTTACCCTTCAGGATAATATTTGTAACGGTTGCCAGTGCTTACCACATTGTGAACTTTCCTTGACATTGTTGGATTTCTTTTTCTTCTAAAACTTAATTTAAATGAACTTGTAGACTAAATATTTACTGTAGGTCATTTACCTTTTTCCTAATGCTGATTCTGCCTTCAGCCAAAATTGAACTGCTTTAAGTTCTTGTTTTTAATGAATGATAAAAAAAAATTTAACCAATTATATTTTGCCTTCTTTACCAATGAGGAACACAACATGCTCCTTTAATAAATAAGAGCTTATATATGAAGACAAGTAGTTGCAAAATCTCTCCTACAATGGGCAGTGGTGAAAATAAAGGTCAATTTAAGAGGGGTTTCTAATAGGCTGATAAGGTTTATGTTGCCTTTGGAAAGATTACATGTTACAGTGAATGGAGAAATAATTACATAGTCACCAATTTTAAAAATAATGAGAAATATATTTTTATATATGATCAATAAAAATCTCTTACTAACAAATAATTGTTGGGAAAACAAATAAGCTTTCACATTTTTTATATTGCTTATCTTCAGCTAATATATTTTAGGTATTCAACAAATAGTTGTTGGACTAGCAGATGTATTTTGAAGCATCTTATCTCATTTGTCTTCAGAATATGACTTAGGACTTCATCTGTTCCCTCTGCCTTCAATGCACAGGTACGTACACCCATCAGAAACAAAACACTAACAAACAGAGAAGAAAGTTTGCAGTTGAATTATACATAATTTCTATTGAACTACAGCCTCATTTTTTTTTAGATTTTTAATATAACAGAAGTTATTTTCACACAGAGGGAACAATATAATAATTTTTAATTACATAATTTGAGCCCCTTTCCAGGGAGAATACAAGTTATGCCTCTGCCCTTTAAAAAAAAAAAAAAAATCCACCAGAGAATAGGGAGCAGTGTGATGGTGCTGCAGGCTGGTAGTTATTTCCTGGGAGTCTCTCCACCTCTTTCATTGTGTCACACACTCCTGGTTCATCCCTGTTTTTTATTCCTTAGACTCTGAGATCAAAAACTGCCCAAGAGGTTTATCTTCTGAATTACTAACAAATTAGAAAGTCCTAGCAAAATTCAGGAAGTGAAGAAAACATTACTTGTTTGCTTCAAAAAGCATGAAATAGAACATGTGAGAGGGAAGGGACCCTGGGTATTATGAGAGGCCCAACTCTAGAACGCAGTTTTATGTACTTCCTCTAAACACAGGGCTGGGGCCTGGACAAGCCTTGGTTAATCCAAGTGTCCTAGAAAACCATATATTTCTTATGCAATGAAGATTGAAGTGGGGTTTTCAAATGTATATCGGTAACACAATATAAGCTTATTTAAAAATTGTTTAATTAAAGAAACGTTATAATTGTAACTTTGTGGTACAACAAATGAATTATATAATAATGTAGAAGTCTATTTATTTTTCACTTATGTTAAGAATGGATTCTTTTTAAGTAATGGGATATGAGGTAGATGTGAGTAGAGGCAATAGTCAAATGTGTGGCACTGGTGTCAGTCTGCCAGGGAATAAACACTATATCCATTTATTCCTAGCTGTATGAAATTGGACAAATTTATTCTCTTATCTCCATTTCTCACCTGTTGAATGATGATAATAATGTCTACCCAGTAAGACCATTGTAAGGATTATATGCATAATTTTAATTATTTGGATTCATTTTTTGAACATGACATTAATTTGAAAAATGTTAATGTAAGCTCTGTTCTACAACTGAAAGTAATTCTGATACTCACCTGTTAGCTGAATTTGAGAGACTCATTCTTTAGGATAGCTAACCTAACGGAGCTTGAGAAGGAGCCTTTTCTCTTGTGCCATCATTAACAGCACACTTTATATGTGTTTAAGTATGAATCCATGGTAAGATTTTGTCTGTAATTTGAGATTTGAGTTGCAATTTCATTGCAAGAATATCAGCAGTCACTTTGTTGTTTTTAGCTGTCATTTGGTGATTCTGTTCTGGACTCATCCTTTCCTCAACTTCACAACCACGTTTCCAAATAGGCCTTTCTTCTTTCCTCCAACTCCCCAAATGCACATTGTTTGAGTATACCTCATGATACACTTGGGACTATGCCCTCTAAGAGCTGGAAAAATGGGCACACACAGTCTGACAGTCACAGTCATAAAGAGAATGCTGATTTGCTCATGGAACCCATTCAAAGGGTTCCAGAGACTATCCACAAAGGCTGTCACATTGTTATGCCACATTAAACACAGGCCTGTGCAATATAGGCGTGTTTCGTAACTTCAGAAATAACAAAAACCTCAACTACTTCCAGCCTTTTAATTTCCTTTTGTAACCATTGTTAACTGACTCTTCAATGCAAAATGAAAAGCTAACCCTCAAACCCACCAGCCCTCCCCCAATTGCTCTCCCTCCCTTTAATTCCCCCTTCAACCACTTAAAAAATAGTCCTAGCTCCTCTTAGCTTCGTTGCTTAGTGAAGAACTCATTATTCTCCCAGGCAGATGCTCCCAGTGTGGTATGGTCTGTTGCTGTGGTCAGCCTGCATGTTCAGCCTGCCAGCAGGCTCAGCCATTTCTGGGCTGCTGGGGATCTTCTAGCTGGAGAATACTTTGAATTCCCTGAGTTATCCAATGCATCAGTCTCTCCAGATGCACCTTGGGATAACCAGGGGCCTCCTGTCAAGGGGAACCTAGCCATGCCCTCCCTGAATGAGTCTACACTCCTCATCCCAGGAGGGAAATAAAAAGAAAAGCAATATACAAAAATAGTGCTAAATTATGTTTTTTAAGAACTGTCTTGCCTGTAACTAACTTTTCTATAAATGCAACATATATTCTATAAATCAAAGATAAGAGGATAACATTTGTTATGGTTTGACTGTGACCCCAACCAAACTCATTTTGAATTGTAGTTCCCACAATTCCCATGTGTCATGGGAAGGAACCAGTGGGATATAATTGAATCATGAGGGTAGTTTTTTCCTGTGCTGTTCTCATGACAGTGAATACGTCTCCTGAGATCTAACAGTTTTATAAAGAGGAGCTCCCCCATACAAGTTCTCTCTTCCCTGCCACCATGTAAGATGTGACTTGCTCCATCTTACCTTCTGCCATGATTGTAAGGTCCCTCCATCCATGTGGAACTGTGAGTCAATTAAACCTCTTTCCTTTATAATTACCCAGTCTCAGGTATGTCTTTATTAGCAGTGTGAGAATGCACCAAACACAATTTCTTAAAAGTTGCCTTATTTCTCTTCTTCTTCTGCTTTCTTTTTTCCCTTTTAACCATATGTTCCCCATTTCTCCTACTGTTCTTACAGGATGCCATGTGTATCCAGAACTGTCTTCAATAGAGTTTCTCAATGGGCCTTTTCTATCCAAGTAGCCTTCACTCTCTCTGACCTAGAGTTTTCTGAACTTGTTTATATTAAAGTTTACTTAGCTCAGATCTCTCAGGCCCTTGTTGAAGCAACTGGCCATTCAGAAAATTTAAACTGTATGAATGTGTTAAGAACTATTGACTTAATAAGTCCACTCTTTGAAGAGCATTTGCATTTTCTCTTAGGAATCATGGAGATAAAATATTATATTCTAAGTTAAAGAAAAATTCAAGGAAACTGAAGAAAAGAGATTTTTGAGTAAAAGAATAAATACATCACACACACACGCGCGCATGCACACACACACACAATTGCGCTATTGAGAGATAGTGTGGCATGTATAATGATTCCATATAAAAGATTCATGCTGGGTATCTGGGGCTGATAGAGGGTGTGATGAGTAAAGACACGGTTATGAGTTAAATTTTACAGTAAATTGTATACTTAGAAAGTAGAAGTATTACTTTTTATAATGTCACAGAAAATAAAGTTCTACTAGGAGATTTGGCAATTGTCAAGCTTGAGAAATTCCATGTTCCTATCTACTTGAGACAGGGGATTGAATATATCAGAATCTTGAAGAAATAGGTGTTAACCACTTACATTACTCCATTGAAAATTGTGATGAAGCACAGAATAGAGGAAAATGCATGGGTTTTGAAGGGAGATAGACTTAAAATAGAAGTCTTACTCAGTTCTTACTAAGCTATAGGATATTTTACATGCTACTTAATTTCTTTGGGTCTGTTCCCTTATCTGTAAAACAGGGAAGTTTTTCATGCTAATCTTTTACAACTATTGAGACATTGTATGTGAAATGTCTAGTGCAATATTTTACCTGTAGTAGATGGTCAATAAACAGCAGCTCTTATTATCATTTATATTTCTAAGAATAAATGCTGCATTACTGTTTAATGGCAATTGGAGTTTGCCAGGAAGGCCAGGAGCTACAGGCAATGACTCACATCTGTAATCCCAGCACTTTGGGAGGCCAAGGTGGGTGAATCACCTGATGTCAGGAGTTTGAGGCCAGCCTGTCCAACATGGTGAAACCCTGTCTCTACTAAAAATACAAAAATTAGCTGGGCATGGTGGCACGTGCCTGTAATCCCAGCTACTTGGGAGGCTGAGGCAGGTTAATCAGCTTGAACACGGGAGGCAGAGGTTGTGGTGAGCTGAGATCGTGCCACTGCACTCCAGCCTGGGCAACAGAGTGAGACTCTGTCTCAAAAACAAAAAATATTTTCATTTGTCTTTCAAATCTTAAAGCATGTTTTAATGACATTGTATGCAGTTATTTTCTTCCACTTAAAAATTCATTTTTCCAGTTGACCCTGAATTTAGCACAGTAGGTGTTCAAGCAAATGTTTGCTAGACTAATATGTCAGTCCATTCTCTTGCTGCTATAAAGGACTGCCTGAGACTGAGTAGTTTATAAAAGAAAAAGGTTTAATTAACTCACAGTTCTGCATGGCTGGGGATGCCTCAGGAAACTTACAATTATTGTAGAAGGGGAAGGAAACAGGCCCTTCTTCACAGGAGATACAAGTGTTGAGTGAAGGGAGGAAAGCCCCTTATAAAATCATCAGATCTCATGATAAGTCACTCACTATCACTCACAATCACAAGAACAGCATGAGGGTAACTATCACCATGATTCAATTATCTTCCACTGGGTCCCTTCCATGACCATGGGAATATGGGAACTACAATTCAAGATGAGATTTGGGTGGGGACACAAAGCCAAACCATATCATTCTGCCCCTCGTCCCCCCCCCCAAATCTCATGTCCTCACATTTCAAAGCATAATCATGACATTTCAACAGTTCCCCAAAGTCTTAACTTATTCCAGCATTAACTCAAAAGTTCAAGTCCCAAAGTATCATCTGAGACATGGCAAGAGCCTTCTGCTTGCGGACCTGTAAAATCAAAATCAAATTAGGTACTTCCCAGATACAATAGGGGTACAGACATTAGGTAAATATACCCATTGCAAATTGAAGATATTAGCTAAAACAAAGGGACTACAGACCCCATGCAAGTCCAAAATGCAATAGAGTAGTCATTAAACCTTAAAGTTCTAAAATGATCTCCATTGACTTCATGTCTCACATGCAGGACATGCTGATACAAGAGGTGGGTTCCCACAGCCTTGGGCAGCTCTGACCCTGTGGCTTTGCAGGGTACAACTCCCCTCCTGGCTGCTTTCATGGCTGGTGTTGAATGTCTGTGGCTTTTCCAGATGCATGGTGCATCTGTTGGTGGATCTACCATTCTGGGGTCTGGAGGACAGTGGCCCTCTTCTCACAGCTCCACCAGGCAGTGCCCCAGTGGGGACTCTGTGTTGGGGCTTCAACCCTGCATTTCCGTTCTGCAGTACCGTAGTAGAGGCTCTCCATGAAGTCTCCGCCCCTGCAGCAAACTTCTGCCTAGATATCCAGGCATTTCCATACATCCTCTGAAATCTAGGCACAGGTTCCCAAACCTCAATTCTTGACTTCTGTGCACCCACAGGCCAAACACCATGTGTAAGCCACCAAGGCTTGTGGTTTGCACCTTCTGAAGCAATGACTCAAGCTGTACCTTGGTCCCTTTTAGCCACAGCTGGAGCCGAAGCAGCTGTGACACAGGGTACCACGTCCTGATGCTGCACAGAGCAGGGGGACCCTGGGCTCAGCCCACAAAACCATTTTTCCTCCTTTGCCTCTGGTGGCCTGGGATGGGAGAGGCTGCCTTGAAGGTCTCTGACATGCCCTGGAGACATTTTTCCCATTGTCTTGGTGATTAACATTCAGCTCCTTGTTACTTGTGCAAATTTCTGCAATAGGCTTGACTTTTCCCCAGAAAATTGGTTTTTCTTTTCTATTGCATCGTCAGGCTGCAAATTTTCCAAACATTTTATGCTCTGCTTCCTCTTGAATGTTTTGCCACTTAGAAATTTCTTCTGTCAGATGCCCTAAATGATCTCTCTCAAGTTCAAAGTTCCACAGATCTCTAGGGCAGGGTCAAAAAGATGCCAGACTCTTTGCTGAAGAACAGCAAGAGTCACCTTTGCTTTAGTTCCCAACAAGTTCCTCACCTCCATCTGAGACTACCTTAGCCTGGGATTTTTTGTCCATATCCCTATTGGCATTTTGGTCATAGCCATTCAACAAGTCTCTATGAAGTTCCAACTTTCCCATGTCTTCCTGTCTTCTGAGCTCTGCAAATCTTTAGGAAGTTCCAAGCTTTCCCACATTTTGCTATCTTCTTCTGAGCCCTCCAAACTGCTCCAACCTCATCCTATTTCCCAGTTCCAAAGTTGCTTCCATATTTTCGGGTATCTTTATAGCAGCACCCCACTACCTGGTACCAATTTACTGTACTAGTTCATTCTCACACTGCTATAAAGAACTGTCCAAGAATGGGTAATTCATAAAGGAAAGATATTTAATTGTCTCACAGTCCTGCATGGCTAGGGAAGCCTTAGGAAACTTACAGTCATGGTGGCAGAAGGGGAAGCAAACATATCCCTCTTCACATGGCAACAGGAGACACAAGTGCTGAGTGAAGTGGGAGTGGGGAAAGTCACTTGTAAAACCATCAGATCTCATGAGAACTCACTGACTGTCACAAGAACAGCAGGAGGGCAACCTCCACCATGATTCAATTACCTGCCACTGGATCCCTCCCATGACATGTGGAGATTATAGGAACTACAATTCAAGATGAGATTTGGGTGCGGACACAGCCAAACCATATCAGCTAATAAATATGATAATTGGAAATCTCCATATGGGGTATAGGATAACTCTGTTGATTTAGTCAAAACACCCTCAAGTCTCAAGCGAATGTGGTATTCTTGAATGACAACCGTAAAACTTATAAGGGATGTCAGGTTTTTATTTTCAGTGAAGAAATACATTTGCATGCAAGTGTATGTATAAAACTAAAATATTCTGGCATAAAGCAAATATCCAAGGAGCAAACTATGGGGAGGTTATTTATTTATTAAAAGTTAAGGATGAGTTTTCAGGGCTCTTTTATAGCTCAACCATGTGTGAGAGCCATGAAACAAAAGGGTATTAACAAACGTGGAAACTATAGAGCTTGTCCTGGTCAGCCCACAAGATAGACATCTGGCACCCTTAAATAACCCAGAGACAAGAAGGTGGTTTCTGGGAAGACTATGTCTTCTGGTACTGCAGAGCACTGTGGAACTGACCTTCATGTTTGAATATTAAATTAGTAAAGGCAGAATCTACACAATACCAATGGTATTAGTCATGTCTGCTGGGGCATCCAATACCAGATGTCACTTTTCTGAACTTTTAGGAGCAGCCTTCACTGTTTTTGGCACATCAGAGTTCACATCTGAGTACAATTTAAGTTGTAACAATGCAATCACCAGCATGCCTATTTTTTTGCCTTCCTCTCCTGCTATTTTTGGGAGCTGAAGCTATGAAGTTCCTCTGCCTATTCATGTGGGAAGTTAGAGATGATTTTTCTAGATTCCCTTCCCCCATTTATTTTAAGGGAATCAGAGAACATGTTCTCTGCTGCCTTACAAACACATTCATTTAAAAATTTACAGCAACCTTGCAAATAACCATTCTCCAGTGGAATATAATAATTTATGCTGGGTGAATAGAAGAGTTCTGACCCCATTCATTTTCCCACCTGTGCACCTCCTGGGCGGGAGGCACCAGTCAAAAACATGAATGTGTGTGCAGATGAACTGTTTATTCTTACTTTCAAGGTTGACTTAAAGTATGATAGTTGGGAATTCACCCATCTGCTTTAGCTCTTAAGTTGAGCCTAATTCGCAAGTAGGAAAGGAGCATAAATCCAACTCTACCTCATAGTTTCTAATTATTAAACAATAACACTGAAAGCAGTGTTATCAAGACCAGGAGTCTTCAAAGTTTGGTCTATGGACTGGACTCTAAAAGACCCTTGGGTAATTCTCATGTTTAATCAGTTCTAAGGTGTTGTTGTTTTTTTCTTTTCTTGGTATAGTAAGTTGTATGTAACAGTTGCTTGAATGGTGTCTTTTCTTTTGGATTTTGAGCTTTTTGAGAATGGGCATGTTTTGGGATCAACATTTAATGCTGCACTGGGCAGCCACGATGATCAAAATGATACCTTTGTTGCATTACAATGACGTGATTTTTATGTGCTTTTGTCACTCCAAAAGTCATTTATTGCCAAGCTCCAGATCCAACTTAGAAGATCCTGTTTTCTCCATAACTGTGCATCTTAAAAGTTCCAGCTCAAAGATACAAGATTCACTCTTTCTGTCTCCAGGTGATACTGGACAAAGATTCTGAGATGCTCCCTAATAAACCATCAAAGAGGGGTATGAGTGGGGCCCCATCAGGCAGCACTCTTTCACTTTAGCTCATTTTCAATCTCATGAGCTTAGTTTTTTCTTTTTATATGCTTTACACATTGGCTTTCTTTTCAGATTTTAGCTAAAGAAAAAGAACTCTTCTACTAATATAAACAATATACATGTTTTTATTAACCAAAAGGAAAAGAAAATAGGCTTACGTGATTTTGAGCCTCCACAGAACTGTCAAAGATGGATCTTTCTAAGCAATTCACGGTAAGAGATGTAACTATGAAAATGTTAAGATGTTTGTTTTCCCTTTGTCACCTAATTGTCCTATTGAGCTCCCTGACACCCTCAATATTTTTCCACACGATCACTGGTAAAGTTCCTTAGTACCACTGTTCCTCTTTGGGTTTTCATCATTCTTCTCTTGGAAATCATGCCAACCTATAGTTATTATACTCTGGAGCTTCCTTTTCATCTGTAGGGTTCTATATACACAATTTTGTTTCAATTGTTCTTCTCATCTGACCTACCTTTCAATTCAAGACAACTTTTCCTCATTGACTGAATCCAATAGAAGCCAATGGACAAGGAAACATAGCAGGATAGAAAAAGTAGATAATGCAGGACCTGAACTTAGCTCTGGATCAAGTGGACCTGATTGTTACCTACAGAACTCACCCCAAATAAAAAAGAATACACATTCTTCTCATCACCATATGGCACTTACTCTAAAACTGATCACATAATTGAAAGTAAAACACTCCTCCATAAATGCAAAAGTACTGAAATTATAACAGTCTCTCAGATCACAGCACAATCAAACTTTAACTCAAGATTAAGAAACTCACTCAAAACCACACAACTACATGGAAGTTGAACAACCTGCTCCTGAAAGACTCCTGGGTAAATTATGAAATTAAGACGGATGTCAAGAAGTTCTTTGAAACTAATAAGAACAAAGAGAAAACATACCAGAATCTCTGGGACACAGCTAGAGCAGTGTTAAGAGGAAAATTTACAGCACTAAATGCCCATATCAAAAAGCTAAGATCTCAAATTGACAACCTCATATCACAACTAAAAGAACTAGAGAATCAAAAGTAAATAAACCCCAAAGCTAGCAGAAGACAAGAAATAACCAAGATCAGGGCAGAAGTGAAGGAGATAGACACAAAAATACATTCAAAAATCAACTAATCCAGAAGTTTGTTTTTTGAAAAAATTAATAAAATAGATAGACTACTAGCTAGACTAATAAAGAATAAAAAATAGAAGAATCAAATAGACACAATCAGAAATGATAAGGGGGATAATACCACTGATCCAATAGAAATGCAAAAATCCATAAAAGAATACTATAAACACCTCTATGCACATAAATTATAAAATCTAGAAGCAGTGAGTAAATTCCTGGACTTATCCACGCTCCCAAGACTGAACCAGGAAGAAATTGAATCCCTGAATAAACCAATAATGAGTTCTAAAATTGAGGCAATAATGAATAGTCTACCAACCAAAAAAAGTCCAACCAGACTGAATTACAGCTTATTTCTACTAGAGGTACAGAGAAGCTGGTACCATTTCTACTGAACCTTTTCCAAGCAACTGGAAAGGAGAGACTCCTCCCTAACTCATTTTATGAGGCCGATATCATCCTGCAGAGATATAGCAACAACAAAAAAAGAAAACTTCAGGCCAGTATCCCTGATGAACATTGACACAAAAATCCTCAATAAAATACTCGCAAATCAAATCCAGCACCACATCAAAACACTTCCACCACAATCAAGTTGGCTTCATCCTCAGGATGCAAGGTTGGTTCAACATACACAAATCAATAAGCGTAATTCATTTCATAAACAGAACTGAAGACAGAAATCACATGATTATTCAATAGACACAGAAAAGGCCTTCAATAAAATTCAACATCCTTTCATGTTAAAACTTCTCAATAAACAAGGTATTGAAGAAACATATCTCAAAATAATAAGAGCTGTATATGACAAACCTAGAGCCAATATCATACTGAATGGGCAAAAGGTGGAAGCATATTCCTTGAAAACCAGGAGAAGACAAGAATGCTCTCTCTCACCACTCATATTCAACATAGTATTAAAAGTCTGGCAGGGCAATTGGGCAAGAGAATGAAAGAAAGGGTATTCAAATGGGAAGAGAGGAAGTTTATTTATCTTTGTTTGCAGATGACACGATCTTATATCTAGAAAACCTCATTGCCTCAGCTCAAAAGCTTCTTAAGCTGATAAGCGACTTCAGCAGCCTCAGGATACAAAATCAACGTGCAAAAATCACTAGCATGTCTATATACAGACAACAGGCAAGCAGAGAGTCAAATCATGAATTAACTCCCATTCACAATTACTACAAACAGAATAAAATACCTAGGAATACAGCTAACAAGAGAAATGAAGAACTTCTTCAAGGAGAACTACAAACCACTGCTTAAAGATATCAGAGAGTACACAAACAAACGGAAAAACATTCCATACTCATAGATAGGAAAAATCAACATCATGAAAATGGCTATACTGCCAAAGTAATTTATAGATCAATGCTATTCCCATTAGACTATCATTAACATTCTTCACAGAATTTACAAAGAAAACTATTTTAAATTTCACATAGAACCCAAAAAGAGCCCATATAGCCAAGCCAATCCTAAGCAAAAAGAACAAAGCTGGAACCATCATGCTACCTGACTTCAAACCATACTACAAGGCTAATGTAACCAAAACAGCATGGTGCTGGTACAAAAACAGACACAGAGACCAGTGGAACAGAATGGAGAACTCAAAATGAGACCACACATATACAGCCATCTGATCTTTGACAAACCTGACAAAAACAATGCGGAAAGGATTCACTATTTAATAAATGCTGTTGCAAGAAAAATTGCAGAAAAATTGTAACTGGACCCATGCTTACACCTTATACAAAAATTAACTCAAGATGGATTACAGACTTAAATGTAAAACCCAAAACTATAAAAACTTTAGAAGAAAATCTAGGCAATACCATTCAAGACATAGACACAAAGATTTCATGACTAAAATGTGGGCAAAAGACATGAACAGACACTTCTCAAAGAAGATATTCATGCAGCCAACAAACATGAAAAAAGCTCAACATCACTGATCATTGGAGAAATGAAAATCAAAACCACAGTGAGATACCATCTTATGCCAGTCAGAATGGCAATTATTAAAAAGTCAAGAAACAGCAGATACTGGTAAGGTTACAGAGAAAAAATAACACTTTTACACTTTTGTTGGGAATGTAAATTAGTTCAACCATTGTGGAAGACAGCATAGTGATTTCTCAAAGGTCTAGAAGCAGAAATACCATTTGACCCAGCAATCCCGTTACTGGGTATATACCCAAATGAATATAACCTATTCTATTATAAAGATATATGCACATATGTATTTACTGCAGCACTATTTACAATAGCAAAGACATGGAATCAACCCAAATGCCCAGTAATGATAGACTGGATAAAGAAAATGTGGTACATACACACCATGCAATACTATGCAGCTATAAAAAGGAAAGAGATTATGTTCTTTGCAGGGACATGGATGGAGTGGGAAACTGTTATCCTCAGCAAAGTAATGCAAGAAGATAAAACCAAACACCACATGTTCTCACTTAGAAGTGGGAGCTGAATAATGAGCACACAGAGACACATGAGAGGAACAACATACACTGAGGCCTGTTGGGGGTGGGGAGAACATCAGGAAGAATAGCTAATGGATGCTGAACTTGTCACCTAGGTGTTGGGTTCATCTGTGCAGCAAACCACCATGATACATGTTTACTTATGTAACAAACCTGCACATCCAGCACATGTACCCCAGAACTTAAAATAAAAATTGAAGAAAAAAAATCATAAAATTCAAATAAAGAAAAACAAACTGGAAAAAAAAGTGAAGAATGAATCTGTAGGCACAGATGGAAGCTATCTGAAACACTTCTTTAATATTTCAGCTCTTCAAATAGCTCCAATGGAGTTCTTTTCAGTTAGGATATAGAAGTACATAAAATAGCTTTGCTGACACCAAAAATATAAGTAATCAATAGATTTGTCCAGAGCTATAACTAATGAGGAACTCTGGCTACAAAGAAATCTAAAACTACCAAAGTGTAGTAGAAGCTTTAGAAAGATGGGTGAACAAAGATCAGAGGATAGCTGAGTCTGAAAGCAATTAGAGAAGCAAGATGGTCTTTGTTCAAATGAGAAGTCAGATCAGTTTTTACGAAACCTATGGGCTGCATATTAAATTTAAATCTGGAGAAGCCCCAAATCCAGAAATTACTCTGCCAAGTAGCAGTCTCTCAGATTTGTAGTCTTGCAGACCTACAGTTTCAGTCTTGTGATCTGGACAGCTGTAGTCTCATTGTTTCAAAGCCGAACCATTTCATACTCTGGAGACTCATAGTTTCATAGTCTTGCAGTCTTATGACATGTCATATTTAACATCCAGTCATCTTAAATCTGTCTACAGGTCTAGTAGTCTAGAAGTCTTGCAGTTTTGGGGTCAAGTAGACTCAGGGTCTTACAGATTTGAGATCTGACAGCATTTGGTCCCAGTGCAGTCCTGGAGGGAAAGACATGAAATCACTTTCAAAGTATCTAATCCTAGAGAAAAATGGAGTATAACCAAATTTCCAACCAAAATTCCATCTGATTTAATGTCTGGTAAGATCAGTAACATTTGACCTAGTGGTGGCAAAGGAAGCTAGAGATAGAATGAAAAACAGAAAGACAGCACATTAGACTTGTGGTACTTGAATTCCAAGGCCTTGTTGGAGGGGTTAAAGCCAAACAAACTTGCCCCAAAGTAGCTTAATTTATGACTAGATAAAATTGATCAGCCTCTCCACCTATCTTTCTAACAAAGAATAAAGTATTCCTTATTGAGAGTATAATATGATATGTTAAAAATAGTAATATTATGTATATCATTGCATAATATATTTTTAAAATCCATTATTTTGAAAAGATCTATTGCTTTAAATAGCTTTATAGTATCAATTGTCCTTAAACTGCCCCAGTGAGCCAATTTCCTCCCACCATGTTCCTCCCTCAATACATGGAGATCACAATTTGAGATGAGATTTGGGTAGGGACACAGAGCCAAATCATAAAACTATAATTCCTAGAGCAATCACTTGAAAGTACTACAGAAATTGCTAGGGCTTGAATATGGTTTGTTTGTCTCCATCAGATTTCATGTGTCTTTATTATGTTCCCAAACCGAAACTCCATAACCACATTAAATGATAATTTACCACCCCTCCTTTCTCCTAGTCACTGGCAACTACCATTCTACTTTCTCTTTTTATGAACTGAGTTGCTCCGGATATTTCATATAAGAGAAATCATACAGCTTTTGTCCTTTCATGACTGGTTTATTTCACTTAGAGTAATATTTTCAAGGTCCTTCTGTGTTATGGCATGTACCAGAATTTCCTTCCTTTTTAAGGCAGAATAATATTCCAATGTATGTATATTGCACATGTGTATACCATTTATCTGTTGATAAAATTTGGGTTACGTCCACCTTTTGGCTATTGTGAATAATGCTGCTATGAACATGAGTATACCAATATCTGTTCAAGTCCCTGCATTCAAATCTTTTGGGTATACACCCAGAAGGGAAATTATGGGATAATATAGTAATTCTATTTTTACCTTTTTCAGGAACTCCATACTGCATGCATCATTTTACATTTTCACTAGCAGTACACGGTTTCACTCCAACACTTTATTTTTTAAATAGTCATCCTAATGAGTGGTATCTCGTTGTTCTGATTTGCATGTTCCCCTAATAATTAGTGATATTGAGCACATTTACATATTTTTATAGGCCTTTTGCATGTCTTCTTTGGTGAAATGTCTATTTAAGTCCTTTGTCCATTTTTTAGTAGGGTCATTTGTTTTTAGCTATTGAGTTGTAGGGGTTCCTTATTATTTTTGATATTAACACTTTATCAGATAAGTGGTTTGCAAATATTTTCTCAAATTCCATAAGTTGCCTTTTCATTCCCTTGTTTTCTTTGCTGGGTAGAACTTTTTAGTCGGATGTAATTCCATTTGTCTTTTTTTTTGCATTTGTTCCCTGTGTGTTTGGTGTCATATCCAAGAAATCATTGCCAAGGCCAAGGTCAAGAAGCTTTCTTCTATGTTTTCTTCTAGGAGTTTCATGATGTCAAGTCTTAGACTTAAGTCTTTAATCCAGTTTTTGAGTTTATTTTTGTATATAGAGTCAGATAAGGGTCCAATTTTATTCTTTTCCATGTAGATATCCAGCTTTCCTAGCACCAAATGTCCATCAACAGGTGAATAAATGAACAAATTGTGGCACATTCACGTAACGAATACTACTCAAAAATACAAATGAATGAATCAGTATGCTCAACAACATAGATGACTTTCAGAAACATTATATTAAAAGGAAAAAGTCACACAAACTAGTGGATACCATATGATTACATACAAAGGTCTAGAATAGGAAAGACTAAGCTAGACTGATGGAAATCAAAATAAGTGGATAAGAATGGCCTAAAAGGGGTATGAGGTAGTACTCTGGGGTGGTAGAAAAAAATTCCTCATCTTTAATGGGGTGGTGGTCACAGAAGAATATACTTTGAAGTAGACCTTAAAATCTGTGCATTTTAAGAATATAAATCATACATCAATAAAGCAGATTGTTTTGGGGGAAAAAAAAAAGTTGTTCTACCCTCTTTCCCTGAAGAAAAGCAGTTAGTCCACTGATCGGATCAGAATGAGGATTAGTATTTCTTACCATTGCCTTCCCAGGAAGCGACATTAGAGGATACATCAGTCCATCTTTGTTTTATGTGAATTTAAGTGTGCCAATGTTCTTGGCAAGATTTCTGAAGCCTTCTTCATGTAGAAGACATTGGGGTGTCAATGTAAAGTGAGCTCTCCCGGGGTAACATGTGTTTACCGTGATTCTTTGAGGCATGCATGAAAATATACTGCTGCAGTCTGTTACACTGATGTTAATTAATTATATCACTTAACATTTATTTTATTAAAAAGGATATTACCATATGAGTTATCTAACTATCAATAGCCCATTTATTTTCCCTAATATGTTTACCAAACTTTTTTATTTACCATGTTTTCAATGGCAAGCCATTATGGTAGAGATAGATTATTCAGCAGGGCCTTGTTAGATAGCAGAATTTTAATTTGAAAAATAGCCTCAGTCCATACTTTTTTTTAAAGGTACAATTACCTTAAGTCATTCCAGATTGATTCACTCTATTTCCTATTTTTAAGCATTCACCAGGAACAAAATTTCCATTTTCTCTTTTCCAAAATTTAGAATTACTATCTTTGCAGCTTTTATTTCAAGAAAGCTCCTCTTTGCACTAAGTCAAATCCTTTGTGCAGAGGTGTAGTCAAGCAGGCAAGGCAAAACACATCCTGCGCCAAGGAACCTTTACCCTGACACTACTAATCAGCAGGCAGAAGAGGTAATAAGTAGCCAGTTAACATTAAGAGGTGGGGGCCCAAGCACAACAAAGTGAGGAAAGTAATTTTATTCATCAGGATAGGCTAGTTGCACTATGGTAATTGACAATCCAAAAATCTGGGTGGATTAAAACAATAAAGGTTTATTTCTTACTCATGCTGCATTTATATCAAAGGTTGGTGGAAGTTAGGGTATGCTGACTCTATTCAAGACATTCTCACTTAGGAACCTAGGTGGATGTTTCTGCTATCAGACAACCACTGTCACTTCCAATCGTATTTCACTGTCCTTATTGAGGCAGGAAAGTCCCCTGAGTAGAGAAAGAATGGATATTGGTGAGTAGTAACATTGTTGACCACATTGATATTAAAAATATATACAGGAAAATCAAAGGTTCTCAAAGGAGTGTGGATCTGCAAGTAGCAAAACTTAAAGATTTATGAAGCAAATGGGCTGGAGGACAGATTCAGAGCTGCAGTTCCAAGAGGTGAAACTGGCAACTATAAGAGGAACTAGAAGACTGGACAGAAACTTGGAAATGGACAAAATTATATTTCCAGGCTCTCTGCTCCTCCTGTTCGAGAGTCAGCCGCATTTTCTCTTGCATCGCCAGCGCATCTCTGACACACCATGGGGAAGGTGAAGGTCGGAGTCAACGGATTTGGTCGTATTGGGCGCCTGGTCACCAGGGCTGCTTTTAACTCTGGTAAAGTGGATGTTGTTGCCATCAATGATCCTTTCATTGATCTCAACTACATGGTTTACATGTTCCAGTATGATTCCACCCATGGCAAGTTCCATGGCACCGTGAAGGCTGAAAACGGGAAGCTCGTCATCAATGGAAGCCCCATCACCATCTCCCAGGAGCGAGATCCCTCCAAAATCAAGTGGGGCGATGCTGGCGCTGAGTACCTCGTGGAGTCCACTGGCGTCTTCACCACCACGGAGAAGGCTGGGGCTCATTTGCAGGGGGGAGCCAAAAGGGTCATCATCTCTGCCCCCTCTGCTGACGCCCCCATGTTCATCATGGGTGTGAACCATGAGAAGTATGACAACAGCCTCAAGATCGTCAGCAACGCCTCCTGCACCACCAACTGCTTAGCACCCCTGGCCAAGGTCATCCATGACAACTTCGGTATCGTGGAAGGACTCATGACCACAGTCCACGCCATCACTGCCACCCAGAAGACTGTGGATGGCCCCTCTGGGAAACTGTGGCGTGATGGCCACGGGGCTCTCCAGAACATCATCCCTGCCTCTACTGGCGCTGCCAAGGCTGTGGGCAAGGTCATCCCTGAGCTGAACGGGAAGCTCACTGGCATGGCCTTCCGTGTCCCCACTGCCAACGTGTCAGTGGTGGACCTGACCTGCCGTCTGGAAAAACCTGCCAAGTACGATGACATCAAGAAAGTGGTGAAGCAGGCGTCGGAGGGCCCCCTCAAGGGCATCCTGGGCTACACTGAGCACCAGGTGGTCTCCTCCGACTTCAACAGCGACACCCACTCTTCCACCTTCGACGCTGGGGCTGGCATTGCCCTCAACGACCACTTTGTCAAGCTCATTTCCTGGTATGACAACGAATTTGGCTACAGCAACAGGGTGGTGGACCTCATGGCCCACATGGCCTCCAAGGAGTAAGACCCCTGGACCACCAGCCCCAGCAAGAGCACAAGAGGAAGAGAGAGGCCCTCACTGCTGGGGAGTCCCTGCCACGCTCAGTCCCCCACCACACTGAATCTCCCCTCACAGTTTCCATGTAGACCCCTTGAAGAGGGGAGGGGCCTAGGGAGCCCCACCTTGTGGTGTACCATCAATAAAATCCCCTGTGCTCAGCCAAAAAAAAAAAAAAAAAAAAATTATATTTCCAGCCTTGCAAACTGTGGCAATGAGGACAGGTATTACTAGGGTTCTTGCCAGCAGGAATTAGAGCATCTTGAAAATCAGAGCATCAACAAGAAAAGTTTGGATCTAGGTGCAGCTTGAGAGCCAGAAGGCCAATCCTGGGTCACTATGTCTTAAAGCAACCAACAAAGAATATCCTAGGGTGTACCTGGTTAGTTCTTCTGAGTGGAAATTGAAGTCTCCAAAATTCTTTGTGCTTCAAGTCTGTATTTAGTAATAACTATGGGGAAACTAGACAAAGAAGAGGCAGAGATAATGAGTTGGGATTGATGACGTCTGATGTCCAGTGTCTTGTAGTTTGCTTGCCTGAGGAGATGAAAGTGCATCCATGAAAAAATTAAAAATTGACTCCTAGCCTCTCTATAAATATTCTAGAGTAGATTTAAGGAAGGACAACTTCCAGAGAAAACTTAATGGAGGAAGTTGGCCTGGTAGTATTTTCTGAGCCAAGTAAACTTCCTATGGCTGTGTGTCTAACCCAATCCACTACAAAGGTATTTTCTAGCTTCCTGAGAGCATGCATGATTTTATAGGAGTCTACCTCCAGAAACAAGAGGTCCACTTGGTGGTACCTTCTATATCATACTGGGGAAATGATCCTTAAGACATTTTATTTGGTTCAACCCAAACCCAAGGAACCCTTTCTTAGGTAGATCACAATTTATACCTGCGATATGAGAAGAAAGTGTTTCTTACTCATTCAGGGAAATGTGTTTTGTGTCTTGCTTTAGCTTAGAGTAAGTAGATAAGAAATTCTGGGCAATGTAATATACTTCTATGGCTTCACATTTTATCTCTCCTGGAAACTTTCAAATACAATTTTGTCCTAGACTCCTCTTTCTGAGCCTCAGCTACATACTGAGCTGCATGAAAATGTCCCAAAATAATTTTGCATATTTCCCCCGAACTGGATCCTCCTCTTAATTAAATGCCTAAAGACAGTAAGCCAGTTACCCAATTCAGAAATCTCTGATTCCTCCTTGCCTCCTGCTTCTTCTAAACACTCAAATCCAGTCAATTGCCAAGTCCTAATAATTCTAACAGCTTAATAACTGTCAAATCTGTTCCTATTGTCCATTCCCACTACTTCAGGTCCTCAATATTTCTTATCAAGACTACATTTTCACCCGTGTTCTCCCATCTTCATTCTCTGCTCAGCCTCTTCCCCTGTTCTCAATTCTGCAATAAGAGGCTTCTTCCTAGAATGTAACTGTCACGTTAATCCTCTTTTTAAAAGTTGTTGCCCTAAAGAGAAACTCCAAATTGCTCAGCTGGACCTTCCTGACTGCACACTGCTGATCTCTCTAACCTTTAGTTCTCCCAGACTCTTGCAGAGTCCCAGCAGTCTGCTTTCCAAAGACATTGAACAGCTTTCATGCTCACAAAAGAACTCTGCCCTTTTTTTTTGGCTCTGGACTCTGGATTCCTCTTTTTCCTCCAGCAAAGCCCTTAAGTAGTACTGTGGCTCAGGAAAGCAGGCTGATACGTCCTCCATGCCATGGTGAAACCAACTAACCATATTTATGGTAATGGAATAATACCATGTTCATGTATAGCTTTGGCCTATATATATATGAATACTGCAATTATTCAGTGTTAGACCCAAAAGGCAACAGGTCAGTTTTTCATAACCTTTCAGGTTTTCTCCAGTCTTCAAACTAGAGACAAAAGAGTACATGCAAAACAATGTTTAAGTTTATCGCTAGTGGCTTTACTTCTAAATTCTTTTCAACACAGTGATAATCTGAAAATATAGTCTGAGGCAAATTTCATTTTTGTTGAAAATACAGTAATCTAATTATACCCAAACCTCATTGACTAGAATATGCTAATTTACAAAAATCTATTCAGGCTGATAATTTTGTTTTTTAACTATGATCTGAAAAAAAAAAAAGTAACTCCAGCCAGCTGTTTTACAAATGCCAATGATAAGAGGAATCAGGTGAAACAGTGTTGATAGATTCATATAGGCCCATCAACTTATCAGAAATCCAAACCAAGCCTCTTTCTTAGGAGTTGGGGGAAGTAAAATGAAGAAAAACAGATTCTTTTCATTAAATCAAAATGAAAATCTCAAAGCCTGGTAATATTCATTGTCAAAAAATAAAGAGATACATGTATGCTGGGCTTCATACTTTAACATAGAAAACAAGACATTTAGCTTTAAATAAAGTGCATTTAATTTTTTCTGATTAAATGTGTTATTTATTGAAACAACCATGACTTAGAAGATATCAATTCTAGGTTTTTTCATATTATATGCAAATTAATAAATGTTCTCTAATTGCAAAAGGAAATTCTGAGAGAGAAAATATTTTACACAGCTAAATATTTTATTTTGTGCTGTAGAGGATTATGTTCAACCTTATCATCAACATTTAGTAGTAGAACTAAGCTTAATTATATTAATTCTAGAATTAATTATAGACTACCAGGACTAAAATTCAATTAATACTAGAATAAATTGAAGAAGTAACTATAATTCTACCAGTAGAAAGTTGTGGTTTGAGAAGTCGGGAATACAGAAATAAAGCATAAGCAATAAGCTGAGTTTAAATTTAAAATATTAGGCACAGTAAGGTTTGGCATTCATTTCACCGAGTGCCTCCTCTACTCACATACGTTTAACTCAGGGTTAGATTGGTGGTTGGGAGGGGTGGCAAGGTGAGGGTGGGATGTGGGGCAAATGATCGTAGCAGGAAATCAACTCTGAACCAAGTCGCAAAACTAAGCAATAAATTCCAGAGTGCAGTCTAGTTCACACAAGCTTCAGGCTCAAAAGCCTCCAATTGTAAATAGAACTTCCAATTGTAAGGCAGCTTTCTGTACTCCAAACTGTTCATGGGAGTCCTGAGGGTTTTAAGTGGCCAGACATGAGTGTAAAATTCAAATGTCATTCAAATTCCATTACAATATTTAAGAAGCTAACATACAGGAAAACAGTTGGCACAAAATCAGTGCCGAGAGCAAGTATAATTCCCAGTGCAGAGTGAACCAACCCTTAGGTCACTGTGAATTGAAGCAGTGACTTAAATTCAAAACTAGGCTGAGGATTCATGGGCTAATACTGTCAGTGACTTAAAACTGGATCCCAAGGAAAAGGACTATTTTCCATTGATAAAGAGGACGGTTCACTGCCAGGCAGCTGGAGACTATCTTGCAGGGGCTTTTTAAACAGCCAGCATGAGTATCTAAATGACTACTACAAAGAAAAAAAAAAAAAAAAACCTAATAATCCTCAAATTTTAGATGTCCTGGAAGGCTTTTAATCTATTTTGGTGTTTGGTCTTCATTTGTGCCTGTTAAAAATAGGACACTATACAATATTATAATTAATTAACAGTTGTTGAATGTAGTCTCTAGCAAATGGAATGGTGGAAGTTACCATCCTTTGTAGAAAAGAAATATACTACTCATGACAGCTTATATCATAAAATAGGACTCACTGGTTGCATTGTACTTACAAATATTTTCATCGCAGTTATTGAATTCAATAAAATGTCATAAGGTACTCTTAGCCTCTGGCCAAAACTGACACAGAATTTAATTTGCACTAGTCAGCTAAAGACACAAAATGTTCCTGGGGAAAATTCTGCTGTGCTATACAAACACGCAACACTTACTGACAGGTCCATGGAAATCCTGTGCCTATGCAAGTAGTGGGGGTGATGCTGATAACACCACTGGAATGAAGTAAAGTGTTCACTATTTGACATAATAATCTAAATTGTTTCTAGACCTTAGTTTCCTCCCTAAAGGTCAACATCTTCATTTTTGCAACTTCTAGCTAAGAGCATTGGCAAATAAAAGAAAACCCAGGGGAACGGGTTCTTTTTAAAGAAATTTGGTAGAAAACAGACCATTTGAAATTGATTCTAAATTACCTTTTGGTGGTTAGTACAAGACCTCCCACAGCCATTTGAACTAGAGGTGAAGGTGACTTTCTCTCAGTAAATAGGATAGGGGATTTTTTTTCTTCCTGAAGAGTCAGGATTATGTGACCTTATAAATTGGTCTCATTACAGAGCTACTGACAGACAGACATATTGGTTGCTGCCAGTGGGCATATGGGCTGAAATTTGGAGGAGGAGGGGAGAACAGATGGAAGAGGGAAAAAGAGTGATGGATGGGTCCCTCACACAGAGACCAGCTGGTAGGGAGCAGGGCATGTCTATTACTGCTAAGCTGAGAAAGATAAGAGTGTCTGCAGTGGGAAAGGTGACATCCATCAATCAGCTTCTTCATTATGGCAAGAATGAGGCTTGTGGTCTGAGGGTGGAGGAAGGGGACCGGTCATCCCACACCCCACAGGTGGCAACTCTGAAGAGGGCTTATCTTTCACATTGTCGGGAAAAAGAAGAATGTGCCCTTCATGAATTTGGGCTGTTGTGGGTCCTTCAGAGAAAACTCAGTTAGATGGTTTAATATTATTTTCAAGTGCTTTTATGTTGAGTCGAATATAGCATGAATGCCACACTTCATAATGTAAGACAGCAACATTACAAAGGTTTTCCAGGTGAACCTCAAGTTCTCTTCCGTCTCTATGGCAATGTCCAAGGCAAATGGAGTGGAGGCAGGAAGGCTCTCTAAGGGTTTCTAGAATGTAAGCTCCTTCAGAGTAGTGACTTCTTGGTCTTGCTTATCTCTAATACCCAGGTGGTTAAAACAGAGATGTGGAGTAAATATGTATTGAATACATTAAGTTGAAATTATAGAAAATGCCTCAAAATGACTTTAACTCCCAAGAAAATACATTTTCTGGCTCTTTCCCGGACATCTGTTATCACCTTACCAACTCCTCTTTTCCACGGCTGACATTCTGGAGATATAAAGGCAACTTCAATGAGGAACAGCAGCAAATGGAACATTTGACACTACAGGTAGTTAATAGCTACACTCAAATGGTAAAGAGTTGCACTGAAGCTTTACACTTCAGTGAGGACATGATGAAATTTGGGGAAAGGAATACTTTTATTCTGAGGAGAATATCTTTCTGCCATACATGATACTATGAGACTGGTTGGCTCTGTGTCAGGTTCCTGAAAGGCAGAATAGAAGCTCATTTATTTTAATTCTCAGTATCCCAAAAATAGTGATGCTTAATTAATGTTGAACCACTAGCTTAAATGATTATTCTCTATTCACAGAGTTTTCTAGCATAGGGTCCATAAACCAATTTGGCTTTCTTATATATTTAGGGGAGAAAAAAATGATCAGAGAGAATTAGAAATGTGATCCAGACAGAGATCATTTTATTTGAAAATATTCTGCTCTATAGTACTTACTTTAAGAGAAACATATATTATCTTAAATAATAACAATTTTAGTGAAAATATGGCCACATAGAAATTAGAACAATTTTGGAAGTTAGAATAACAAATAGTTGAATCTAAAATTTGACCTTAATAATTAATTATTAATATAAACCAATCTAACTGTGAGGAAGGTAGGTGTTATTGATTTGCAGATACATTTGAAGCTTATTGACCTGATCAAATTAGTTAAATAAAATTCTATTTATATTTCCTGTTATCTTCTGATTGGGGATTAATAGTATATGTCACCCTTTAATATAAGAAAATAATAAACTTTTCTGAGGTTTCTAAGCAAATTGATTTTTTAAATGTACCTGGCTTTAAAAATATAAGCTCTCTGTTAAAAGATTCTGTTACATGCTAACATGATAAAAGTCTACATATTTAATTAGTTTGCATATCCTAAAAGACAACTGCCTGTTTATGAAATTAGAACATATTTTGAATAATTTAAAAAGAGTCTGACAAATTTGAAAGTGTGCCCCTATTTAAATTGTGAGAGAGAGTTGACCTGTGTGTGTAAGATTCACTTCAGGGATCCTACTGGACTCATAGGAAGGACACATTGCTGACCTCACTAAGTGGTTTAGATAGGGGTTTCCTAATTGATAATGATGGGTTTGAGTGAACAAATTGGTCTTGGATTGAAGAGAACTCAGTGCTGAACATGTTAGGGGAGGAGGCAAAGTGATGAAATGCTTCAGCTCTGGAATGAGAAGGACTGAACTCCAAATTTGGTCATATGGCCTTAGGTGAGTTAATCAATTCTCTTTTTCCTGTGAGTCCATGTGGGCATTAAAACAGATAATGCATATGAAGCACTTATCATAGTGTCTGAAACAGAATTAGCACTCAGAGAGAGTAATGGTTTTATTTTTGCCATACTGTTAGTTTGCTAATATTATAGTTTGGTTCTTAAATACCCCAAATGTATTTCATACTTTTTTTTGTTCCTACTCTCTAAAAACTACCTTTGAAGAAAATCTAAGAATTGCCTTTCTTTCTTCTTTCTTTTCTTCACTTCTTCTCTCTCCCTCCCTCCCTTTTCTTCATCTC
>NW_012104521.1:1840454-1927767 GCF_000951045.1 Mandrillus leucophaeus
TTCCTTCCTTCCTTCCTTCCTTCCTTCCTTCCATCCTTCCTTCCTTCCCTCCCTCCCTCCCTCCCTCCCTTCCTCCCTTCCTTCTTTCTGCATGTCTATATAGTCAACAGATTTTTGAATACTTATTCTATGAAAATCCAAAAACTTCTGCAAGTAGGACATGTAAAAATATAATATTGCAATTTAACTGTCTGTAAACAGAATATTTTATATAGTCTGAATTATAACATGATGGGAAAAATATCCCATAATGATAGGGAGAAATGCTCAATATTAGTATCATTTGTCTTCTGTAAATATAGAGGAGAATTTGAATCCGTAAGGGTATTTTTTCATTGAGTAATATTGATCATAGTATAAAAATGTATGATAGATTGAAATTACATCTTCTTCCAGGTTTTCTAGTGGCCTAAAGGACCAATACTTTCTTGGCTATCTTAAAATATATAGCAGCATCTTTCCTGAATGCATTTGCTTCTCCCAATGTGTAACATATTCATATGCTGGTATTTATTAAAATAAGCTTGCTGTCATTTATGGTGCAGATGTATGCCAGTTCCCTACCAAGGAATCCTTCTCCACTCTCCCAATTGAATTTGTACACAATTATTTTCATTTCTGTTGATTCAAAAAAGATGCGGAAGTGAAAATAGTAAAAATAGATGTGTTCAGGCATTTATAATCTATACATTGAATTTGTGATTTGAAACTTCAAGTATCAATGTACAGAAATTAAGAATTGACTATGGAGGAGACAACCCAACCACAGTCTGGATTATTTTTCAAATGCTTTAGGTCTGGCAAAAACTAAAATGTTTATTGCCAAGCCCTTTTCCTCTTAATTTTAAAAAATCATGTGTGTTTCAAGGGAAATTTAATCCACATGTTTCTGATTCATTTGCACTCAAGTTGTCAAACTGTTTTGTAATCACAGTTCTCTATCTTTTTCTTTCCACAGAAAGTTGAATTTTTCCAAGTGTGCATAAACAATAACCTCTCAGAAGAATAAATTGAATTTCAAATTTAGAAATCAGGGATAGGCAAAAATGTGTATATTTCACCTGTTCTTGGAAAAGAAAAATAGTTTTGGGCTTTTGCCCCTGACTTAAAACCTTTTGATGTAGACATCACTTGTCCTTGGCAATATGCAATTCTTCTCTCCAAGGAAAAGTATATTTAGAGTTCAAAATATACAGTAGAAGGTGCTAAATGACCCATGAAGCAGGAGGATTCTAAGTCTTTAAAATTACAAGTAAATATGACCACAAATAATATTAGTTTTATAGCAAAAACTTATTTTAAACATTATAATAGTCACAACTGGGTTTATTTACAACTCTTCATCCCTTGAATATGAGCTTAACAAAGTGAAAGTGCTAGCTTTGTTGGCTCCGAATATTTATCTTAAATGAGTTTAAATTACAAATAGAAGAATTTACAGGGGGAAAACACTTTTTTTAAAAGCTTTTGTCATCTCTGAAAAAAGCTCAGAATTACCACATTTACATATTTTTCTTATAAAACATTCTGTGGTGAGCGTTCAAATACTAAAGCTTACTATAATAGAATGTTCCATTTGGAAACATTAAGAACTTTTGTTTTATGATAATTCTACAATAGTTACTCCCATTTGGATCTCTTAGGAAGTGCTAATTCCAAACACTTCCTTCTTTATCATGACATCAAACCATTTGGACTGCTTATTATCATGTACCCAGTAAAACTCAATCTGTTGTGTTAATTAGTTATGTAAACACATTTTATAATTGTGGAGACAAAGCAGAACTAGACAACTGGGTAGGTGAGAAAAGATCAAAGATCTTTCTTAATAAATTGTTACGGTAATTAGTGTTTGTCTTGTACTTCTTCTCCAGGGGGTCTTTTAAACTCAAGCTTGGGAAACCTGCTTAGCGAACAAGGAAGCTTTTGGAAAGACAAATCTTACTAAGCTTTCAAAACTGACTTAAAATCAGTGGAGTGAGGAAAAAAAGGAATACAAGAAAGGGAAGATAAAAAAGACTGTGAATTCCTCTGGGGGAGTCTCTACTCTGTTTATTAGCTTAAGAGTGAAATATGGAAAAGAACTATCACATCACATGTAGCCTATTTAGATACTAGACAACAGCTTTCCCTACCCACCACCGCACCAAGACGAGCTATGTATCGCTTTCTTTGAAAATAATGAGAGAGTACTGTAGTGTCTACACTTCTCAAAAAATGTTATTAAAAAGTACCTACATTTTAGGAAGATAAAGTCCTCCAGAAAATGCCCCACCCTCCCTCAACATTACCTGGGCTTCTTCCTGCTCCATTCTATCTAACACACCACCTACTTTACCTATATTCTTTGGCTGTCTTTTCCAATTAGAAAGCCCATGCATGATGGCAGGGAGTTTTGTCTAGTATTCCACCAGTTTGTTCAATGACTGACTGAATAAAAGAATGAATATACAGTAGTTTCCTAAACATTTTAGAAGCAGTTTGGGGTAATATGGAGTGGTTTCACCACTTACATGCTGTGGAATGGCCTTGAGCAATTTACTTGATCTTCCTGAACTCCGTTTACTTATACATATACCTAGGTTGTTATCTACTTTTCAGGGTTATGTCAAGATTGGAGATGATTTATGTAAACTGCCCAGCAGAGTGTCCAGCAGTTAGTAGATGCTCAGTAAACAGTAGTTGTTTTGTTGTTATTATTACTTTCCTCCACTTCTTGTTTATACAAGCCAAATAATATTAAGACTCTTGGATTTAGCATTATTTCTTTCTGTTTTTACCATACTCCTCTCTTTTTCAAGTTGTATTCATATTTTCTTAATTGAATAGTATGTTCTTTGTTGTTAGTCATCTCAAATATGAATCAAACTAATATAATAAATATTACGACAAAAATTTAATAATTTAAACAAATATAGTAACAATTTCCTAGAACTATTCTTTAACTTTCTCTTAAAATTCCCACACATTTGTAAATTACTAATCTTTCCAATTCCTACCTATAATATAGGTAGGGGTGGGTATTTTCGTTTCCAAGTATTCATATTCAAACCCCACGACAGAAATTATCCACTTTGCCCCAGGTTTTCAAATAAGATTTTGCATGCTTCCTCATAGCCTGGGTGGAGAGGAACTTGTTTCAGATCTGTATCTAGGATTTGCCTCAATTTGTATCTTTTATCTTTTAACTTCAGGTCTTGTCTCTAAAAGACAGTCCTCTCCTGAAATCTCCTCCATGAAAGTTGGAAGTATAGAAGAAAAGAGGATTAAAAAGACCAAGAAATTAAATTTCTAACATATCCTTCATCTGGCCAGATTTTCTGGCACCCTGCTTGTTTCACAAGTTCCCAGTTTTTATGAGATAGTAAACTTAAAACTGCTTTTTTTTTAAGCGTATTTTTAAAATAATACATTAAAAATAGTAATATGTTATTGTTTAGCAAATCTAGTATTAGAAATTATGAACAAGTGAAATTAAAATAAGTACAAATAATCTTTAATCTCACTATCTGTAATCTTTTTCTAGTATAAACTATATGTTTAACATCACAAAATATAGTATAGTATATATAGATAGTATTTTGAAATCTGCATTTTTTCTCTTTATAGTTTAGCATAAATATACTTTTCAACCGTTAAACACACAAGCATCATTTTAATAATATCATTGTTTGGACATATCACTGTCTATTAAAACAATCCTCTGTCTGTAGATGTGATGAAAAAATCTGTATATTTGAGCAAAAACTCAAAAAAACATGAAATTTTTGTGGTAGAAAACTGGAAAATATTTGGTAGTTTTATTTTGTTCTTGCCAAGTAATTCACATTAAATTCTTATTTTTTTTTCCTCTTTTCTCTCAGATAAAAACCTCATAAATGAAAACACACATAACAAACTAAAGGCCCATATTCATAACCTGGAATTCTGATAAAAATCTTATTTGTCTTTTTCACATTTTCTTTTCCATCAATGTCCAGCATGTTGCTACTCAAACAGTTCTTAATAAATATTAGATGAATAATTGAACAAGTGAACTTAAATCACATGCAAATACCATCTTATGAAATCTGTGATTGCAGTTTTACAAGCTTGTGTGTTTTTCCACTATGGGAATAAATGAACTGACTAAAAAGGTCCCTTTTAGTCTCTATCTCCTAAAGTGTCATTATTACCTATGGCCATGTCAGAGTTCTCCAAAAAGTGGGTCACTTGGATCAGAATTACCTGGAGTACTGGGAATAATTGCAGGCCCCTGGGCGCCATTCTAGACCAGCTAAGGCAGAATAATTAAATTTAAAGCCCAGGAAAGTCTGAGAACTACTTCTAGGTGGGGTCAGCAACCAACTAAATTTTGTATAACAGTCAGTTGAAGAAGTATAGAATGTGATGCACTTCCCAGCATGTGTGGAACTAATGTAGCATGGGGAGCAGAAATGGGGGAAAAAATCTCATTTGTGTTTTCATGAAGACAATGGCATTCCCTTTATGATGGTAAAGATCTAGTGAAGGTAAAGAAGTCAAGTTTAAAGCTCAGCTTTGTTTTGTGTGGAAATAATTTCATTGGGCAATTCTAATCAAGAGAAGAAAAATAAAATAATCTAGGTTCCTGAGTTTCTTTTCAGTCCTAGCTCTCTTTCTATCTGTGGTCTCTTACAAGATTCCAGTGAGAGCTATTAAGAAAAATGCCTATCCACTAGTCATAAACTGGAATCTAATGTATTAAGGTTGTTTTCTATACTTTTGGTATGCAATAACAATAAGACTTTTAGAGATACCTAAGTTTTTTAAGGTATTGTTCAATCTGCGAACACAATAATTACCTCACTCTGTCTAATCAGCTGAACAGAACCAAAAACCAATCTTTTTTTTTTTTTTTTTTGCAGGAAGATGTGAAAATTAATATGGCATGTAGGTGCTGTTGGTTCCAATTAAAATCAATATCTGTCCTGATTTGTGTCTCTTGTCTCTATGACAGCGAGGGGGCTGGCTAAGGGGATACATCTGCTCCTCTCTCCCAAAGGGGCTCAAAACAAGTGAATGACCTGCAGTGTTTATTATTAAGTTTTCAAAGGGAAAGTTGTTTTGGTCTAATTGAAGCAATAATACGAGAGAGGTTATTTCTGGTCAGTTCCCTGCTGTTTTCACTCTGGAGAATATATTCCAGGTGTTCATGTGCCACACTGCAGTGCAGTGCTGCTGTCTCTTGAGTGTAGGCATGCTAGTGCCAGTGGAGCGATAAACTAGCCTTAGCAGTTTAAGCCAGTCTTGGCCTTTGAGAGACACTTTTTTAGTTAACTTCACAGTAAATCAGATGGTTAATGATCACATTCATTTTCAAAAGTCCCAGCTCCCGTGCAATAAAGCAATGCGATTTTATAAATCTCAAATACATTAAACAAAATTATTTTATTTCCCTTTCCTCCAAGGGAACTACTATTCAGAGTAGCTGTGTCATGTTAATGTTTTCCTTTTAAGTCATTTTTCTTTCCAGATTAATTAATGGCTCATCTAAAGTAAATAAGGAGAAAAAATATTAAAATCTCTTTAATTAGTGAAAGCGTTAGCCATCATTGATTTATAACTGCCTGTTGTATTTCTGTGTTTGAAATATATATTCTAGCTCTGTGATTTTCAAATATCCCTGAGATGTCATAAATAGTATCAAGGATGATTGGTGAAGGGTATAGACTCTGTAACTGAATTTTGAATGTAAATGGAAATACCCAGTACATAATGTTTGGTTATAACTGGCCTGAGGTATATGTGACTGATAATTTCTAATAAAGGATAAAAGTTATCACAAACAACAGTTTGGGAATTTCAGAGGTAACATTCTATTTATTAGCCAACTCATATACATCATAATTTTTTATATTACTTTGATATATTTTTCTCCTCAAAATTTCAAAACTGAAAACAACATATTACTGAATGGAAGTTAATCTAAATTCTGTGAACCGTATGTGGTATTTACCCAAAATAGCTTAATTTCAGTTACATTTCCAGGTAATTCTTATTGGTAATTACAGGAACAAAGACTATTCTAAAGTTTGAATTAATCTTCTTTCTAGTTCCAAGAGGAATTTGTGATCTTGATTTTGCTTATTTTCATCTCTGAACCTAATATGAACCCACAGACCAAAACAGTCACATTAAGAATATGGGCTGGATTTCAGGCTAATCAGGGGAAATGCCTGGGGAGGGTGGTGGTGGTGATGTCTGCTGCTCACTCGCTTAATCACTCAGACTTTCTGAGTCCAGGATACTTCAAGAGTCTGAGTGGTAGTGATTTCTCAGTTCACATTCCCAGATGTACGAATCAAAGGGTCTAGCACTGAATGTCCTCAGAGGAGGGGCGGCCCTGGGATGAAAATAGTTCTGCCTCTCCAGAAAGGGAATAATGAGTGGCACCCAGTGTCAAGGGCATCATATTTATAAAGCACTTTGGGTTCTTTGGATAATATTCAAAATGTTTTGCAGAATGATTACTTAAGTA
This sequence comes from Mandrillus leucophaeus, assembly GCF_000951045.1. Classification (NCBI taxonomy): domain Eukaryota; kingdom Metazoa; phylum Chordata; class Mammalia; order Primates; family Cercopithecidae; genus Mandrillus; species Mandrillus leucophaeus. The sequence continues at coordinate 1,846,954 of NW_012104521.1, forward strand.
TTTTCACTAACTCCAAGTAGAGGGCAGAAACCCAGCTCCGGTGGCTATCAGGCAAAGGAAGCTGACACGTGCATTCCTCTCATTATTCTTTCCCTGCCCTCCAAATACCACACACATAGCAACGGTCAATTACAGGGGAGCAGGTGAGGTGTGCAAATTAACACAGGAGAAAAGTGGTGAAAGTCGTGGGGGTGGGTTGGGAATGAAGAAGAAGAGGGACGGCAGGGGCTGCCTGGTCGGGAAGGCAAGTCACACAATGCCACTTAATAAACATGACAGTTAATAAAAGAAGATTTAAATTCTTGAACAGGAAATAAGCAAAAAAAAAAAAAAAAAAAAGAAACCCTGCTTGCTTCCATTCTGAGTGCTTCCAAAAGGGTGTGATGTTATGGTCTCATTCGATGTGATTGGTCCCAAACCAAAAAGAAGGATCCATTTTAATCCATAACTACAAAAGAAATCAATTACCTTTGTAACTGAAATGATTTAAGACAACAAAAAATAGAATAATGTTATTCTATTTCAGAGGCCATTGTCGTTAGTGTGCCTAGATTAGTTTGCTTATTAAAGGCTGCAGTTGCAGTGCAGAACTTAATATTTAGTAGTCATAGAACTCTCAGAGATGACGGTGAGATAAGAAGGGAAGTGTCTGTTACTCCCCCTATCCTTTGTAAAATCTCAAAGCAGATGATGCCAGAAACCATAGCAGTCACTGCCAATCTTAATAGACACTAATGTCTAAGCTTTACTAGATAACGTAGAATTCATTGTACTTTCAAAGTTAGCATCTTCAGTGATCATTTTAACAAGTTAAATAGTCAAATCCTAAAATTAGCTCATGAGTTCATATTGTTCTGTGGTGCAAGACGGACTTAAATCAATCAAGTCGTTTCTAAGATGAAAACTTGGAGGTACATTTGAAAGGTCCTTTGTTTTGCTTAAGAACCACATTTTCAACAATTGGAGAAGGATAAATCCTGTAGTGCCAACTGTGCCGAATATAAATTAATTTCTTTTATTTTTAAAGTGTTCTTCAGGATCATACAATAATTCTGAGTACTAATGAGCTTCAATTATCACTTTGTTGGAGACATTTCAAAGACATTTATAGCTGACAGAATGTGAGATAAAAGATCATTTACACTATTGTTCTTCAAAACACAAAGATGACTTTGAAGTATTTGTTTTCTTACAAACCTGCTGTAAGACATGGTAAATTACCTCATATTTTTGTTTTGCTCAAATAAGGAAACTGAGTCATAAACGGATTAATTCACTGTTAAATAAAATGCTTTGATCTCTTATGTTTAAAACAGCCATTTAATTATAAAGTTTTTAAAAAGCTGCTATCACTGACAAAATAATTTGTTGAGTAAAACAAGTGGCCTGAAAAAAAAAAGTGATAGAGCTTACAACAGGGCTTTGCGGCACACAAATGCACTAGCTTAGTAATTATGATAAGCTGGGTTTATGACTTTACCATTCTACTCTTCACAGTACTGTTCTTAGGCTGGTAGAGGATGAGTGACTGGCACAGCCTTGATTGTTGTAGATAATCTGCAGGTCGTTGTGTATCATCTGAAGCAGAGTTTGTGGGCATAAGTTAAGTATACCATCGCAGAAACTGTCCTGGAGTAGATAGAGACGACATTAATCTCATTTTTGTGGCAGGTGTTGCAGGTACTAATAATTCATGTTTGCATGTTTACTTCTTTGTTTTCGAGGTTTTGTAGCATATCCTCTTAGAATTTGAAGACTCTGAAGATCAAATTGCCAGACCCCTTGATTTTACAAACAAGAGCTGAAACCCATAAGGTCAATTGTTTTCTCTAACATCACATGTAAGTACATGGAGACCAAAGGCTAAAGTCCAGGAATACTGATTATATTATTCCATGACCCCAGGCTGTGCTAATAGTTGTATTTTATTTGATCTTTATGATATTCATGTGATATACGAATTGCTAGCTACACTTGTTTTATAAACTAGAGACATGGATCCAAGGAGTTGCATGATGCTCTAATTAAAGTCTAAAAGCTTATTAAGGACAAAATGTGGTTTGGTACCCAGGCCTTGTTCAAAATTTTAAAAGTCATGCAAAAGAGATTTCTACTGAGAACTATCTTACACTATTTCAATTTATCTGTGTATTATCTATTAAAGTCATTTGGAACAAGCACTATTTAATCCTCTTGAAAACATATAGAAAAAACTAATGTGGTTTGTTTTAAATTATAATTTCCAGTGGACTGAAAGTTTTCATTGTTGTTAATTTTGCACAACAGTTATTAATGGATGAACTAAGTTATTTTGCTTATGACTCATTTTGAGATCACAGACTTGAAGCTATCATTCTAAAATGAAACCATTAAAAAAGTTCCACTTTTGTTTTTAAACTGTTCTTTTGGCACATTATTTGTTTTGCTTTGCAAATATTCTAGATTGTTTACATTTCCTGGCCATGTGAGCATCCTTGCCACTCTCAATAAAGACTTTGAGACAATCTGACAGTCTGTTTATCTCACTGGTTGTCTGTCCTTCATTTATTCATTCCATGAATAGTTACTGAGCACCTTGTTTATGGCAGGCCCTGTTCCAAGAGCTGGGTAAAGAGTACTGAAAAAAATAGAAAAAGTGTCTGCTCTCCAGTTGACTTATGGTTGAGAGAGACATTGTACAAGTAAATTTATAATTTATTTGTTAAATTATTTTTAAAAAATAATTTGTGTTTGTTCATTGAAGAAATCAATTTATAACTTGTCAGGTGTGTCAACTGTAGAGGATGAAAATAAACCTGAGGAGGGGCATGGGGGTGCTGAGGAGGGAGACTGCTATTCTACACACAGTGTTCAGGGCAGGCTTCTATTGAGAACCTGAAGGAGACATCTGAGGGAACAGCACCTTGAAGAAACCGAGGTAGGATTGTGATTGGCATGTTCAAGGTAGAGCAAAACATGGGGAAAGTGGAGTTTGAGGTCACAAGGGGCCAGAACATACAGGGAGGGTCACATAGGCCATTTTAAGGACATTGAGTGAATGACAGGAGGAGTTACTGAAGTAGTTAGTACAGAGGAATACATTTAAGAGTTTATATTTCAAAAAGTCTGTGTTGATTTCTTTATGAAAATAAAGAAGTGGGTACAAGGATAGAAGAAACAAGGAGACCAGCTAGGAGATGACTGAGAAAAAAAATCATGCCATAAATGATGATGGCTTAGGGCAGGAGAGGTCATAAAACTCTGTTCGTATTTTGACAATAATGATGAGAGAATCTATACAAAGCTTTGATGTGGATTGTCGGAGACAGAAAAAAAAAAAGCAATGAAAGATACTTACAAGATATGTGGCCTGAAAAACTAGAATAGCATTGTCCTTTTCTAGAAAAAAACAAAACTGATAGAGGAACATTGGCGGGGGGCATATTAAGAAATTTATTTTCTGACATCTTATGTTTGAGATGCCTATACATAATTGGAGATCTTGAGAGTTGGATTATAGAATTAAGAATGGGGGATTGGTGTTTCATGAATGGAAATAATTATTTGGAACCCTTCTAGGTCAGGAGAGTGGACAGTGAGTATAAACATAGCAATTAGAGGATTAAGCCTGTGTTAAAGTAGGGAGATGAGGAAAAAGTTACCTAGAGCACGGAGAAGGAATAGCAATGAGAGAAAGGTGTGCTCTCTTGGAAGCCAGATGAGGCAAAAATTTTAGAAAACAAATAATTAATTGGATTTGCCTTCTCATTTGCTTTTTAATTAAATGTGATGTTAAAGAATTGGCTCAAAACAAACATCAAGATCATGCATTTTAACTATTTAACTAAGTATTGCACACTTGTAAAAATCGCTTGTTAGAAAAGATTAACAGGGAATTTATAATTCTCTACTCACAGAATTACCATTTGTATTTATTCTTTTTCAAATAATGATTGAGCATGAGAAGATTTGGTCTAATGCAATTTTGCATTCTCATTAAACAAGCAATACGGACTAACTCAATAGCTCTGAAGATTGATTTTCCTAGAAACACAGTGTGGTGGAGTATAAAGAACACAGGCTTTGGAGAAAGATCTTGTTCACAGCTTTGTGTGTGAACCCATGTTCCACAGACGTATGAGGTGGTGAAAACTTGGTCAAGTGCTTCACTTCCTTTCTCCTGCAGGGCTCACTCCCTTCCTCCTTAAAATGGAGATGTTGACACTTATCTCCCAGGATTACTATGAAAATTAAATGAAAAAAATAGGCAAAGCACCTAACATATTGTAAATACTTCATAATGACCTCTAAGTAATTAAAAATAATGACTTGTTTTGAAAGGATTGAATGGCATAGGAGCATCTTCTGGTAGAAATTCAGATTACCCTGATTGTGAACTATTTGTTTAGTGATATATATAGCCTCTTCTAGCTTATGGGATTTACTAAAAATTTTAAAGCAATTGTTTACTCTTTCTACCAGTTTCAACTCTGGGGTAAATAAATGAGCAGAATACGTCTTTTTACCCTCCTTTCACTTAGCTATTCAGGCAAAGTCTACCAACACGAGAAAAGTATTTTTTTTCTTCTGAGACTTCGTTCAACCCAGGTGGAAAACATGATTAAGAAAGACCTCCCTGAAACAGCTGTTGCCTTTAAGTTGAGAGAAATTCTCTGGAGAAAATATATTTTTGAAACATACAGTAATCTTGTGACCATTTTAAGCACTCTGTGTGTACTCTCTCTAAACCTCTCTTCTGTGCAGTCCCCTGTGAATAAGAAATCTGAGTGGATGCTTCTCTATCTCATCTCAATCTCACAAAGCAATTGCAAAATAAATTCAGATGATGGATCTATAATCTATTATGAAATGAAAGAAAATTCATCTTCAGAAGAAACCCAAATGAAGAGATGATTCTAATTAGATCCTATTTGCTTATAATGGTGCTTTAAAAAAAAAAAAAAATCCCTGTGGTATATAACTTCCATTGTCACCAGGACACTCTATCAGCTGATACCTCTGCCCTCTCCAGGCCCCGCTGCACAGTCCACTGGGGACCAGACCGGGGTCCCCTCAGAGCTTAATACCCCTCAGAGCTTAACAATGTGGAACCTCTTGCCTAGAGACATAGCTTTGGTTATTATTATTACTATTATTATTTTTTTTTTTTTGAGACGGAGTCTTGCTCTGTCGTCCAGGCTGGAGTGCAGCGGCACGATTTCGGCTCACTGAAAGCTCCGCCTCCTGGGTTCACGCCATTCTCCTGCCTCAGCCTCCCAAGTAGCTGGGACTACAGGCTCCTGCCTCCACGCCCGGCTAATTTTTTTTTGTATTTTTAGTGTAGACGGGGTTTCACCGTGTTAGCCAGTATGGTCTGGATCTCCTGACCTCGTGATCCGCCCACTTCGGCCTCCCAAAGTGCTGGGATTACAGGCTTGAGCCACCGTGCCTGGCCAGCTTTGGTTAAATTTAAAATTCTCTTTTCTATATCCTAAAACCTTGGTCTTACTGTTTCCGGTGTGCTTTTAACCAAAAAGATCAAAGATAATGAAGCCTAAAAAAATCTAAAGTAGACGTCAAGCATGGAAGGGAAGAATGTTCTCCTTCCAATCCAGGTTAGACTAGAAATAAATGAGGAAAAAAAAATGAAAGTTTCATGAAAAAAGAGGCAAAGAATTGCTTCAATTGTCAATCCTCAACAGCTTAATTTGAAGTTTACACAATTTACTTGCTATGTGTTAAAAAATTAGAATGGATTGCTACATTTGGAGTGGAGGACTTTTTATTTGACTAAATGCAACATTATTTTAAAATGTTTTAAAAGTTAACATCAGTGTGTAATAATTAAAATATGTATTAAGCATTAATACATAAGAAATATTTCATTAGGGAACAAAGAGGTAATTAATTGGAGAAGAAATTATTTCTCCTGTTTTCCAATCAATAAGTCTGTGCCTTTCCTTCAACATTAAGTAAAATTAGAAATACATTTTGCATTCATGCTAAACAGATAACTTTTTAATTAAAAAATGTCCACTGAGTCCCTGCCATGTACAAAACTCTGTACTAAGCACAGGGATCATAACAAAGAATAAAACATAATCTTCTCATCAAAGGAGCCCAGTTTCTAGTTGGCTTGGACAAAGTCTCAAATGAACTAAGAAAAGAATCATGACAAATTAACTGCAAGACAAAATTAGGTGAACAAATCAAGGTGTGCAGAAGAAAAAGCAGGTATTATTGATGGGTGATCATAGACGACTGTTGCTGAGTTGCCTAAAATATCCTTAAACAGCTAGAAAATGAATTACTTCTGGTTAATGGAACAGATGAAGCAAAGCTGTAGAATTGTGAAATTTTTTATTTGTTCGCAGGACGAAGGCTACACTTGGGTGGCCAGAGCAGAGGGTCATTGGAAGGATAAAATAAGGTTGGAACAGTAATCTAGAGCTATCTGAATGTCTTCTGAAAAGTCTGAATTTAATTCTATAAAAACATGGAAAGCTATTTTGGGTAGGAGTGTGTCTAGTTATCATTAAGAAGAGATTGTTAGGACTATATATAAACTCATCGTCAGAAAAAAAAACTAATTTGCCATGTTAGCTCTAAATGATGAAGTGTAGATAATTTTTTTAGATATGGATTCCGTCTGCTCTGAATTCTTCCTTCCTCTTAAGATTTCAAACTGAATTAAATACTCTTTCCTGACATTTAAAGTTACTTCTGTTCCCAACAGGGATAGGAATACCATTGGCATAACGTTCTGTAAAATGTTTAGATACACTTGGCATCTTGTCTTGTCTGCAATGCATTTATTCTACAGCCTCTGTCTTTCCCAGTTTGGCTCACTGATCTATTTTACCTATAGTATATCCTATCCTTCATTCTTGGTACATTCTGCAATAAAACAAGTCTTCCAACTCAGGTTTCTTTTATTCTGCTGAAGTTTGGTATTCAGAGATCTTGGTGTTGATCTTGGCTCTTTGTCTGCCAACTATACCCTGGATCCAGTGCCCCTAATGCCACCAACCCAACATGTATATTGACAACTCTTCTTCTTGTCACTCTTTACTGCCAGGCTTGAAATTAGAGTTCTATTCCTGAACCCATACCAGTGACCAAGGCCTTGCTTCCTATGAACTAAGTGATCTTGGCGGCTTGTCATTCTACCTCATTTGTAATTCCTGCCCAAGTCCTATTGCTAATTGTTATCTGACTACATTCCAAGCTAATCTATGGATTAGCTAGGAGAGTTCTCTGGCTCTGTCTACTTATTGGATAACATCTTTTGACAAATCTTAGGTTTTTATTCCTTCTCGCATTTTCCCATTGTTGTGAGGAACCATTGTACCTCAAACATGAGTTCCCTGTGTAACAGTCAGTATAATTGTAGAGTCTGCTAAAATATAGAAAACTGGAAACTCACAGAAGATCGACAAAATTTGAACTTTTGCCCCACATAAATTAACATGATGATCAAAGGCTGTTTAGTCTGCGTTTAGGCTTGAAGGAATCAAAAGTTTAATGCTTTCCCTTAAAGCATTTCCCTTAAAGCAAGTAAACATCTGTACTGCTATGTTCTATGACAGGCTCTAGGTGGAGGTGACTGATTTCTCCTCATGTCCTGTCATCCCCTTGCTTCCCAGCCAGAGTTCAAATTGTACTTAATCACAGGAACATGTCAGGAATGCAAACAGGAAGGAAAGGAAAACAGGTCAATTGATTGTTGACTGGTCCGCTGGCTAATCCCATAGCAAAAAGAAAGTGTCACTTACTTTTTAGAGATCGAAATTGTTCAGCCAAAAATAGGACAGTCTAGAGACAGTATACTCAAGGAAAAAAAAATATTGAAGAACAATTTTTTTAAAGAAACTTTGTATCTTAATTGTATTTTCTCTGTTATTACTAGTTGCTGATTTTAGAATCAGCTGGTTTTAGAATCTTGCAGTTCACAGAATGTACTGGACTAATCAAGTCTTGTGGTTCCCAAACCTGGAGGATTAGGTGTTTCCTCCTAGACCTCTGGAATGAAGATCTCCCGGTGGTGGTGCCCTGGAATCTGTGATTTTAATAAGTTTCTCAGGTGATATGAATGATATAGTAGGAAGCACTGATGCACAGTACAGAAATATTAAAATGATGTTACTTTAAATTACATATATGTATTTGAGACTGTGTCTTGCTCTGTTGCCCAGGCTTGAGTGCAGTGGTGCGATCTCAGCTCACTGCAACCTCTCCTTCCCAGGTTCAAGCAATTCTCCTGCCTCAGCCTCCTGAGTAGCTGGGATTACAGGCACCTGCCACCATTCTCAGCTAATTTTGTATTCTTAGTAGAGACAGGGTTTTACCTTGTTGGCCAGGATGGTTTTGAACTCCTGACCCTGATCTCAAGTGATTCTCCCACTTTAGCATCCCAAAGTGCTGGGATTACAGGCGTGAGTCACTGTGAACCCAGCCTTTATTTTAATTGGTAGCTGTCTATCTTAATGTGTTTGGGCTGCTGTAATAAAATACTCTAGACTGGATGGCTTATAAACTACAGAAATTTATTTCTCACAGTTTTGGAAAATGAGAAGTCAAAAATCAAGGCACCAGCAGGTTTAGTGTTTGGTGGGGCTACTTCCTGACCCATAAACACTCTTGTCTCGCTGTGTCCTCTCATGGTAGGGAGAGGAAGCACTCCAAAGTCTCTTTTTTAAGGGTACTAATCCCATTCACTAGCATTGAACCAAATCACTCACTTACCAAAGGCCCTACCTCCTAATACAATCACATTGGGGGTTCAGATTTCAAAATACGAATTTTGGGGCAACACAAATATTAGTTTATAGCACCTCCTTTTTAGGTTTTTCTTTTAGAACTAGAACATGCTTTATGGATAAGTTAATTGTGTTCTCAATATGTTTTTAAGTCATAATTACCACTTCTCAGGATAAAAATGAACAATTAGATAATCTCAGTGAGATTAGTTCAGCGAGAGAAGTTAGTGAGAAATAAGAGAAAATCTGATGGTGGAGTGGTAAATGAGGTTTGCAAGCATTTGCAGAAACCAGAATAGTTTTATTCTTTTGTAAAAGAGTGGGTTTTGGCTAGGGGAAATTTACTCCTGGGCTTCCAATATTGCCTTGAATATCAGATGAAAAATCCTACTTAAGAATCTGTCCAGGTGAGTCACTTAAGGTCAATGATAGACTGAAAAGAATAAAGAGACTCAATCCTCCAGTGTAGGACATATGACAGGTAATATGAAAGAGGAAGAAACAATTTTCCCGTGACTGGAAACAGAATTTGAAATCCTCTCACTGAAGAAGCCCAAGTTACAGAGTTACAGAGATCATCTCTCATCATAGTTTAACACTGCCAGGCAAATCAGTGTAAGCCAAGCAAGGTTAATCTTAATTTTAGAGAGCACCAGAGGGGCATTGAATGCTTGCCTAATTATATTATTCTAGTTTTTCATAGCCCTTGCTTCCAGATAAATCTCTCATCTACTTAATTTAAATCATCTCCTTGGAGCATTATCTTATTTTTTTCTGATACTTCCTTAGTGGAGATGGGGAACAGCTGGTAAACTCACCTCTCAATGGTATTTATGACTATGATAATTTATTTTAAAATTCAAAAGCTCCAAAGAAGACTTTTTAGAGACTTCCACCTCAATTCAGGTTCTTTTCTTTCTTTTCTTTTTTTTTTTTATATTTGTCTAACAGAGTTGAATGGATAGACATACACAAGACTGTTTTTCATCTGGATTTCAGCTCTATCTGAACTTCAGTATATTTGAAAAATGGTTACAAATATGTGCAATCCTTTTGAATTGACATTTAATTATTATTAATAATTAAAAAGTCCTGTGGATTCCAAACTTTAGACAGTTAGCCCATCTGTTACACACTTGAATTTCTTCTTGGGTACAAAGAGTTTCTAGGCAAATTGTTTTTGTCATTTCGAAATGCAATGAACAGATCATCAGCCCTTAGCTTTGTTCCCTTCTCCTTCTCTTTCTCTCATTGTTTTCTGTAAGTTCTAGGGGTTTTCCTTCTTTTATTTTCTCTGGTGATCTTGCTATTTGATTTACCTCTTTTTAACTTAAAAACCCATTAGTTCTTTCCCTTCTACTCTATGATTTTAGGTGAGGCATATTTACCATATCCTTTTACTCCTGTAAAAATACTGCCTAAACGTAACATATTGATAAACATCGAAAATAAAATGATATTGTCCTCTTTAGTGATCCAAGAAAATGAGGGAAGGCTGAAGCTGAATTTATTTATTATTCATTCATTAAGTGTCAGAGTACAAGCCCTGCCGTTATCCTTAGCTCCCCTGTTTAGGAAGCATACACAACTGTTTCTGATCTTTTTCACAAAGTGTATGTGGAAGCTTCACCCTTTTCCTTTATCTTCCCCTATGCCATTAATAAAATATTTTCTGGGGGAATAAGGAGACAGTGACATAGAGGGATCCCTATTTCCTTGAGTAATAGGATCCCACGAGGAGAAAGAACTACGGTTTGATCTGGTACTTATAGTCCATTGAATCTCATTTGCCCAAGAAAGGCAAATGAAGCCACATAAAATTCACAATTAGCTATTTGGGGTCATTAGAGAGGCTACTGTGGTAGTGTAAAGTCTGGTTCTAAGGTCTCCAGTGTGTCTTAGTGGGTGAGAGCAATTGCTGTAGGTGACAAACAACCACCTGAGAGGGCAGCCTTAGGTTATGTTATGCGAATGCTCCCTTAAATAATTTTTACTTAGCGTAAAATTGTAAATTACTGTATAGTGACTCAATTTTGCTATCTTAGTGAATGGTATCAAATGAATGGTGTGCTAAATTTCCTAAACAATATTCCTGCTTAAACACAATAGGATGTCAGGCTCTACTGGGAGGTTTTTCCCTCCTGCAAATGGTAATTTAGGAAATGAGCCATAAGCTCATTCTGTGCACTACGTGCACAAGTGTACCATAAAAAGCCCATTAACCAAGGTGCAAGTGAAATGGATCTGACTACCATGTGTCTAGCATGCCACCACAAAAGGTGCCACTTAATAGCATTCCTGACATCACCTTGAACCCTCAATGAGAAGGGAAAATGAGAACAAGGGAGAGATTTTTTTCCCCACAGTTAGCAAATCAAGGGGCATTTTGTCTAAGGCAAAGCAAAATCAGGATTGAAAAAGCAACAACATGATATATCTTGGTCTTCTTCCAGAATCAGTGAGAGTCTCTGCCAAAAAGCAAGAAACAGTATCTGAAATGTTTGAAAGGCAGAAACCCTGCCAGCCCTCATCCACAAGGTTACTTGAGATGGGGATGAGGAGTTCCTGAATGATTGGTGCAACTTGTTGCCATTATCAGTTAAGGGTTAGACAGCTCACTTGATATGCCTGGCCATTTTATCCAGTGCCAAAAAGGCAGCGTTTCTCCATGGCTGAGGATGCATAAGGTCTGTGTAACATACCTAACTACAGGATGGTTCTAAATGCAATAATAGGTTTGGTCAGATTTGCTTGACAACAGCCATTGACCCTAAGCCCAAGCCATGGATGATGTGCCAGTTATCACACCGTTTGATCATTTATCAGTGATTACCTCTTCCCCAGGTCAAATGACACCTGTAAGGAGTGGTACCAGATGCATCTCACCCCCTGGAAAATCCATACAAAAGGCAACATTTGGATATCGAGAGTCCTGCTCAAAGTAGCATACACTGAGTTGTGGGGTGGGCTGCAGACAGTGTCCCATCTGATAGTGAAACTGGTGCATTTTTCCTCTACACCCTGAGGCTTTTCAGGCCCCACAGGAACATGAAGGGAGAGTGATATGGAGCCTGTCAAATGGAGAATGTACAGTCTGTATCCAGGCTCACTTCTCCTGCTTTCTATGTGAATACAAAACAGAGTGGGGCACTAGAAATGTAGGCAATTATAGATAAGCCTATGAAAAAATCAAATGTCTTTTGTCTCTTCTTCTTATAAACTTATTTAAAAAAATGGATTTTGTCCCTTCTTCCATCCTACTCTCCATATGAAGAAATATAAACTGAAAATAGAGAGTTTTATCAAATAAATAATTTCCAGGTCCTTCTGGGAAATAGATAATTTCTTTTGTGGGTACAGGAATTTCTTCAGGTAACTGAATTATTCATTTTAGGCCCGAATCCTCTATATCAGGTGAGACCCAGGACTCTAAACAGTGGCCTATCTCACTCATTATTGTATATTGCATTCAACACATATGTAAAGACCAAGAACTAAGCTAGGCTTTCAGGATATAGCAGTTTTACAATGTTACAAAAGTGATTAAGATAACTACATTGTCCTAGAAAGATTGGCATTGCAAGTAAGTTAAAAATACAGATTGGTTTCCTTCTTCTTCTTCTGTTGTTTTTAAAGGGAGACTGACTCCACTTACACAAGGCTTTTAATGTTAGACTGAAGCTTCATTCCATGGGCAGTGTGATGTAGGGTCCAATGAATGCAATGTTAATTTTGAGGTTAATTTAATTGCTTTAAAATATTTTGTGCAACATGTTATTTAGAGCTTATAGCATTAGGATATATTGAAGTTACCTTAGAGAAAGTCTACCTTTCTCAATTAAGAGATGAAAAAATCAAAATCCAGAAAGATTAAAATGAAACTCTTGATTAAAATGGTGGATTGAATGCAAATATTTAGTTATCCTAACAATAGAAAACCCACTCAAAAGACTATGAAAAGATGCACAAAGATGAAGAATAGAAAAATCAAGGGCAACAATATTTAGGAAGCCAGAAAGCAGATGGCTGAGTGTAACAGACCTGGCAGATTTTAGAAAACCATATCATAAGTTAGCAGTGGGGAAAGCAGAGAAGCAACTGGATTTACATCTCATCTCAGAACTTCCGAAAGCTGAGGGACTGGTGGTATCAGTTGCCCCTAGAGTGGAGGTTATGGTGGGCATACACAACAGAACATAGTGCCACTGTCATGTCCACAGGTGATTGATATGCTGAGAAAATTAAATAAATGAATGTTTTAAAGGGAGAACTGGGATAAAAGCCTAGGAATATGGCTCACCATGCTGTGTTTTATTCATTCTGTGTTTAGATATAGTGTGTGTGTGTATATGAATGTAGGTGAAAGACATGAAAGCGAGAGGCTCTTAGTGTATTATGTGCTAATAAAAATGAATCATGACATATCTCAAAGTCATCATGGAGCTGTGAGTCATTATAATTGAATTTTTTAAAATTCCTGTTCAAATGCCTATACTTAAAAAACAAATTTTTTGAGTGAATATATTGATGATTTTTTTTTCTTTTACTGTGGGTTGATTTTAAGGCTTTTTTTTTGGAGTGTTTGTTTGCTAAATCATGGAGCTACTGGAGGAAATCTAATTTATGTACTAACTCAGAGAACTCCACAAACTGGGCAACCAACCACAGGTTGTAGTTCCATGTAAGTTTTAAGGCTCCCTGGGAGAAAAGAGCCAAGTCTATTTTGGGACTCATAGGTCTCCAGGGTTGTAGTTCTCATGTAAAGAGGGAAGAGGAAGGCTACTTCAAAACAGAAGAGTTTATTCTAATTTCTTCAGAGAAGAGATTGAACATGAAAAGGGGAAAAGTTATTTACAAGATATCAACAAAGAAGTGAAGTATTTAAAGACCAGATAAATGAAAGGTTATTAAAAGAAATGTTACTGTTGGCAGGGCGCGGTGGCTCAAGCCTGTAATCCCAGCACTTTGGGAGGCCGAGGTGGGTGGATCACGACGTCAGGAAATCGAGACCATCCTGGCTAATACGGTGAAACCCCGTCTCTACTAAAAATGCAAAAAATTAGCCTGGCGGTGGGGGCCTGTAGTCCCAGCTACTCGGGAGGCTGAGGCAGGAGAATGGCGTGAACCCGGGAGGCAGAGCTTGCAGTGAGCCGAGATCCGGCCACTGCACTCCAGCCTGGGCAACACAGCAAGACTTCGTCTCAAAAAAAAAAAAAAAAAAAAATGTTACTGTTACAGAAAAATAATTGCTCCACTGTACCATGACCATAACCAAAGTCTGGAATTTCGAAACAGAACACATAGAAAGCCAAAAGGCAGGGAGGGAGGTACACAGAGAGGGTGAGCAAGTAGAGACCAGAGACCATGAAGGAAGATGAAGAACAGTCCCACTCCCTGAGAACACCAGCTAACTGAAGAAGCTGTGATATCAAGAGCAGCTTAGGAGACACGGGGAAGGAAAAGAAACTTATAGTTGTGTGGGGAGGGTTGAGGATGATGGGAAAGAGAAGGACACTAGTAATTTTAAAAGGTATGCATGGAGGCCGGGTGCGGTGGCTCACACCTGTAATCCCAACACTTTGGGAGGCTGAGGTGGGTGGATCACCTGAGGTCAAGAGTGCGAGACCAGCCTGTTCAACATGGTGAAACCCTGTCTCTACTAAAAATACAAAAACTAGTCGGGCATCGTGGCTGGTACTTGTAATCCCAGCTACTTGGGAGGCTGAGACAGGAGAATGGCTTGAACCTGGCAGACAGAGGTTGCAGTGATCACGCCACTGCACTCTAGCCTGGGTGACAGAGTAAGACTCCATCTCCAAAAAAAAAAAAAAAGAAAGAAAGAAAACGTATGCATGGGAACACAGAATCAAATTCTAAACCTGTCATCAATACATTTTTTAAGCTATTTTTTGTAGACCATACACTTTGTAAACTGCACACTGTATGAGCGTTTGTAGTGTATGCTCTGGTTAGTCTCAGATTTATGACTTTTTCCAGCTTAATTATTAATAGCACCTTTTTCATTCTCAAAAGTGTCTTGGTGAGGACAGTAAAGTAGATTATTGCCATAGTATCAGGGAAGAAAGTTAAAGTATCTTTGAAATGAATGAGCAGGAAGATTGGGGTAGAAAAAATAGAAATTTTGCTCAAGACAATTTAAAAGAAATTTCATGGTTCTGTTTGATAAATACTAAGAAATTAAAATAAAGAAGCATGGATTCTAGAAAATTCCATGTTTTAAGAAAATATTAAAGTGATATCATTTTGGGGCAAGTTAAAGTTCAGTAATAGTGATCTAGTTTATAATTCTTAGAACCATTGTTCTTTAACAGACTCTATCATAGCCTAGGAAGCTATGTTAGAACCCTCCATGGAGTAATTGTCTAAATATCATGTCTCTTTTTATTTGTTTGTTTTATTAAGATGGAATTGTTATTCATGTTTGTGGCATAGAAGGAAAATCAAAATTTTTATTTGCTCTTTTTTCCCAAATATCATCACTTGTTTTATGGAAGATTATGGCTTTATATAGCCACTTATAAAGCAAATGTGGTTGTATCTCATACCACAGAACCAGTAGAAAAAAAGGGTTATCTTTTAAAGTCTTTGGTTAAGGTCAATGATCTAATTATATAGTAATTAACACAGATAAATTTATAAATTAAAAGACAATTAATATATATGTCATTAATTACATTCTCCTGTGAATTTTAGGCAGAATTTGGCCTGTTGTTGAAATGTTCACATTATAGTGACTAACTGATCGTAGTTTACCTGGAGCGTTCCTTGATCATCTCAGTCCTTGATAAATTACGATGATTGTTTACTATCAGACTATGACAAAAAGATCAATAAAGCATCTCAACGCTAAGTTTTCACAAAAATCCAAACTCTTGCTGATGTTCTAAAATATTACAGTGCATTTGTTCTTTGTTAATTTCTTATTTGCAGTTTGTCATAAGCAGCATCAGAGCCAGAGGTGCCAAAAATCTTCACAAAAGGCCATCCTCATGTAGTTCCAAGCCAGGTCCAGTAACAAAGAGCCAGAAATTTCCAGGCCAACTCTGAAGATTTAAAAGGTTCAGATAGTTCGGATAAGCTCTGGACAAGCAGCCAAATTCTGGAAGCATATCTGAATTTCCTCCAAATCTACAAACCTTTTGAGGTTTGCTTCTCCTTATTCCAAAGCCACTGCAATAGCGACAGCCTCTTCACAACTTTGCATGAGCAATAATGAGCATGAGATTATTGGAGGCGCCAAGTCACGCCATCCCCTCATTGTTTGGATAATAAAGTTCAGAAGTACTGAGAATAATCTCACTAGAGAGACAGAGACCAACTTTTACTTATCATTCTTGCATTCACTTCCTTTTTAGCTAATTAAACCTTAGTTCTTCACAGGAAATAAAATTTTGCAAACTTCGTAATAGTTTGGCTTGGTAATATTGTATATATCTTTCCCGGTTTGTCTGGAAAAACAGGAAAAGAGAGGTGCCAGTGCGAAGACCCAGAATAGTAAATTATCTTGTAAATTAGCAGATTTTTCATTTGCACGTGGCCAGGGCTGGCTGTGCCACTGGGTCAACAAGGATGCCTGCCCTGGACCTCTGTCTGGAAGGCTTTGAGGGAAGGGGAGGATACAGGAGGCATGATGGAAGATGGGGGAGAATTTTCAGAACTACAAGTCAGCCATCTCTATGTGTGCCCTACAAGCTTCTTGATGTGGCCATACATAAGCCTCTTAACGGGCCAGTTAAGAGGCTGCAGCATGCACTGTATAAGGAGGAGGGGAACAATAAGGCAAACGCGTTTTCAGGTTTTAGTCATGCTGAAGGCATATGGGAGTTGTCTGTTTTCTATTACCTTCATGGAGAAACTGACTCCATGTTCACATGTAACCCCAACTTACTGTTTCTTGTCCCCTCAAAGCATAATGAGGAAGAGGCAAGAAGACAGATGTTATGGGGCCAGGATCTTCCTGGATGTGACATGTGGCATTATGAGCTCTATTTCAAAAACAATCTGCAAAAGTTATTCTTTCTAACATGTTTCTGAAGAAAGGTGAGGAGTGGAGAAAGTAGAGAAAGCTAGATTTATAGACACAATTTCATACAATTAACACATTTAATCTCTCACTTGGAATTTTACATATGGAATCCAGTAAAAATTGACAAATGTTCATACAAGATAACAAACTGCCAAGTAATGTGCTAGTTCAACAGATTTGGTGGAATAAAGAGGTAGAATAAATATGCTAAAATTAGAAAGGAACTCAGCTGGAATGACTACATTTTTATTCGTATACTTCGGAAAATCCTATGATTCTCCCATCCCCAATGGTTATACTATTCAATAATAAAGATTTATTGTAAGTATTTTGCCTACCATGTGGCTAAAACCATTTTGGTTTTTATTAGTAGTATTTGAGCTTAGAAACAATGGCATCTCAAATATAAGAAAACCATCTTATTTTGTGTAATAATGAAAAAGTATTAAGTCAGCTTACTGTAAATTGAATAACAGATTGCTATTTGAAAGACCCTTTTAGAAAAGTCTGTTGTAAACTCAAGGCCTCTTTTGTGGCATACCAAATTACTTCCTCTTTTTTCTCTTTTTTTGATAAATCTAAACTTTTGTGTATTGGATTTATAAAGAAAGAACCATATTTTAGATCAGCATAAGATATAGACACTCATAGGAAACAAAATCATCTGTTGTTACGGCAAAAGAAAAAAAGGCATTCGTTTAAGAATTTAGGCTTAAAATAGTGCTTAAAACCACAAAATAATATTATTTTTGAATAAGAATGTGGAACAATTTAGATACCTGAATGGACTCTGTAACACATCAACAAAATTCATGAACCTGTAGAAGAGAACAGGCCTTGAGATAATAAACATCAAGGTTGGAAGGATAATTGAAGTCAGATTAAACTAATGTACTTCAATGACTACACTAACTAAAAATGAAACATAGTTGCATTTTAGTGGTGTTAAATGAGCAATTGCTATTCTTAGAAAATTAGGATTTTTAACAAACATACATACTCATGGGTCGTAGGTTGCATGAACTAACCGGTATGTTTTTAATATTAATAGCAATTGTAGCTGGGCTACTTCCAGTAGAAAGTACTATGCTTTCTCTGAGTGGCAGAGGAAGCACAAAAGGAAGATCTTAACTCCAATTAAGATATTTTTCTTTTTGCAATTAACAATGGACCAAGTGTTTGGTAATGGGGGTTAAAGTGGGGCTGGGTGTTACAGGCTCCCTTCAAACTATATCCCCTTTGGTTAAAAGTATCTAATAATGGTGATGGTGGTTGCTGAAAACAATAAAATGTAAATGTGCCCATTCAGTTTCCTCATCTCCCTGTTAGTTAGATGTGCCAGGTTACTACTCTGGCCCCTCACACTGCTCTGAACCCCTCAGGCAGTGAGTCACAAGATGGGGCATGCCAGAGACTCACACCTCTTACTAAATTTGTGTTTTCTCCATGCAATTGGTAATTGGGATAATTACCAATTACTAATTTCAGATAAAGTGTTAAAAGCTAATAATAGGTGCTCTTTTGAAGATTATTTCCTGTAACAGTCATGTGGTGGGGAAGACATTTTGGGCTAGAAGAAGAGGAACAGGAAGAAGAAGGTGGGGGACAGGAGAGGTTTTTCTTCCCCTTAACACATGATGTGGATAGGGCTGACTCTGTTCGCATCATTGAATGTTGGAGCTGAAGGAAATTGAGGTATTACATAGTTTAACCTTTTCATTTTAGAGTTGATGAAACTGAGGCTTGGAGATGTTAAGCAGTTTTGTGGTTGAACAGGAATGAGACCCACGCCTCCTGAAACACATTGAAGTGCACTATACAGGTCATTTGTGCTGTTTTTTTTTTTTCTTTTTCAAAGCCATAATTTTCAGTAAAATTTTATCCTGGTCAGATTCTTCATACGATTTTTGACAAATCCAGATTGCTGGGAACATTCAGTGAAGACATACTTATTATTACATAATCTTTAATATAAAAGTATACTTCCCTGGATACTGTTTGCTCTACCCTATGGTAACACCATTACAGAACATTATTTGGTTAGCAAGTAGTTATATGTATTGTTTGCAAAAACATATTTTTAAAAATAAAATAATTTTTATTACGATTATATGATTATTATATGTATTCTATATATGATTAAATATTTTGAGTGTATTATATATGATTATAATTATATGGTTTTATGTTATCCCTTTGAATTATGTTTCTTATAAAAATCAGTGGGTATATATTAAAATATATTTTTATCATAATGAACCATCAGTGCATATAAGTATAAAGTAAGATCTCTCTTTCACTCTCTTGTTCTTTCTCTTACCCCAGACTATTGAAAGTTTATTCAGCTGTTTTTGATGTCTTCAGCTACTCTTTCTAGCCATCTGTTGATTTTTTTTTTCTTTTATAAAAATAGACTGAACCTGTACACATAGCATTTGGGTAAAATAATTATTTTGACTTTATGTTGATTACATGTGAAGAGAATTTAGGCTTCAAATTTAATAAGCATATCAGGAATATTCATTCTCAGCAACCACCAGACAATGGTGTGAATTTTGTATGACTGTTTTCTTTACCCTTTCTGTGCAGACAGCATTATTCACTATAAGCACCATTAAAGAACGAAGTGTCAATGAACCCAGCCGTGAACTGACGGTTACTTAAACAGCACATGATCCAAAGCTGTTTGAGGAATGCCAAATGTGTCTTTCTTCAACAAGTTCATTTCATCCAAGGGAAAACATCATTTCATTTAAAGATTTATATTTATGAACATGTTATGAACGTTCTGGATGTTCCCTGTAATGTTTTATGAAAGATACAGATGCATTTCCAAGAATCATGAAGCAAGCCGGCTGGCCACGGAGACAGTTTGGACCTTAGTGGGCAGATCCAAGGGATGGAAGGAGTTGGCTGAGCCCTGGAGAGAGATTATACTCACTTGGCAGTGGGTCTGCTGATCTTCCACCTGACAGTGCTCCATGGCGCTCCCCTTTGTTCTGACTGCTTCCTCTCAACTCCCCCACATGGGCAGTGGGAAGAGACCAGCTGCTTGGGAAAATAATCAGGAAAATTATTTCTAGGAGCCCTTCCCAAGAGACCAGGTTGAAGGCCAACCACCTGAACAGGTTGTTAGCCAAGAAGTACTTCTCCTACTCTCTGGTGACCTGCTCTCTGGAGCTGGTTAAGAGGAGAAGGCCAAGAACAGCAGAAGGCTGTCCCACAGAGAGGGAGAGAGAGAAGCTGAAAGACAATGCAAGCATCTACAACAAATTTCCCTCTTTTCTTAGGGTCTGTATAGTTATTTATCATTCCAGTAGAAATAGATATGCTGTCATTGGGACTTTTCTCCAAATTTTAATTTTTAAATATTTTCTTCCATTTCTTCGTTTGATTGACTTGCTGGGTTTAAGCATGTGGCTAGGTAAACAGGATAAATAACTAATTCCCTGGAAGAATCTATCAGCATTTCCCAGAAAAGATCTTTGTATTTATATGGCTGGAGCCTATATCCTAGACTTGGCCAACTGTATCCAAAGCCATATGGTTGGTTAGAAGAGTACCAAGGAAAAGATGGTGAAATTCACTGCCCATCCTGGAGAAAGCAACTTAGTATGTATCTTCCTGATGGCAGGTGACTTAGCTTGTTTTCCCCAGAAAGCAGAGCCTGAGGCAAGGGCTTTGATGTAGGTGGCTTATTTTGGCAAACAATCTAAAGGGATGAGATGGGGGAACTGGGAAAAGTGAGTCAGGGAAGGAGGGAAAGACACATTAGACCTGTTAATGAGCTTATCACTCCTGGGAGTCTACTCTGTTGGGAATCTTCTGAAGAGCCTTGTAGAACGTCCTCAAAGTTGCCAGAGGAGCTGAAAGAGGGCACATTTACTCACCACTTTCACACCCCAAGATCAAGGTTTGTGCCATGGGATTTTAACTCCCTCATACTTCCAGATTTACCTGTGTAATTATGGCTGAGGGGTTCAGTAGGCAATCTTCTTAGCAGTAAATTGGATATAGCCTGGGATATACCAGAGGCCTGGAATAGAGCATGAGATATAGGTGGTGCTGCTGAGGCAGGTGCTGTCAGAGTACACTGACACTAGATGCTTAGACATGTCTGGCATATAAAAGTACACCCAGTGACTGTGAGGTCTGGTATAGGAGGTGTCCAAACAATGGGCTTCTGCATTGTCCAGTGGGAGTATGTCAACTCTTACTGCTGCATACCTTCTCTTCTCTTCTCTTCTCTTCTCTTCTCTTCTCTTCTCTTCTCTTCTCTTCTCTTCTCTTCTCTTCTCTTCTCTTCTCTTCTTCTCAGTTCCATATGTAATGCCTTCTACCCCTACATTTTACTGTCATTCTCAAATTATGACCTTGCTTTTGAATTTTACTTAGAAAATACAATTAATCAAAACACACTCCTCATCTTTCCACCACCAAATCTATGGTCTTATAAGCACCAGTACTTTCATACTGGGCCTTATTTCTGCTACAATGGACGAGTTTCTGTGCTCTTATCCTAAGCCAATCTCTTCATTTGTGCACTAGATCCCCTCCCCTCTCACTTACTAAAGGTCTTCACTCTTATGCTCTCTTTCTCTCTCTGCATCATGAACTTTTCCTTCTTTACTGGGTCATAAAGCATATGTACATGCTGTAATGTTTCCAATCTTGATAATAAAACAATTCTCTCATATCTTCATGCCTCCATCTCGCTAATGGCCTATTTCTCTGCAGTCCTTTGAAACAAACTCCTCTAAAACCTTACTTTTACTTTGTGTTCACACTCCTTCACCTCACATTTTCTCTTGAATATATTGCTGACCCAGTTTTTATTTCTTGCACTATATTATAATCAATCTTGTCAAGGTTGCTAATCCCCAATTTACTAAATCTAACGGTCAGTTTTCAATCTTTTCTTCCTTGACTTCTAGATAATATTTGACCTAGTGAATCCACATGGTTGATCTGTCCATTTTTGAAATGCTTTTTTCTCTTAGCTTTTGGAGCTGTAGATGTTGCAGATTTGATATTGGAGTACTCATGGCTCACTCTTCAGAGAACTAAATTTTCTTTACAATCATCCAGACCCACAGTTTTAAACGCCACATATATGCTACTGGTTCCTAAATTCCTAAATTTATATTTTCTGTTTCGAATTCTCATCTGGGCCACTCTCTTATATAATCAACTCTCCACTCGATGTGTCCACTTGGCTATCTAATAGCTGTCTCGAGAATAGAGCCCTTGAATTCCTACTCTAACAAATGTCAATGTTCCCAGGCTTTATACAAAAGCTCCACTGTTCACCAGGTGCTTAGGTTGAAAACCTAGGGGACATTCTTGATTCCTCTCTGCAGTAGCCTCAAAACTTATCTATGTTCTTTTTTTTTGCCAATCATTGGTACATTCTCCTCTATGGAGCCAGAGAAAACTTCTAAAAGTATAATTCAATGCATGTTACTTTCTGCTGTAACCTATCCCATGGCTTCCCAGCTCATTCAGATAAAATGTGTAAGCCTGCAAGGTTGTGCACAATCTGGTCTCTGGATAACTCTTCAGTGTTATCTCCCATATATTCTGCCTTACTACACTTCAACTCTGCTGGCCCGTTTGCTATCTCTTTAACATGCCGTGCTTGATCTTGCCCCAGTTCTTCTGTATCTGCTGTTCCCTCCCTCTGGAATGCTATTTTCTCAGATTTTCACCCAGTTAGCTCCCTTACTTCAGTCACGTCTTTGCTCAGATAAAATCTTTTTTCAGAGGTTTTTCCTAAACAGTTTTACTAGAATCCCACGTGTACCTACCTCTAGTTATGTTTTACCCAACTCTTTTACAAGTCTTTATTTTATCGTGATACTTATTACTTTCTGATACATGTTTTTGTTTATTTGTTTACTCTCTGTCTCCATCGTTGAAAGGTAAACTACATGAGGCTATCAAAGCTGGGCATTGTATTAGTCACAACTAATGTTCAATGTAGCGACATGGTCAATATCTACCATGATGTTTAGGACATAGGAGGAACTCAGTAAAATCCACTGAATGAAAGAACAAATAAAGAGAGAGCTTAATTAGAATTATGGCTGCCAAGTTATCATAGATAGTCACTTATTTGAGGCAATAAACATACTCAGAATATTCCTTAAATAAAAACCCATCCATTTGATGGAAATATACACATTTCTATAATATAGAAAAAAGAAAATATAAAGTTGCATAAAATTTAAATGTATTAGAAATATTTTTTTATTTTCTAATATATTATATGCAGTTAAAAAGCAACCAGGCCCGGTGGCTCATGCCAGTAATCCCAGCACTTTGGGAGGCTGAGGTGGGCAGATCATCTGAGGTCAAGAGTTCGAGACCAGTCTGGCCAACACGGTGAAATCCTGTCTGTCTGAAAAATACAAAAATTAGCTGGGCGTTTAGTGGGCACCTGTAATTCCAGCTACTTTGGAGGGTGAGGCATGAGAATTGGTTGAACCCAGGAGGCAGAGGTTGCAGTGAGCCAAGATAGCACCCCACTGCACTCCAGCCTGGGTAACAGACAGAGACCAGAGACTCCATCTCAAAAAAAAAAAAAAAAAGCAACCATACACATTTTTGAAGAGTCCTGTGAAAGATAGAGATTAATTAGACCTCTGTTCTTGAGTCACCTGAAATCTTATGTACAAACTAGAGCAATGGTTTCTCAAAGTTCATATCTCAACCAGCAGCACTGGCTTCTCTTTCAGCCTCTTCCGTCCATCTAGGCTTTGTGAAAAATACTCTTAGACCACCATGCCTGCTCAAGATCTTTCATTTATCTGCTCCCTTCTCGATGCCTGAGAACCCTTGACTGGTCTTTTTATCACTGGAATGATAAGATTCAAGATCCCAGTGAATTGATAGGGGAAGAGAAATCAAGGCTTTTGGCTTGCTTTATTTTTAGGCCATCTAGACCAATTTAGCCTACTTAAAACGAACTTCCCCTGCTTGTATCCTGGCTTTTGAAAGTTCTCACTAAAACCTGGGTTAAACCCCTTATTTGGCATTATTCTCTGTATTCATCTTTCTTTCAGGGACTTAGTGGGAAGAACAACTAGATTGGCGTGCTTGCCATTCTCTACTTCTTTTTCCATAAGCATCTACTGGCACCCCATTTTGACAAATACTACATCTTATGATAGCCAGCTCCAACGTCACTATGACATAAGAAAGTAAAAACACTGGGAAAAAAAAGCAAACTATAAATTGACAGAAAGATGAAGAATTTCAATTCTTCCATTCATTCTTCATGTATTTGTTCATGTCTGTATTGAATAAATGTTTTTTGAGTCCTTACCGTGTATGAGGGACCATGCTAAGCTCTGACTATAGAGGATTGCACAGGACCATCACGGTCCCTGCCATTATGGAGCTTACATTATAGAAGAGGAGGCAGATAGTCAGATAATTTCAAATTAGGATATTTATGCTCTCTAATTAATATCCCATGAGCCTGACTTAAATGAATGGCAAATAATCATGAATAGAGGGATGTTATGAAGGGTAAAGAAGAACAGAGTCAAGGGAAACAGCAGGGACAATAGCCTTCCAGTGAAAAGGAGCAGAAAGAGGAACCAAGAACCTGGTGTGAGGAGAGCAAGGGAAGAAAGATCCATGATGAAGCAAGAGCCAAATGTGACAAGGCAGGTCCCTGCGGGCTGCTGGGTGTGTAGGGATTTGTGTTTTCTCCGAAGAGCCACTGGAAGTCATTCCAATAAACCTTAAAAACACTGTTTTGGTAATAATTATTAATGGAAGTAGAAATAAAATGGGATAGGTTAAGATGTATCTCAAAATGTCAGATATAGGTTATGGTGGTGATAGTATGAAAAGATAACAATGCGGCCGGGCGCGGTGGCTTACGCCTGTAATCCCAGCACTTTGGGAGACTGAGGCGAGCGGATCACGAGGTCAGGAGTTGGAGACCCACCTGGCAAACATGGTGAAACTCCGTCTCTACTGAAAATACAAAAATTAGCCGGGCGTGGTGGCGGGTGCCTGTCCCAGCTACTCGGGAGGCTGAGGCAGGAGAATCGCCTGAACCCGGGAGGCCGAGCTTGCAGTGAGATGAGATAGCACCATCTCCAGCCTGGGTGACACAGTGAGACTCCATCTCAAAAAAAAAAAAAAAAAAAAAAAGAAAGAAAGAAAAGATAACAATACTGTCTTTAAAAAAGGAACTTCCAGTAGATTAAAATATATTTAAAGTTGAATTTGCCGTAAAATGCAAAGGATTCTTTTACCTTTCACTGCTTTGAAAGGGAAAGTGGTTTAGAGTCACAGACCTGAAACTGAAGTGACTAATAAATTGTGGGGATTAATTACTCACTGGAAAGAGAAAGTGACTAATAAATTGTGGGGATTAATTACTCACTGGAAAGAAAATGTGGTAAATGCAAACTTCATTGGCTTCATAACAAAGCCACATTTCAACAACACATGGACAAACAATAGATAATGAAAATCTTCTTTTATATAACTCTTTCTCTTTTCTACATTATATAATAGTTTTCTACCTACACTAATTTCATGAAAAGGCCATTATAAACTTTGTATGAAAGTCTAAATGTATACATTAACTATATAATAAACATAGGTACTATACCTTAACTTTTAACCTTGATTTTACTACTAATATACACAAATACTTACTGCACTTTTCTCTTTTTAGATAACTTTTTTAGAAGAAGCAGGTTTCAGTTACATTGAGGTGGGATATTAAAATTATTTTTGCAAATTTCTATCATAATTTGCATACTCAATTAAAATCTAAGCAGTAAATTTATTCCAATTTTTTTACCCATTCTCTGTGAACAAAAATGTTTTCTCAGTGTTGTATTTGTTGTTTTTTAATTTGGGTCACCTTTATGATGAGTACCAAATAACAAATAATTGCTTCCATAGACAGTTCCATTGTCTCAATAATTCTGAGAGCTTGAGATAATTTCCAAGCAAGACTATTGGGGTGTGAACCCTGAATATCTCAGACCGGTCTCAGTTAATTTAGAAAGTTTATTTTGCCAAGGTTGAGGACACACACCCATGACACAGCCTCAGGAGGTCCTGACAACATGTGCTCAAGGTGGTCAGAGCAGTTTAATTTTAAACATTTTAGGGAGACGTGAGACATCAATAATATATGTAGGATGAACATGGGTTTGGTCTGGAAAGGCGAGGAGGGGGCTTCCAGGTCATAGGTAGATAAGAGACAAATGGTTGCATTCTTTTGAGTTTATGATTAGCCTCTCCAAAGGAGGCAATCAGATATGCATTTATCTCAGTGAGCAGAGGGGTAACTTTGAATAGAATGGAAGGCAGGTTTGCCCTAAGCAATTCCCAGCTTGACTTTTCCCTTTAGCTTAGTGATTTGGGACCCCAAGATTTATTTTCCTTTCACTGGGGTTATTGGCCAGAAGGTAGGTATGGCAAAATCAAGGCAGAAATTGAGTGAATGAAAAGTCAGCAAAGAAAAGCAGAGCTTATAGAAACCAGTAAAGAGAAAAGTAGATGGCAAAAGTTAAAAGCAGGTGGTAAAATATAAGGCATAAAATGATCATTAAGGAGATAGTCAGAATCACAGAATCACAATACCAGAAACAAAAGGGTCTTAAAAAGAACTTGATGCTGGCAACAAAAGCAAGTGTAAACAAGAGGAACTACATCAAATAAAAGATTTCTGCACAGCAAGGGAAATAATCAACAAAATCAAAAGGCAGCCTATAGAATGGAAGAAAATATTTGCAAACCTTTATCTGATAAAGGGTTAATAACCAGGGTACATAAGAAATTCACCCAGCTCAAGAGCAAAAATAATACAACCTAATTTAAAAATGGGCAAAGGACCTTAATAGACATGCTTCCAAAGAAGACATACAAATGGCCAACAAGTATATGAAAAGGTACTCAGTATTACTAATTATCAGGGAAGGGCATTTAAAAACCACAATCAGATATATCACCTCATAACTGTCAGGACAGCGATTACTAAAAAGGTAAGAAATACATGTTGGTGAGGATGTAGAGAAAAGGCACCCCTTGTACACTGTTGGTGGGAATGTAAATTGGTACAGCCATTGTGGAAAACAATATGAAGATTTCTCAAAAAATTAAAATAGAATTAAAATACAATCTAGCTATCACACTTTTGGGTTTATATCCAAAGAAAATGAAATCAGTATCCCAAAGAAAAATCTGCACTCCCATACTCACTGCAGCATTATTCGCAGTAGCTAAGACATGGAAACAAGAAACAACCTGTGTACACTGACAAATGAATTGATCAAGAAAATATGATACACACACACACGAACATATATTACTCAGCAACAAAAGGAGAAAATCCTGTTATTTGTGGCAACATGGATGAACCAGCAGGACATTCCACCAAGTGAAATAAGATAAGCTGGGCACAGAAAAACAAATACCACGTGATTTTGCTTACATGTGAAATCTAATAAAGTCAAATTCATAGAATCAGAAAGTAGAATGGTCATTGCCAGGCACAGGAGGCTAGGAGAAATGGGGAGATGTTGGTCAAAGAGCACAGACTTTCAGTTATAAGATGAATTTATGAGATGAATGAGTTCTGGCACTCTACAATGCACATAATGGTGACTGTTAAAAAAAAAAAAAAAAAAAAAAAAAAGAACTCCATGCCTCTTCTAGTTGGCAAGACAGAGCAGGTGCCAAGATCCCTTGTAAACTCCACTCACGATGCCCTCTGAGGATCATGATGTTCTTTTCTTGCTTTTGGTCCAGCCAATCAAAACAGAAAACAGTAGACATTTAGAGCAATTGGTTAGGTAGTTAATTACACTCAAGGATGAGCTAGACTTCTCTGACCATAGGAATGGCCTAAATATCTCTTCATTTTCATATTGTTAAATCACTATGATTGAAAAAGGAGCTAAACTCTTCCCATCCAAAGCAATAATAATATCAGTTTTCATTGGTCAAAAACCAATTCATCTCTTTTTTGTGGGTAATATAAAGAGGGACATTTCATCTTGAAATTATTTTGGCCGTACTCTAGTTTGTTCTTTGCAATAAAAGAGGAATTTATTCTGATTTTGAAGCTTCGCCTTACCCCCAATCTCTTCTGATTTAGCTACAATTAAAATTCTAGCCAACTGCCCACTGTATTATTACCTATCCAGTGCAGCAATCTTTTTGGTTTTTGCAAAGACTTTGCCTTGATGTGGTCTTCAGGATGTCACAAGTGTCTAGCTTAATACATTTGATGACATTTGTAAACAATATAATTCAGTAAAAATGGTTCAACTGTGCTTTTCATAAGATTACTTTATGAGCTTCTTATTTCCCTGACAGAGCTCTTGTGGGCCTTTTTCCTCTCTGCCTGTTTATTCTCTCATTGAAAGGAATGGAGGCATAATCAGTCAATATTGGACTTCTTTCTTAGAAATTAAAGCATTAAGGTATTTAAGTTTTGCCATATGTGTGACATAAGATAACTATAAGAGAGTCTGTAAGGTTCTGCTGGGCCTCGCAATTTCTAGCAATTGGGACACTGCTCTGTACTTGATCTGTTGACCACATAATCTGATGAACAATAATATACTAATTTTGGGACTCTCTTCTCAGTCAAACCATGAATGGCCTCAGACTTTATTCCAAGCATTTTTTCTGTATCTTATTCTAGGAAGTTTTAGATTAGCTAAAAATATGTGTAAACAACTTTGAAGATTTTTTTTCTGTAATTAGTGTGATTTTTTGCACTCTCTGTTCCCCTACTTAAAGATAATAAGTCTGTTGAGATCTGTGAGTTGTTAGGAGATAATCTTGTTCTTAGTTTTTTCATGTCATTTTCAAAAGAAGTCTTAAACCAAAAAATGACCTATAATAACTATGTAGGTAGAGTATTTCTTACACGTGGATTTCATGGAAAAACCATCTATACAATACTCTTCATTTATGAAACATTTAAATTGCTTAATGCTTTTTGTTTTATTTTATTTTTATTTTTTAAGAAACTAAATGAATCTTTTTAGAGCTATTTTAGGAGCATCTCCTGTTTACTTGGTACTTTATCTATCAACACATACCTACAGTGTTTGTATGTTTTAGGATAATATCTCATTATTTCTCAACCTTCAGAAATTTATGGTTAGAGAAATGAGTAAGCTATGGTACTTTTATGTGAATACGCAGTATGCAAGCAACAGTGAATTTAAGAAGCACCTTCCCTTTTAGAATTTAACTAAAGTGCACTTTGCTTTTCTGCTTTCTGGCATGTTGATTGACCCAATTAATTTTTGAAAGTGTGAGGTCCTAACAGCAGGGATTAAATCAGTCATTCTCAAACTAAATCTTAGAGTCAGGGTCTTTTATTTTGTTTTGGGGGGGAAGAAAAGAAAGGGCCTGGGAATGAAATCCACGTTGCTCTGGGGATGTTTTTTTCCCTGAAACAATTCCACATAAGCCTACTTTATTAAAACACACACACACACACACACACACACACACACAGACACACTCACCTCTGGTTTAATTGCCACTAAAATACTCATCTAGAGACTCAGGAGTGGGTGGTATTAAGGGTTACTGGACCTCCAGGGAATCGCAGCAAAGAGTTAACATGGCACATTACCTAACGTGACTGAGTGTTACCTTCTCCTCGCTCATCACACTTTCTTTCCCCTTCCTCCACTGTGCCTCTGACACGAGACCACTATGTTCCCCAGAGTTTCCTTCAACGGTTCTTTAAGGCTCCACGTTTCCAAGTTTCTCGAGAAAAACTGATTTTCCATATTCTTTATTTCCTATAATGAATCTGACCAAAGCATTCTTTAATCATCTGCTGGAACTTCTTATGGGACCACGCAGAACCTCTCTCCTGACATCTTACCTATGATTTGTCCTCCTGCCATTCTCTGAGGTAATCTACTAATCTGATTTCTCCTTGGCCTATTTCTTTTTTGTTTCTACCTTTTTCCTAAGGTCTTTCCTTTGCTAGAGTGACTCTGTCTTCCTAGTTTGTCATCTGTTATACTGACACTATGCAGGGAACCAGGGCCATGTAAAGCAGCAAAATAAACATGCTAAGATAGGAATCATGTATGGACACAGCCTGGGTGACTGGAGAGATGCCAAAAACTGGGTTATATTGCCAAGACAAAGCTGAGAGAAGTCCAGTGCGGACTCAAGCCCAGTGAGGAGTCCAGAACTGGAAGATATACAGGTATCAGGATCCTAGATAAAGGTAAGGCAGGAAGTCAAATCAATAGCCACGAGATGTCACACCAAAGTAGCACAGAGACTCAAATGATGACCGCCTCAGACAGGAAATCTTGTTGCATATGAGCCAATCTCAGGCTATGGCCCTACAAGGGTCTGCCAGTGTGCATAAATGAGCCATGTTAGAGAGCTGGCAAATTGCTTAATGGGACTAAAAATGGGAATGTGGTTCTGTATCCTTGTTCCATACTGCCCTACTTACAAGTATTCCCAACTCATCTAAATGGATAAAACCCACAATCCTGTTTTCACTCAACACCCTGCCAGTAACAGTTGCCTTCCTGTCTAAATATGATGGAAATGTGTTATATATTTAAGCTTATGTCATCAATTTCAATAGTTCTGTATTTCCTGTAGACTTTTCTCCAGTGGGGAAAATATTTTTTAAGAGAACTCTTTCTAAACGAATTGTATAGCATGTAGACCAGAGATGGCAAAATAGGTTATATGCTTAGAATCGCCTCTGGGGATCCCACCTCTGGCAGCCATTATTTTAATCAGGGCACAATTTCTGCTGAGTCCAGGCTTTACCTCAACCTTTTCAACAGAGCTCTCCAGGAAGCAACAATCAATTTGACTAAACTGGGAGTGGGGTTGACACATTTACCTTCCTGACCCATCCTTTGGCAACAGCTGGGGAAATGAAATGTTCTTGACCGTGATGTTGGCCTAAAAGTTAGGAGGAAATTGCCCTACTTCTTTACTGAAAGTATGGCCAAATTGACTGCAGAAAGTAAAAATATCAATATAGACATTTTTAGCTTGGCTTTGAAAATGGGCACCATTGCTTCTCTGCAACAGGTACAAAGAACTCAGGTGTGAATCTTTCCAATGAATTAAGTCTTGGCAAGAAAATTTCTTGCTCTTTCTCTCTCCCTGTCTAAGTGGGGAAGTATTTAATTCTCCTTGCAAACACAGTCCCAGCTTTCAACTTCATAGGACTGCCGACTGTGTTGAATTATATTCAAAGGTTTATCTACCATAGACCACTGACCCCTAGGGACTGGGCCAAGACTATTCATGTTGTCTAGAACTATAGGTCAGATTGAAACCTGTATCTCTGGCAAAAAACCAATACTTCACTCACCACATCACTCAACTTTTCTCCTCAAGTTATATAATTACAATACAAGTACCCAGCCTGACATTTCAGTCTGAATATCAGTGGACATAAAAATTCAATCTAGGCATATGACAGACAAAGCACTACCAATTTTTACTTTTTAAAATACAGGGACTGGGATAAAGTAGAGAATAGACCATTACAATTTACTATACTGACTTAGTAGAGTTAAGTCACTGTAAACCATAAGGAATGGAACACCTGAGCAAGTAAATTTGGAACCAGCATGTAAATTTGGAGAGCATGTATGCCTATGTGTGCATGTATGCATACATGTGCAACTATTATTTGTGTGCGTTAGCAGTAGCTTAAAGAGGTTAGAATAGGGGCAGAC
Organism: Mandrillus leucophaeus; assembly: GCF_000951045.1. Classification (NCBI taxonomy): domain Eukaryota; kingdom Metazoa; phylum Chordata; class Mammalia; order Primates; family Cercopithecidae; genus Mandrillus; species Mandrillus leucophaeus. Next base: position 1,878,480 of record NW_012104521.1, read on the forward strand.
TGAGGAGGTCCATTCAGTTACAGGGTTTCACGTGAATGCCTCATTATTTTGCTACCATATCTTCCTGTAGGTGGCAGCACTAACAAGGCTGGGGTCAGAGAAGAAAGGTTTAGCTTCAGATTCTGAAGAGGAATTGTTAGTAACATGAGTACAGAAAGAAATTAAAACTTGTGCTTTTCCTTTTTAATTAACTATAGATGCTGAAAGTCTTTCAGTAGCCAACCTGTTACTCAAATGAACACACACACAGCCATCTCATTTAAAGAAAACAGACCAACATTGGATAACTTGGCATCATCAATCACACTAGAGAGACTTAGAATGTTTCATGTTCTGTGTGTGGGAGAGAATGAACACGTTTTGTTCGGCTTGAAGTATCATTTCTCATAGATAAACCTAGAGGAGAAATTTAACCCAGAACTTTTATTTCAGTGAACACTAAAAAATGTTAGTTTGGCCGGGCGCGGTGACTCAAGCCTGTAATCCCAGCACTTTGGGAGGCCGAGACGGGTGGATCACAAGGTCAGGAGATCGAGACCATCCTGGCTAACACGGTGAAACCTCGTCTCCACTAAAAATACAAAAAACTAGCCGGGCGAGGTGGCAGGCGCCTGTAGTCCCAGCTACTCGGGAGGCTGAGGCAGGAGAATGGCGTGAACCCGGGAGTCGGAGCTTGCAGTGAGCTGAAATCGCGCCACTGCACTCCAGCCTGGGCGACAGAGCAAGACTCCGTCTCAAAAAAAAAAAGAAAAAAAAAAAACGTTAGTTATGGCAAAGTTAGTAGCTGGAGTTAGACTCTCAGACCCTGTTTTTGAGGAACAAGCATAATTTCATATGTTATTATTATCTTATTATTCAGCAATTAATAGATTACTAAAATGGTAATGAAGATAACAAAATAAAGATTTCAGCCAATTAGCCAATAACAAATAAATACCCAGATTTTATAATGAATTTAGTAGATATAGTCTGTTGACATTTTTTAAAAAGAATACTAAAAGTGAGTGTATTGTGAATTTGAGTTTACAAGTTTTAATTGTTACTAATCATAAAATTATAAATCTATGATCCTAGCTATGAAATTGATTTAATGTTTTACAATCTATTCTCCTATGCAATCCCTAATTTTAAAAGTCTGTTTTAGGGTTTGTTAGATTTCCTTACATAGACAGTAAGCTCCTGAATATCCACATAGGTTCATCTTGCACAGCAGCAGCACTATCAGCTTTTGAACAGTCACTGTGTAAAATTCACTTTATCCTAATCCTCCCAACAAATGGAAGGGGTGGTTCTGCTTTCTTCATCTTTCACGCCGAAAAAGCTAAAGACTAGGAAAGTTAAGAAACTAGTCCAACTGCATGTAAAAACTAAGGGCCAGGACTAAGGTGTGAATTCTGGTGTTTAGAGGCAACACTCATTTTACTTACTCTCATTCCCCTGCTTATTGGTAGTTCCCACAGCCAAAGTAAATTACACATAGTAGGTGCTGAACCAAGCTGAAGGATTCTATTATTTTAGGATGCCATTACCCTACATGATTCTAGTTAATTCAGCAGTTGCCCATTATCTATGCTCAAATTAATGAAGTAGTTTTCTGTTCGTAGGGATGGGGGAAGTAACTACTTCCTTGTCAAATTACCAAAGCACTAATAATATTTTTTTATTATTGAAAAGAGGCTTTCTAAAAGGAAGGTATAAAATCTGTCATCATTTGCATTGAAAAGTAAACAATTCCTTTGCAAAATTTATACTCGTATTTTTATTATTAAATTGGTATTGCTTTATTTAATTTGGAGGGCCATTTTTTTCATCTTGTAAATGGGAGTTCTGTATTGCTCAGGATTATTCAGAGGAATTTGCTTTTCATGTTAGCTGACTAATCACTCTCTGTCCTCCACCAAATAAAGAAATTCCTTGGATTTCCACATGTCACTCTTTCTAGAACAACAACAATAAAAACCAGACTATATACTACATATGAGCTATGTTGATATGTATTCAATCTGTAAGAATTTTAGTCTGAATACCCTCAAAGAAAAGCATTTTTGTGGTATTTCTTCTGGAAATCCCTCAAGAACAAGCAATGTGGTAATATTTCTCGTTGAAATACTGCATTTTTCTTCCAGTGGTGGCAGAAGGAAAACATAAGAAAATTTGCTTTCCTAAAAGGCATCTTTTCTCTCTCACAGTGTTTCTGAGGGGAAGCTGTGGAACCTGCTGGTGATAATGCCCATGAAAGGGGACTTTGCTCTCACAAGCGCTTTTGACCCATGAGTAATTAAAGTACTTTGCAAACATTCATCCTGCCAACACCTTTATGGGGTAGGTAAGTTATATACTCAAGGTCTAGTATTCACTCCAATTTTGTGACATTGAGAACAGCTACAGAACTGTCCACTGTTAAATAAGTTCTGCACCATAGAAGAAAGTTTATTTTTATTGTTCAGTCAGATGGGGAGCTAACCTACTCTGTGGCAAGTGCAGTGTTAGGCACTTGAACTATGTGAATTGATTTACACCTCAAAACACCCTTGAAAAAATTTATTGTTATCTCCATCTTACACAGGGGTCAAAAACTTCAGTATACTCAAATTCAAATGCTTCTTTGGGAGAAAACTGTATATCTCCCTGTATGCCTGTATGTATGGCTCTGAAATTTGTGTGTTTCCATAATATCACACTATCTCTTTGGTTGTACGTTGTCCTGGATTGAAACCAGAGAGCGTCTATAACACATCTTGGACATCCTTGTGCTGGTCCTCCTCACTGCTGCTTTCTGCTACTTGGTCAGACTGGCACATCTCTCTCATCTGTTCTGTTAGGAGAGATTATCTAAATTATTCAGAACAAGAGTAGGAAGGCAACTTTATTAGTTTGTGCACATGTTTATGAAATGTATCCCATTTTAGGGTTGTATCCCACTACAATTCTTTTCATAGATTATGAGTACTTTAAAGCAAAGAACAGTATCTTAATTGATTCAAACCTGCAAAATTTAACACCGTGTCTGGCACATACCGGGTAGTCAGAAGAGATATGAAAAGTTAACAAAATCAAGTCTTTTTCTATTTGATATCCTGACTTCATTTACTGTCTACCTACACAATGACATTTCTAAGACTGTTTAAGGTAGGCAAATTTTGGAATTTTGACAATAATTATAAAACCATTTTTCAACATAGTCTTTCGTAGTATTGGTAAATACTACCAATACTTTGCTATCACTTCTAATATAGAAGAGTAAAACACTCTATTTCATGAAAGCATCGTGGACTTTAAAGAAAACGAAACAGAACAGACAATAAAAGATGGATGATAGAAGTGTCTCAATTGATTGCTATACCATAGATCTTTAATATAATTATGAAATATTTCAGTGATTGATTCCATTGCTGTATCATAGATCTTTAATTATGAAATATTTCAGTGATTATAAAAATGCTGCTGGCTACATTATATTGCTTTCCCTAAACATAGTATAAATTACAGACATATAACTTCTGTTTTAAAATATAAGCCATAAAGGAAAATATGAACATTTAAGATGGCCCAAAGGCTTTCCATATCCTCTCGTTACCTCCTTTTCTCAGGCTTATTTCTTATAATGTTCCTCTACTCACTCAACCAGCTCTTTTTCCAAACACATTGGCCTCTTATTTGAACAGACCTCAGGACCTCTGCATGTTCTCATCCTCTTGCTGGAATTCCCCTTTCCCTCACACCCTGTTTTCCCCATGGCTCCCTCCCTCACTTTGTTCTTCTCTCTGCTCAAATGTTCCCTCTTCCACCACCCAGGTCCACTTCTTCCTCTATCCCTCTGCACATGTGCTCAATCTCTTCCCTCTGGGATGTTTTACCTTTTTTTTCATGGCACTTATCACCACTTGTCATTATTCTGAATATTTGTAAAGGTATCCCTGTCCCTTCCTAGTACAATAAAAAGTCTATGAAGGCAGAGACTTTTGTCTATCTTGTTAATCTCCTCATCCCAGTGCCTAGAGCACATGGCAAGTGCTCATGAATGAAACAATAAATGAGTTGTTGCATGACTTCACAGCATAAGGAAGTTATTAAAGGCACATATTTCATGATGCTCTATTTTCATAATGATACTTGATTTTTTTTCAAGGCATCACAATCCCTATGTCCCCAAAACAGTGTTTTTTAAAATGCATCCTGGTGTATTGTTCCTACGAACATTCTTTATCATAAGTAAGTTTTTTTTGTGTGTTTGTTTTCTTCATGGATAATATCCACAATGATGTGCCAGGCAGAAGCAAAAAGGTAAGACATTTCTTTGATTTCCTAATTTACTAAATATTACTACAAATACAATTTGTGGTACTCAGTATTTTGGGGATTAGAGACTCCAACAGGTCACTACATAAAAGGCTGCATCATAGTAATTCAATATTATACATTTGCTCAAATGAATACTGATTTTTAGCTTGTCTATTTTATTCCTAGAGCTAGCTAACTGATGTCTCTATTTTATAGAGCATTGGCTCAGAACAAATAGGAAAAAATTGTTCATACAAGGTTATATTATTAGGTGGGTTGCATTAGAAATGTGAATTCCAGCCATGTTTTCCACCACATTTTTTTCTTCACATTTAATGGAGGAAATAAAAATGCTTCCAAGGCCAATCCCAAAGGTCCTCATAGAAAGAAAAAAAAAAAGTGTGGCTAAACTGGTCTCAGGAGGAAGACCAGCAATAGCATTAGTTTTACCACACTGCCTGTCAGTCTTTTATGAAGAAAAGCTTTCCTCCAAGGGGAAAATCCCTCTCCCGACAGCCACTCCCCAACCCCCCTCCAGCACGTAAGAAAGGTGTCGTATGACATTGAATAAGACTGAGTATTCTATACAAGATTTAAAAATACATTTCTACTTTAGTTGTTTTTGATCTTTTTTAAAAATCCGAACACTTTGTGAGAATGAAACTTTCTAACAAAGATGTTTGGATATCTTTATTTTGGACGTCATAAAATAATTTTGGAGTTTTAATAAGGCTTACTGGAATCAACCTCCTCACTACAGATGTGTAGTTCAGTGATTTGCAATTCACTCTATTTGGAAATAAAGACAATCTTGAGATTCCGTGACTTCTCTTTACTCCACAATTAACAACTAACCCGAACTAAAATGGAAACTCTATGAAGAAGCTATCTGACAAAAATGATGCTTCTTTCCAATGCAAAAGTTCTGAAAACATTTAAATTATCCACAATATAATAAGTAAAGGAACATTTAATGGGTATTTGAGCTTATAATTGGTTAGGGGTTGGACTTGAAAATATATTTATTGGCACTACAAAATTCAACTATCTGTATACCATTTTCCTGATTAAACTCAGTAGTTATTGAATGATGCGGGGGATCAGTGTTTCTTTAATATAACAGGTGACCACCTTAATTTTTAGGAGATAACATCATGTTTAGTATATATTCTCTGAAAACTAATCTCATTTATGCAATATTATCTATTTGACAAATTTAGCCTAAAAAATTCCTCATTTATTTAACTCTGGGATATCATGAAGACAACTAAAGTTTGACACCATAGCCTAAATTTCTACTTTCTCATTTTCCAAATTTTGACTGACAAGCTGAAGGATACTGCATATAAAGGAAAGGTTTTAAAGAAACAGAACCAATTGCAGTTATGCCCAGGGAAACTATTGCCACTACTCTATAATCAAACCCTGTGCTGAGACTGCTTGAGAAGTTATTAGGGACTTCAATGAAAAAGCAGCTGCTAGCCCCATGATCTTTATTTTGTTACTGAGATATATTGTCATATAGAGGACAATATGAATGAATTAGTAAATGCTTATAGATTATAGAATATGCTGGGGAAGGAACAGAAACTCCTACGTCTTATTTCCCTGATACATCCGCTAACGTTACACAGAGTCCATGAATCATAGCAGATACAAGTGTGCAGCCTTCCTGCAGGGGTCCTCATCCTTATTTTTGCTGTGTAGGCACTGTCAATCTAATAACTACTGTAACTTCAAAGTAGTGACTACAACAAGAGATATTTCAAGATATAAGCAACAAAAATAATAAGCTATAGAGTATCTGTGATATGCCATATTTGTAATTTAAGAAAACAGTAAATTTCAGTTACAGGACAATAAAAACAAAAACATATTTTTGTTCCCATGATGGATCTCCTGAATTCTATGCACAGATGAAGGGGATTCTGTGGACCTGATCTTTAAAACATCAGGTTAGAGAGCAAACAAAAAACTACTTACTATAATCATCAGAGAAATGCAAATCAAAACCACAAGAGATACCACTTCAGCTAGAATGGTTATTATAAAAGAGATAAAAGAAAACAAGTTTCGGCAAGAATGTGGAGAAATGGAAACCTTTGTACACTGTTGGAATTTTAAATTAGTACAGCCATTATGAAAGTAAATAGGTATATAGAAGAGACCTCTCCTCTCATGTGGATTACAGCACTATTCACTGTAGCCAAGATATGGAGTCAAGCTAAGTGTCAAACAATGGATGAATGGATCAAGAAAATGTGGTATATCTACATAATGGAATAGTATTTAACCATAAAAATGAGTGAGGTCCTGTCATTTGTGACATGGATGAACCTGGGGACGTCATGTTAAGTGAAATAAGACAGACACAGAAAGACAAATATGGCATGTTCTCACTCCTATGTGGAATCTTAAAGCAAAGAAGTTGACATCAAAGAAGCAAAAGCAGAGAGAGTAGAAAAATGGCTACTAGAGCCTGGGAAGGGGTGGGGCACGGGAAAGATGGGGAGAGTTGGCCTATGCGGACAAAGTTACAGTTAGATAGGAAGAATAAGTCCTGGTAATCTATTGCACAGTATAGTGACCATGGTTAACAGTAAAAGATGGCATATATAACAGTAAAAGATAACATAAAAGAAGGGAGGCTTTTGAATATTCTCATCACAAAGAAATATAAATGCATGAGGTTATGGATACACTAACCTCACTAATTGAATCATTATACAACACATGTATGTATGGAAATGTCAAATTGTACCCCACAAATAGATACAATCATGTGCCCAATTAAAATAATTAATCATTTTTAAGTTAGACCACTTAAACAAACAAAAAAAACCCTCTATTTACTACAAAATAAAATTTTAACGTCCTTGTCAATATGAGATTGATTTACTCCTCCCTAACAGATAGTCTAATTTATATGCAATGTAATAAGGTTTAATTAATCCATAGAATAATGTTTGATAGGAGGAAAAGGGGTCAATGCTTGAATATGCATATGCTTGTTTTACCTTCTTCGTGCCTTTAGTCTTTCTGAAAAACATAAAACCAGATGCCCGATTAAGTGATTAAGGCAGTAAAATATCTTCATGATAAAAAATGGACAGAGAGCTCCTGGATCAGTATTTGACTCATTTACTTATTTCCTCCGAGTTCAGTAGTTTCATGTTTATATACTCAGGCTTCCTTTGGCCCAGCCGTTTCTTTGCTTTGGCTTTGTTTTACCTAGGCAACTGTCCAGATGATGTTAGCCAAAATCCACTTTGGACATTTTCTGGAGTTTAGAGAGCCATGTGTGAGTCTTGTACTTTATTCATTAACCTTTTATGTTAAGTTAAAATTTACACTAAACTTCATTTACAAACAGATGTTTTAACAAAAGAAACTTGATGACTGAGATGTTTAGCCTTCAAATTATTTTTTCTTTGTGTTGTTGTTGTTATTACTGAGGCTGAAATTAACTTATATGCTCATTGTTTAATTAAAATTTAAAAACACACTGAAATACATTAGTAATGAAACTGTACATCACCATATGAAGGGATAATATATTTTGGCAAGCATAGATTTTGCCTCAAAATTTACTGAATTGATAATAATTATAAAGCTATATTAAGTTGAATAAGGCAAAAGTGGAGAAAGAAACAGTATTGATACTTATTCACCATTTATTATGTATCAGATTTTGTATGTGTTACCTCATTCAATCTTTACAATAAATGTAAGAGGGAGGCATTATTATAATATTATTACTAGAACCAAGATTAAGTAATTTCCCAAGGTCACCACTAATTGACATATATGGAATTCATGCCCAGGTCTTTCTGTCTCCTTATGAACAGCATAACCCTGGATGTGTACCTAAGAAAAAAAAAAAAGAAACCCGGCCATTATGGACACAATTTCCAAGACATCTCATAACAGGCTGATCTCAAGCCAGTAAATATAAACACACTGCAGCCTAGAGTTCACTTCTCCCCCGTTCCAATTTTCTCAAGGAGCTAGTTTCTTTTGGACGTCACATTTTTTACACAGAACTGAGTTATCAGTTTTTAAGGCAATAAATTGATGCGTAAATGAGAAGATTCACATGACAGTTGAATCTCCTGTGAAGCTATTTTTAGCTTTATTTTTAGCTTAAGAAATAAGGAATTTCTTTTCCAAGTTATGTGGTTTTTTTCACCTAAAAAGATTATTTCCTTAACAGATTCAACAACTTCTGGACTTATACTCCCAAATGTCTTCATTTTTTAAAAATTTATTTGTGTTATTTTGTTCTTATAGTCAAGTAGATAATACTACCAGAATTTCTTTTTGGGGAAATAGAGTAGGTGGAGTAGTGGGCAGTCCACAATAAAGAACAATAGTTTGTCTTTGTATAAAGGTAAAAGTGTGAATCTTGTGTCATGTTCATAGTCTCTCTCTCTCTCTCTCCTCTCTCTCTCTCATTCTGTGTCTCTCATTCTCTCTCTCTCTCTCGGACTGCCATGTACTTGGGGTCACTAAAAGAGCAGCTAACCATTTGACACAGTGTTTGGATTCTCACCCCCACACCACAGACCCTCATTACCAAACTGTTAATCACTGCCAAAAGAGCAAGTCCCCTGGCAGCCCTCAAGCCCCCATCCCCCAAAGCAGATCTTTTCACACTTGGTATCAAATTGCATTGTAGTTACAAAACTGGGACCGAGTCATTTAATTGTACATTAGCAACAAGGAAGTTCTTTTCTAGCTTGGATTTAAGTGTTTCTTCTACTATCTAGTGCATGTTTGTACATCAGTAAGAAGTATAGATGTTGAAATTTGTTCTCACAAACACCATTCCTCAAACATACACATTATACACAAAGCACCTGAAGCCCAGCAATTTTTGAGTCCAAATTCCATTTCTAAGAGGTTCAACCTGCTATTTGGAAGTTTTGTGTATTTTTTATTACATTGGAAATTGCCCCATCTATTATTTGGCTGTAAGGTTAGTGACACAATTAGCTACTCAAGAGAAAAATTTGTTTCATCAACAATCATTTTGTTTATTTGATGTCAAATAGCTGAACAGGCGGATGTTTTCCGCTGATGGTTTCAGTGGGCTCATTGAAATGGAGTGTTGATAGTGTGGAAACTGAGCCAAGAAGTGAGGAGATAGAATTTGATTTAACATAATGACCCACAGGGCTAATTTCAGTGTTTCTGGCATATCTCTGTTTTTTTAAAAGCAATTTTCATTTTCTAGCACCTAAAGCTTCATTAAAAATATAGTCTTTCTGGTGACAATGTGAAGACTAAAGGTAATTACATAAATATGCCACTTTGTCTTGTATTCATTTATTAGATTGGTTAAATGAAGAGTTCCTGCCTTATCCATGTTTACTTCATTTCCTTTATTTTTATTCCATCATATCAAAGGCATTCCAAGTGACATGTAATTGATTACCTTAAACTAACTAATGTTTATCAAACCACCTTGAACCTATATTCAGATGTGTGGAGCAATAATAATGTGTGAATAAAAATAAAAGTCATGTCTGGTGATGATCTGGTGCTGTGATGGGTGATTGTGCATCTGTTGATATTGCAGTCCTCTCGTCAGTGGTTGAATATGGTACTCATCAAGATGCTGCCAGTTGTAAGTGACAGATTCCCAAGTCAAATTGGCTTTGACTGAAAGGGAATATATTGCTTCATGTAACTAGGAAGTCAAAGTAGAATTTGCTGCCTGCAGGCATTGTTGGAACCAGAACCTCAAATGTGGCCACAAGGGATTTTTTTCTCCTTTCTCTATCTCCCTGCTCTCCCTGCTTGGCTTGCTTCACTCTAGGGGCTGTAATCTCCATATAGTAGACAAAAAGGACCCTGGCAGAACCAGACCTTTATTTTTCTAGGAAGAGCAGTTCTTTCTTCCAGTGACTATGTATTAATCCCTGTAAAGGACTTGGTTTCTCTCTGTTTGAAATACATTCCATCATTGAAACTATGATTGTGCCTGAAATAATTTAGAACAATAACTAGTCTAGCCTCAATGATATCCTCTACCCTATGACTGCTGGCACGTTTCAATGATTATAGCCCAACCAGGACTCTATCAGCTGTAGGAGAGATGATTTCTCCAAGGTTGTGATATGGTTAGCACAATTGACATATGCTCCCCTTCTAACTACCCCACACCAGTTGCAACAACAGAAAGACTAACAGTTGGCTTGATATACACTAAGTATAAAGTCTAGAAATTCAGAAATCTATCATTACTTGCACTCCCTCTACAAATCTAAATTCTTCAACACAAAGGCATAGTTTGGACCAAGCCAGTTTCCTCACCATTCCTCAAACTCATCATTCTTATCCTATCCTGTAGTTTGCATTTCTCTTTCATCCCCCACTCTCATAGGATTTGTTTTGCTTTCCTTTCATCTATTATTCAAACTATATGTATTTTTCAGAAAACAATTCAAACCTTCATCAAAGCAAATTTCTGCATAACTAATTACAAACATGCTTAAATGTTTCTTCTCTTATTTCTTATAGCATTGTATTAACCATTGGTTTTATATGACTTTTATTCCCAACAATATTAAACTTGCTATCTATGTTTTACAGTTTTGATTTCCTCAGCATAACAGTATGGCTGCCCATGGGCACTGGGAGAGTGTGTCTCTTTGTTCACACCTTGCAAGAGAGACAGAAGGAGAGAGTAAGAGAGAGAGAGAGGGAATGTGAATCTTGCTTCTCTTCAGAGAAGATCTGAGCAAACCTCTCTTCTAGTTGCATTAGCCCCAACTATCTAGGCTGAACCATTCAAACTCCAGTCCCTGCACAGAGGAGAGGAGTATTTGGTAGCCATTAATTGATAGATAAATTACCTGAGGCTAAATAAAATCAGTAACAAGATTACTATTATATCAGATCTGGAACTAAATCTGCATTAAAGAGTCAAATATGAACACAAGTTGAATAAATTAAATTGGAACTGAAGAATGTAATTGGCTGTAATGTAATTCAGTGAGTGATAATTAATAATTAGCCCCTGTTCAATTAGAATTAAACAGAAATATTATGCAACTGACACGGATTTAGTCTTATTCACAATGATTTTAATAACACCTTAAAGAGTTTATCTGATTAATTCTTATATTATTAAACTTAGTATAAATTTTCTAAAGGAAATGCTGCTCTATTTTTAAAAAAATGAGACCATTAAGTAATCTGAAGAAGATTATAGCAAAAAAAAAAAAAAGAAAAACCTCCTTATTCCACTGAGGCAGTTTAACATAATGAATCATCAGTTTCAAAAAAGTATAAAGAATTTGATTTGATCATGTTCAAAACATGTTTTTTTTTAATATCTTAATTATCAAGAGGTTAAGGGTGTCAGAGGGAACAGTATATGACCTATTGCATATTCATTTCCCGTAATACCTGAACATGTATTATGTTGTAGACCATGTAACAGCATAAAACACCTAGAAAGGCAAATATTTGAAATGTATTCATGGGTCTTGACATAGATGCATTACGTGTAACATCAAAATATAACACTCTATTTGCCCTTTCTCAAAGAAAGTCTATTGGAGCATGAGGGTCACTTACGAAAAGTTATTTCCTTTATTTTGTCAAAAAACCTCTTGGGAGATGATTTGTGTGGTCCTGGTTACAATTAAGAACTTTTCTTATCGTGAAATTAAAGAGAATTAAACCAGGATAAATATATTAATCTTGCACAGCGATACTATTATCATATCTCAGCGAGTTTATAACCAATGTTAACACATTGGGAATTAGGTTTTATTCTTTAATTTCCTTTCTTCCTTCCTTCCTTCCTTCCTTCCTTCTTTCCTTCCTTCCTTCCTCCCTCCCTCCCTTCCTTCCTTCTTTCCTTCTTTCTTTTTCTTCTTTTTCTCCTTCCTTCCTTCCTTCCTTCCTTCCTTCCTTCCTTCTTTCTTTTACCTTCTCTTCTCTCCTCTCTTCTCCTCTCCTCTTCTCTTTTCTTTTTTTCCAAGACAGGTTCTCACTCTGTCATCCTGTCTGCAGTGCAGTAGCGCAATCACAGCTCACTGCAGCCTCTCACCTCAGCCTCCGGAGAAGGCTGGGACTACAGACATGCACTGCCATGCCCAAATAATTATATTTTACATTTTTAGAGAAAGCGTTTCCTATGCTTCTCAGGCTGATCTCAAATTCCTTGTCCCCAGGAATCCTCCAGCCTCGGCCTCCTGAGTATCTGGGATTACAGGTGAGCCGCTATACCTGGCTATCCTTTAATTTTCAAGTCTCTGTCGCCAAATGTATTTGTGCAGAGATCTGTATATGTATGTGTGTACGTGCATGCATTTGTTTGTGTCTAGCATTATTCATTTCAAGGAGAAACTCCGCAAAAAATAACTGCTTAAGTTGATAAAGTTTTAGTTCTTACTTTTTTCAGTATTTATGAGGAATCCAACATAAGGCAATCTTTTTCATGATACTATTTTCCAAAAACTTCATCGAACAGTGGCTAATGTATCATTATTATTATTTTAATGTATAGACATTTACCATTTGGTGGAGAAAGCTCAGTTTACTCTTCAAGATTCTTTGGGAATTTTTCCCTACCCCGGTGCCTCACACTTTCCTGGACACAAAGGCTGAAGCTAATTAGAAAGTAGCAGATTAGAACAACATTGAGAGATTGTCCAAGATGATAGAATTATTTTTCTTCTTCTCTGGTAAATGAGAGCAATTCTAAAAGCATACTGAAATAATTTTAATACATAAAAATTTAAATATACAAAATATTTTTAAGCACTGAGAAATATCTTTATGCATTTATCTTACAAGAATTTAAGATCATCAGATTTTTTAATGTAAAACATGTTTAGACACGAATAGATGTTACAGGTAAGAGAAACTTACATGATGATTAATATCTATGTTCTAAATCATGCCTCAAACATGTTTTATCCTAAATTTCTACCTTAAGAAAGGGATTAGGGTCAGAAGAATGTGGTCTATTCTATGTTCATTCACCATGACATTCGACCAATACTTTTCTATACCATATTATGACACACATTTTCCAAAAGAAACAAGGATGTGAAATTTAATACATAAGTATCAACCCAGTATTTTGGTCTCATATTAGATACATAGTTAAGAAACTTGAAGGCCGGGCGCGGCGGCTCACGCCTGTAATCCCAGCACTTTGGAAGGCCGAGGCGGGGGATCACAAAGTCAGGAGATCGAGACCACGGTGAAACCCCGTCTCTACTAAAAAAATACAAAAATTAGCCGGGCGTGGTGGCGGGTGCCTGTAGTCCCAGCGGAGGCTGAGGCAGGAGAATGGCATGAACCCGGGAGGCGGAGCTTGCAGTGAGCCGAGATAGCGCCACTGCACTCCAGCCTGGGCGACAGAGCAAGACTCCGTCTCAATTAAAAAAAAAAAAGAAAAGAAAAGAAAAGAAACTTGAAATACTTATCTGAATGAGGCAACTAAGGACATCATTGTCTTTTCCTGTATACTATGCAAAAAGTGAAATAATAGCATATTGTTACATATGAGATAATCACAGTAAAAAGTCTGGGAGTATGAATGTTGAATATTACATAAACAGTATACTCCATATACATGGATTAAAATGCTAAATTATTTTAAATTTATTTGCAAAATTAGAGCTCAACTAATGTTATCTCTAAAGATGATATCAACTAGCTTTAGAATAAATACAATAAAAGGTATTGAGTTAAAGTTTAAATTTTTAAGATAAGTTATATTTGTATTTGCATATAAATTACAAAATATAGAAATGTTTGCTCATTTTACAGAACTTGCCTTTGATTTTATTTTAAAATATTTGTGGCAGATTTAAGTGACTTAAGCTTTGGGGTGTTAAAACAACAAACATCCAGCATTCTATTCCTTTCATAATGACAGAGGAAATAGAAGTTATTTGTTAAATTAATCCTTGAATACCTGCAATCACATTTTTAAGTAATCACTAACTTCGATACATTGGCACATATATATTTTGCTCTCAAAGATTCGAAATAATTGATGATACCCCTGTAATCCCAGCACTGTGGGAGGCTGAGGCAGGTGGATCATGAGATCAGGAGTTTGAGACCAGCCTGCCCAACATAGTGAAACCCCGTCTCTACTAAAAATCCAAAAAAATAGCTGGGCATAGTGGCAGGCACCTGTAATTCCAGCTATTCGGAAGACTGAGGCAGAAGAATCTCTTGAACTGGAGGCAGAAGTTTCAGTGAGCTGAAATTGTGCTATTGCACTCCAGCCTGGGTGACAAGAGTGAAACTCCATCTCAAAAAAGAATAATGATAATAATTTATAATAGACAAATACCATAAAATAAACCTTTCCCATTATAAAAGGTATAAAGTTGAAGACCCCTATTTTATCTTCACTAATTCATAAGCGCAGAACCACATTCTGCCAGAACTTAAGTTACTTTCTAGGACTAAGAAGGGTTTCCTTGAAATCTACATGAGCTTTTCCTTAGCATGAGGGTACTGTTAAATAACCTCAAATTTCCAAGCAGAATTGAATAGTAAATTATCTAAGGTCAAAACCAAAATATTATCAAACAGTAGCTACAACACTTTTAACTCCTAATCAAACAGCTCTGGCTTCTGACTGAATTGTACTGACCAATAGGCAATGATCAGAGCCCTTCTACCCTTAAGCATCCACAAATTGCTTAGACTTACTAGAGAAAATTTTCAAGCATCAAGCAAGACAAGTCTTATGTGCCATTTACTCTTATTCTTCTGGTTTACAATTAGGAAAAAAAGAAAAAAAGTTGCCAGGTGAGCGGCGGCTCATGCCTGTAATCCCAACACTTTGGGTTTTAGGTGGGCAGATCACCTGAGGTCAGGAGTTCAAGACCTGCCTGATCAACATGGAGAAACTCCATCTACTAAAGATACAAAATTAGCCGAGTGTGGTGGTGCATGACTGTAATCGCAGTTACTCGGGAGGCTGAGGCAGGAGAACTGCTTGAACCCAGGAGGCAGAGGTTGCGGTGAGCTGAAATTGCACCATTGCACTTCAGCCTGGACAAGAAGAGCGAAACTTCATCTCAAAAAAAAAAAATTCTCAGAGGCTTCACATCAAGTTCAAAGCTAGAATCCAGTTGACCTCAGCCCCTTACCTCCATCCCAGGCCTCTTTCTCTTGGATAAAGCTGTTTTGGGGACAGGATCCCAGGTAACACACACTCTTCTCATAGATTCTTCTGCTTTGCCAATTCTTTAGTCCATTAACATAATTTTGTTAGTTACTGTGTTTTCTTAAGTTATTTTTGGGAATTAAATAAATAAAATAATCTAAAACTATTCTGCCACCACATATAGAGAAGAAGATTAAACAAAATCCTAAATTCTGGATGAAAATTTACAGCTTCCAAAGGGAATTAATTTGCAAGGAGGTATAATTTAAACTTACAAGAGGGAAGGTATGAAGCCAAATCTATTTTATTGAGGTCCACATTGGAATATAAATTATCTTAATCTTTTATCATGAAAAGTGAATTTTTGAAACAAAATGACAATAACAGTAAGATTATACAATGTTTTTATATATGTGAGGTCATTTGATCTCCAGATAACCTAATAGTCAAGTATTACTGTTAACTTCACTATAGAAAAATGGCAGCTTAAATTCATGAATTGACCTGCTCCTCATAACAGAACTAGTTATTTTCAATGCTTGAATTTGAACCCAGATATTCTAACTCCAAATCAGAATTCCAACTTTCTTGTTCCCTTATCAAATATCCATAAAATGTACTGCACACATGTACATGTACTCACCTTTTATATAGTGAATGAATTTTTCTCTATTGTTTGCTGCTATAAAATGATTTTCTATGCATTATTTTCATTTAATATTAGAGCAGTCTCATGAATTAGACAACACAATTATTATAACTTCCATTTTACTAATGAAGAAATACAGGATCTGAAAGATAAATTGACTTAATGAAGGTCACACAGTAGCTATGTGACAAACCATGGCTTGACCTTCTGTCTCTCACTCTAAATTCAGCAGCTGGGGTTGCAGAGAAAGGCAAGTTGCCTACTGATCGAAGCTCATATGCCTCCAAGAACTTTTATCTGATTCTGAGTTTTAAATGGTATGTTGAACTTGTAGCCTTCCAATACCAGAGTTCATTTCTCGCTTAGCAATTCTGACAAGGAATTTCTTTAAACCGGTGATGCCTGTCATTTAAAATGCAACCTTAGAGATGCCCAAGATTCACCTAAGTTTTAGATAATGTCCAAACAATTATTCCAACAGTTAAATATTTGTTCCACAATGACTTAAACACAAATGTGAAGTAGATAGACTAAACCAACAACATTTGCTTAATCAGCACTTTTAAACTCTTTCCTTATACATGTTGTTCTGAGGATTAAAATCTGCTTTCCCCCTTAGAGGATTTATGCTATATAATAGAGATGGCTGGAAGCCATTAAAACAAAACAATCTGTGTATCCTCAAGACGGAATAAAAATGTAGTTCATTTTAAGCATGACACTGTTATGAAGCTGGTGCCGTGCTTTTTTTGATTAATCTCCATGTGTATGTTCATTTTGTAAAATATGTTAGATGACAGTAGCTTTTCATTTAGCAAATTAATTTTGCTCTAATTCAACAGGGATGAAAAAATAATAAAATCTTCCCTTTTTGTGAGACATTTAAAGAGGACTTTTTTACAAGAAAAGTATAATTTTGTAAAATATGCAATACATATTCTAGTTTAAAAATTGAATTACTTCTGCTTAAACAAGATCTCTTGAATACTTGTAGATTTGTGGTAGCAATAATTTTATTGAAAACCATTAAGGTTTGAATTTTTAAAATATCTTCATGTATAGAAGAAATGATTTCAGGATTGCTTTAAAAATAACATGGAGAATCCAACAATGAAACAGAAAACTGTACAAATTTGCTTCAAGATGATGATGTTGATGTTGAGTTGGCAGCAGAGGGTGGGAGGTGAGATGAGGTGGTTGGGTGAAAAGAAAGCTGTTATTAAATTCTATGTCCCTGGCAGTTTCATTCCCCTGAGAAATTTTCAGAAATCTTGTTTCTAGTGCTGATACAAGTGCCAGACTACAGTTTCCACATTATAAATTACCCTTGTTTTGTTAAAGCTTAAATTATTTTTATTAGCTGGTCACCTGGGATGTGAACAAGAGTCAAGTTAAAACTTTCAGATAAGCAAAACAGCTGTTGCAATCAGCTCTTTCTTTGTCCTTTCTACTTCAGTCTGTCTCCTGCCTTTCCCCCAATCTCTCTCTCCCTGCCTCCATCAGTTTCTCTCTTCCTGTCTCCATCAATCTCTCTCTCATATCTCCTTTACTCCATCAATAAAGTGAAAGAACACATGAATTTTAAGAAATGCCACGCAAGCCCAAACAGATTCACTTCCTGTCATAAAGAGATTCTGCATCTGAGAGATGCTAGCACAAGTTTGTCTGAGGGTATAGCTGTTGTACTTCTATTACATTAACCTCAAAAATTCAGCAGTGAAACCAAAAACTTTCTAGTGGTTCGACAAAAGAAAAATATAAAATTGTTCAAAAAGCATATCAAAGAAGTTGTATTCCATGTAGAAAAATCCAGTTGTGACAAATGAAAATTTACTGGAGATATTTTGTTTTTCTAAGTAACATCTGCTAATTATAGAAATTTGGAAAATGCCTAAAAACAAAAGGAAGAAAAAATGAAATAGTATACCATACAAACATAACGATAACTTTGGAATTTTTCCAGTATCTTTGGAATGAATAGAGAGTGTATGTGTTCATCAAATGTACATGTGTGCATGTGTATATATGTACATATATATCATATATATTCTTATGTTTTCAAAAATTATCATCATAACAATTTTTATATTATGTAATTATTCTTATGGTTCATAACACCTGTAGACTAAATTTTCATTCCATGATTGGATTTATTTCAACATTTTCTATATTTAGTAGTAAACAATTAGTTCATATCCCTATATTTTTGTGCTTAATATTAAACTTCTACATCTATTTTGTGCATAATACTTTAATTTCATACTTCAGATCATTTCCTTAGTTACGTTTCTAGAAGTAGAACAGATTGATAGCAGAGTATATTTTTTTAACATGAGAAGATTTTGATTTTAAAGAAAATTCACATTGTAGCTATAAAGCATTCTATACCAATGTAGTTCTGATAAGCTACTGCCCTACTACTTAGTGTGTGCAATAATTGGCTTTATCAAGTGCAATACTACATATTAGAATGATAAATACTCCCAGAAAGCCCTAGCAAATGTTTTATTATGAGCATTCTATCTTATGAAGAATATTTATACATCAGAGTGAAACATAAGAAATAAATGTTTAGATACCTACAGCCATATAAGAAAGTAATTTATAGATTTAAGTGCTGTTATCCTGGTACAGCTTATGAAAAGGATGGCATACAGTTTGCTTCATATTATTTTTAAAAGGGGGCCAGAACCCACAAGTAAAACTGCAGGGAACCTGCTCTGGTTCCTTTGGTGAAAACCTTTATATAATCAGC
Organism: Mandrillus leucophaeus; assembly: GCF_000951045.1. Taxonomy (NCBI): domain Eukaryota; kingdom Metazoa; phylum Chordata; class Mammalia; order Primates; family Cercopithecidae; genus Mandrillus; species Mandrillus leucophaeus. The sequence goes on from NW_012104521.1 coordinate 1,897,323, forward strand.
TGTCATCCAACCTGGAATGAGCTGTCTTTATAGACACAGGTCTTTTAAGCATATGTTCAATCTGCTCAATATATAAGGAGCTTCTGTCTTGTGTGGGAGGGCAGGCTCAGTGCATCTTTCTCAATATAAAATATATTGGTTCCATAATTTTAAATACATTTCAAGTATTTCTGAATGGCTTAAAAATACTTTTTGATTATAACTTTTTCTTTTGATAATGTTTTTTGTTTGTTTGTTTTTTGTTTTGAGATGGAGTCTCACTCTGTCGCCCAGACTGGAGTGCAGTAGCACAATATCAGTTCATTGCAACCTCCGACTGCTGGGTTCAAGTTATCCTCCTGCCTCAGCGTCCCAAGTAGCTGGGATTACAGGTGCGTGCCACCATGCCTGGCTAATTTTTGTATTTTTAGTAGAAATATGGTTTCACCATGTTGGCCAGGCTGGTCTCGAACTCCCAGCCTCAGGTGATCTGCCTGCCTTGGACTCCCAAAGTGCTGGGATTACAGGCATGAGCCACCACACCTGGCCTCTTTTGATAATGTTTAATAATAAATTTGAAGGTTAGATATGTAGGATGAATCCATATATTAAAGGATCCTACACTTTTACTGTGGGCAATTTCTCCAACACTCTTGCCTCTGTCCTTGTTAGACTCCAAGAACATAGTGGAAAGAAATAGCCAAGGTTATGATTTCACAGCATATCAAATTCTGGAAAAAAAATATCAAACTTTTTCCTCTGAGAGTGTGGAATAAATATATTACCTTAGGAAAGTGTTTTTGACAGTAACATTTTGAAGTGTCACTGAATACAAGTATAGCAGGTAAGCAAAAATAGGAGAGAAGCATTTATAATGAGGAAAAGATAAGAAAGTTACAATTATGTAACACCGTCAAGTTCCTACCTATAGAATGTTTATGTTCTTGGTGTAGGATACATTTGGTCATAAAAGCCTCCATAATCCTAAAGACTGACCTTCTAGTTGGAATTACAAGGTGTAATTATTACTAAACCCACTTGCTGGGGCAAATCAACAAAACAGAGCTAGCCAAACATTTTCTTCTTGCATTCCTAAAATAGTTGGAGGTAACCTCTTAAGATCCAATATCTGATTCTTCAGACTATCTTGGGAGAAAGAAAAGGAAGTCAGAACAAAGTCATGCATATTCTGATACAAAAATAAACAAACATGGTTTTAAAAGTAAAAAAAAAAAAAAAAAGATGATGGGCAAGAACAAACATCCCCTTAGAACTATAATGTGTTTGGTCTTAAAAAGTTTAAGGCAACAAGGGATTTTATATTAAGATGTGACAAATTCCTCACAGATGGGAAAAGATATAAAATGCTGCTTTGTAAGCATTCATTTTAACCAGAAAGGATTTTCTCATACAATGGCAATACACTGTGTGGCGAATGATAAAATAAATAGATAGCTACTGAAGAATATTCTGCTGCACTCATGTAGAAGCCAAAGCCACCAGCATAATCTCTATCAAGTTGAAACAAAATCTTTTGGTTTCAGAATGGCCACACAGATAGATTTTATCCATTTGCTTGTGGGAAGAAGCGTCCTTACTCTGCTGACATATTCTAGAGTATGGCATATGGGAACATGAGAACTCACCTAAACAGCTCTGTTCATCTACTTCCTAGCCTGCAGCTGCCCTGGATACTTCAGTTTACCATACCCTGTGCTCCCCGCCGAGCACTTCCACAAAGTCCCTCACTCATTCTTTCTGCCATGCCTAAATAGCTGACTGGCACTGCCTCTATTATGTTTTCTTTTGTGTCCTTCCTTACATGCAATCTCAGTAGCACACTTAATTTTATCTTCCTGCTCATTGTCAGGTCACTGTGCATCACAGGAGAGCAGACAGAGGATGTCATTCAGGGATAAATAAATGAGACAAAATTTTGGTTCTCAAAATATTTGAGAACAATAAGCTGCAAGACGAAAGTAAATGACCTACATTTCAAGGATTGTTCACTCGGTGAAGTTACGAGGTTCCATTTAGCGCAGTTTGCTAAGCACTGGTTCAGAGACCAACCTCAGCCAATGACTCCATTGTTATTCTCCCACAATAAGGCATATTAAGTTTATTACCAAGTAATTCTAAAAATGATGCTCTTTATCACTGGTAGCAATTATGATTGCATTTCCCATATCCTTATTTTGTGCAGATGGGATATTGCACATAAGAGTTGTACTCATACTGCTCAGTTTGTCTTCAGTCCTTTGTCCCCATCCTCAGATAAAAGATATCATTGCTCTAGTGTAGAACGCCAGGCCAGGAAGAAAATGTGATGCCACAAAACTCAAGGTGTGAATAGGACTCAAATACTGGGAGAGCGGGAACTAGAAGAGTATCAGCAAAATTGGGGGAAGAGCTGTAGGCAGAATTCATGACAAAAATCTAATTATTGGAGGGAGAAAACAATTGGGTGATTCAAAAGATGAATATTATGAATAAGTAAGATTAATTTTAGAAATTTGAATAACTTCATTATTCTGTAAAAAATATATATGTGAACACACTGTCAAATTTTCTTATGTTTCTAACATGTAATATTTTGAAAACAGCGGCAATACACCAGTAAATCTAGCATGTAAGAAATTAATGGTTTGAGAGTTAACTTACTTTCACAATAAAAGGTACGCATTCACTTCTTACTGGCAGGAACAGATTACATTTAAAAAATTGCACAAACCAGTCATCTACACGTATGTTGTGTTCAAAGCAACATTCGATCTGCTTAAAATCAGATTCCACGTTGTTATTAATCTCTCCTCTTCCTTCCCTGACCCAAACCCTCTGCTTGGCCAGCTGTATACCATATTGAATCAACTTGTATTGAAACACTCATGTATTCTGTGAGTCTGCTGCAAAATTCCCGTAGGTATTTTAACTTGGATTTTGTCTATATATGGAACTCACATATGGCTATGTCTCTGGAAAATGCTATGTATAATCCTCCGGCAATGTACTTGTTTGGAGATAAGCCCTGAAACCTAGAAAATGGCACTCAATAAACTTATCTCTCTCATCTCTCTCACCTTTGTTCTAGTAGAAATAGACTGCCCCATATTACTCGATAAATACCATCTTGTAAGCCAATGGTTTAACTATTCTAATGCTTATTGTCTAATATCTTCTCAAGAATGCAATCCTACATATAAAAAAATGCATACTGACTCATTTGACTGTGTTGACCCACTGCAGGAGTATGTATTTACTCCTATCACAGCAGATATTATACTACATTCTAATTATTTATCTTGTGTCTTCGGTTCATATTGCACTGTAAGCAACATGAGAGTGGAACTATACTTTGTTTTTGTATCCACAATGCTTGGCTTTTAAGAGTGATATGAACATGATGTTTGTTGGGTGAATACATGTACACTGAATATGTATGCATGGAAAATCTTTTAGATTCAATCTTTTAGATTCAGTGCCATAATTACCAAAAAGGTAAGAATGCAAAGTAACAGCCAATCAAAGGCTAGAAGGGAGCTACAGATTACTTTTCAGTCAAACACAAATCTCCAGATTACTTTTCAGTCAAACACAAATCTCCAGATTACTTTTCAGTCAAACACAAATCTTTGCCGTCCCTCTAGGAACATGAAAATTAATAATAAATTTTATAACATTTATGTTTCTCCCATCTGCTGAACCACTTTTCTGATGTTTCAAGTATTTGACACTTTGTAGCCAGATAAAATTGTTAATAATAAGCAGAATCAATATATATTTTAATTAAGATGCAATGGAACATTTCATGTAAAAATGAAAACATTAGTTTAAATGGGAACATAAATTTTAAATGATTGTTTTATAGAGACACACTCAGTTTATACATTAAAAATAATCAATCCCATTCTAAATTGAAATACACTGGAGATACATTAGATCTAACTGTAACTATTATTCTCCTAAGACTACGTACTATATTTTGCCAATCTAGACTCAAAATGAAGAAATAAAGAATTAATAACCTGGAATTGCTTAGCTCTGTCACATATTCTCTCCTTTGTCATTGGGGGTATAACAATCAAACTTTGGCCTTGAAAACTGTCTCAAGACAAAGTAAAGCAATATGCACCCATAACATGAAGGTAAATTTAGTCTTTTCCAAGATCTGGTAATTTCTCTTTAATAAAATTGAAAGGATAAATTCTGAGCTATTCAACAAATATCTTGTTTTTATGATCTTAAATGATTTTTATGCAGCCCCTCTCTATGCATGACATTCTGAAGTACCAAATCAAACACAGATTACCAGATGTATGGTTCAAGAATTACTACAGAATATTTACAACACATATTGATGTATGTTAAACCAATAATCAATTGAATCCTTAGTAGCTCGAAATAACCTTCTCCCAAAGAACAAACATAACATGTATTTATTACTACTGACAGTTTCATTTATATTTTGTTGATGAATTTTACTTTCTATATGTAAAAATGGACAATAGATTTTTTTTTTTTTAAATCTCATTGAGTGGAAAAATTTCCACTTTGCTGCTAATGTTTAGAGGTCACTTAGAACTCTGTATTATGCCAAAAGAAGGTTGGGGAACTGCTATTACTAATAAGGTAAATATATGAATACATCTACAACTTCTCCCCATGTTAAAATTACAATCTATCCAACACTATAAAATGAACTTGGCTTCTGTTTGTACTCTATTGATATTTTAATTTCTCACGGAACTTTTTATATCATTGTAGATTCTTGCCAAATGAATTATGTCAAAATTTGCAAAAGCAGCCTGTAAACAAGTACTGATGCAATAAAACTTTAGGGCAGAAAGAAACTGACCCAAGTAGAATAAAAATTGTACACTTCATTTTAATTGATTTTTAATAAGATTCTCCATATTAAGGTCTCATAGAATTCTATTTCCTAATTGATATCTATGGTAGATCCTGTTAGTGACTTAGTCAAACCATTCTAATTCCTTATCCCACATATGTGCATACATTGTTAACAGCGCCCTTTTATTTACATATGGATATGTTAACAGTGTGTTCTGGAAAGGTAAGCCCCTCCCTGTTTTCAGTAGGTAAGTCATGTTTGGTCTCAACCAGTCATAAAAAAAAACACATTCTCTTTCCCGTGAGTAAGCTAGGGGTGGTCATATGATTCCATTCTGAAAATAAAATATAAAATGTTTTGCAGTGCACTAAGGGTATCAGGGAAGATTTACTGCCTCAATAAATAGAATATCTGGGAAACTGGTCCTTTTTTTGCCTATTTTATTTCTTCCTATTGTGTAGCCAGGATACTTAGACAGGCAGTAGTAATCTTGTGATCATGAATTGAAAATTTACAGGAAGGATAAACAACCAAAATGCTGAGAGAGATAAAAGGAAAGAATGGAAAAAGCCTGAGTCACTGTATTGGCTTTGAAACTGCTTGATTTCAGAATCCTTCCCCGCCCTCACTCCCCAAATAGCCTCTTACCTGCAGCTAAACACACCATGCTACAAAATTTATATTGTTTTACAAATTAAAAGTTGAGAGAGTAAGAAAATACATTCCATCTCATTCTTTTGGTTGAAAATGAAGACTAATTGCCTTTTGTTGTCATCAGGGACATGGCTGATTATTGCTTGAGTTGATGACAAAAGCTATCAAGTTACTCCAATTATTAGCTGCCCTCAAACTAGGCAATCCTGAAGTCGAGATGCAATGTCAGGAAACTTCATAGTTGAAACCAATGTGCTGCTCCATGACCTTGCTGTCCTCTTGTCATAATAAAAACACAATTTTAGTGCATAAGTCAGCAAGAAGTTCAGGTGAATTTGCTTTAATGTATCTTTCTCTATCAAATTACTCAAGAAACAGCTCCAACAACTTAGTTGCAAAGTTAATGATGATATATTATACTGAGGTAAATGTCTAGAAGAAAGGATGTTTAGTTCTTGTCTTTCTCTTTTGCAGCTCTGAGATTTGTTGAATCCGTAATGAGAAACGCCTCAGTGTTCTTTAGTTTTCCTCTGGTACAATGTGTGGTTCAATAAATGCTAATATACCAACATTCATAGTGAGATAAGAAGACACATTTTTTTCATTTAAAACTTCATTTGTTTCCAATATTTGCTAAACCACTTAAAAATAATTTTCAATTATTGTATGTAAAATATGAAGCTAGTTTCCTTAAACTCAGAGTTAGTTTACAGATATTCTCAAATATTTTGTTGTGTTATTCACAAGTATGGAATATTAGAATTATTCCTAGATAAATTATTTTTGTAAATATAGGTGTTATAGTCACACCAAATATATAGATATTCTGGAAATATCTATGTGTGTTTTCTTATTTTGCTTGTAATCTTGTTTGGTCTTGGAGAGAAGTGCTAGAAGAATGAAGATTATAGTTGAGACTCTAAGATCTCACATAAAACAAAGATGCTCCTACTTTTTAGATTGAATTATACTCACATGGTTAAGTCTGGTCTTTACCTGAAAGGATAGATATGTATGTCTAATACAATATTTCTGTGAGATAGTAATTCATATATTTATAAAAATACAGAGACAAAACTGAATATGAAGATAAGCGACAATAAGGAAAAATGAGTGACAGGGCCTTTTCCCTGCCAGAACCTCATGTTCTATGGAGTCTTTCTTGGATTCTGACTGATTATTCAACATGCCACCCTGTCTTTCTTTAGGACTCAGGCTATAGTCTAGGTTCTACTGTGATGCCACGCTAAGCTCTTCATAAGAAGTAACCTCCAGAACCTCAAACCACATAGAAATAAGTTTCGACTGTAGGTGGATGATAAACAATAACAAATGTCAAACAAGGAAAAAGGACTTAAGAGCAGAGGAACACATTTACTTCTGATTTTGAAATTCAGTGAATAATCTTCTTATTGCTTACATAAACCAATCTTCAATTCAAACTCGGCTCAGATATAATTGGTGGAAATAAGAATGTATCAATCCAGTGTTTGGCTACTGCACAATGGTTTGGGAAATGAGATATAAAACTGCTACAATTCTGTAACATCAAAATGTATTCCAATATAGAAGGAATTGACATCCACGGCCCAGGTTCCCATCATCAAATATTTGTCCTTTGGTTACACCCTTCCTTACTAGCTCCTCTGTGGACCTTGTGTACGTTCTCCCCAGATTCTGAGTACCTGGAAGACGGGAGACATCTTTTTCCCTTAAATGTTTACTTTCTTGGAAAACCTAACCTAATCATGTTTGTAGTAATTACCAGTGATTTTTCAAAAATCCCACACTTAGGTGCTTTTTTTCAACTATCATTTATTCTATTATTTGAACTTGTACTATAATTCCTACAGTCTGTTTTTTCACCATGGGAATTTTTAAGGTTCCTAAATTCTAAGGTTTCTAAATTTTGGCCCTGGAGGTGATTTTAGGACCATTCAGGGACAGGGTTTTTCTTTTCCATATGCAGTTAAGGGATTCCCACTCATTGGGAATCCTCTAACTTGTAAGATTTAGCTGAAAAGGTCACAGGCCTGGATTTTCATATCATTTAATCACATACTACTTAGAAATTCTCACAAATCAAAATTTTTCTAACAACCACTGGGACCCTGAAATGTATTATGGGTTGTTTTTTTCTTGTTCTGGATATTTAGATGGTCTCTAAGGTATAAAGCAAACCATACGTATTGCACCATTTTTACATTAAAGCTGCATCTTTGTAGGACACAGGCAGAGTATTTAACCAATGATATACCTGATTGCGTTCCAAGCCAAACAACACAGCCTTTTTATTTTTGCCCATGCCACAGGCTCTCTGAAAGTATTAGAGTTAATATGCAATCAGGTAACTAAACCCATATAACATATCTGTAATTTTCATCCAGTAGAAAGAAAATCTTATATTACAAGCCTCCGTAATTGCATTCAAATGTAATCAAATACAAGAGTTTAAGATCCCAAATCCTTTGAGTTACAAGATCTCTTTTTCTATACATATAACCAAACTTATAGCTGCAAAATGAAATTGAAATAAGTCTCTAGGCATTTTTTAAAAATAACAAGATTAACTCATAGTGTACTCTCTGCCCCAGGCTCTGATTCTTTTATAGCACTGTTGGCAGCAGCCATTTATCTGCTTGGGCAACAAAGGCCTGGACAAGGATAGGACTAGAAAAATAGCCCTCTGGAACTAAATAAAGTTGCTTTGGTTGGGGGCGTTGGGTGAAAACCAATACTTTAATAAACAGAAGTTATATACTGTTTTGATCTCCGAACCAAGAACGTAAGACTAGAGGGTTCTTGCTTAGCATCAAAATTGAAAGAATCTGATTTAAAAGAACAGTCTTAGAAAGGAAACTCATCAAAACTATAAATAAGAATCAAGCTTTGAAAATTTAAAGTAGATTAAGCTAACAATAACTCCATATTTACTATGGCATTCTTCCTTTCTTCCTTTATTAGTTTTATTTTATTTTTTTAAATCATAGAGGAAATACAGAACCACTTGAAACATAGGAATGGGATGTGAGGGTAGATGCTATTAACCAATGCTAAGTGCATCTGTTTCACTCTATTCTAAACTAGCTAAAGGAAAACAAACTTTGAGTGTGTAAAGGGGTTGGAGATACTGGGTACACTAAAATGCTACAAAACTACTTGGCCAAAAGAGTTTTTCCTCAAAATCTAGGTAATCAAATTACATGAATTAGAGACTTATTTGTTAAAAATTTCTACCTTTAAAATACAAATGCAATTTTCATGCTATGATTTCCTACTGTAAGACGTGATATCAGATGACCCTTTTCCCTAAGAACAATTACGAAAGCTGGACAACACACACCACAAGCATTCGGGAGAGTCCATGGCATCCATGGGGGAAGACAACTGACCTGGTTTCTTCAAAAAGTCAATATCATAGGAAAAAAAGTAAGAAAGATTATAGTATGGTAAAAGAGACATGAAAACTAAATGCAGTATAAGAACATTGATTGTATGCCGATTCTAAAAATAGCCATCAGATATCTTGAGGACAGGTGGGAAAATCTGAATATTGACCAATTGTATATTATATTAGAGAAATAATGTTAATTTTTGTAGATGTGATAACGTGGTTATACAGGAGAATATCTTTTTTTAACTTTTAAGTTCGAGATAAAAGTGCAGGTTTGTTACATAGGTAGTGTCGTGGGGGTTTGTTGCACAGATTATTTCAGAACCCAGGTATTAAGCCTAGTAACTAGTAGTTATTTTTCCTGATCCTCTCCCTCCTCCCACCCTTCAACCTCTGATAGGCCAAAATATCTATGAATGCATGTGTCCATGTGTTCTCTTCGTTTATCTCCCACTTATAAGTGAGAACATGTGGTATTTGTTTTTCTTTTCCTGCCTTAGTTTGTTAGGGATAATGGCCTCTAGCTCCACTATTGTTCCAGCAAAGGAGATGATCTCATGCGTTTTCTTTCTTTTTCTTTTTTTTTTTTTTCGAGACGGAGTCTTACTCTGTTGCCTGAGCTGGATTGCAGTGGTGCTATCTCGTCTTACTGCAACTTCTGCCTCCCAGATTCACGTGATTCTCCTGCCTCAGTCTCCCAAGTAGCTGGGACTACAGGCACACACCACCACGCCCAGCTAATTTTTGTATTTTTAGTAGAGATGGAGTTTCACCATATTGGTCAGGCTGGTCTTGAACTCCTGACTTCGTGATCTGCCCACCTCAGCCTCCCAAAGTGCTGGGTTTATAGGCATGAGCCACTGCACCTGGTGATCTCATGTGTTTTTATGGCTGCATAGTATTCCACAGTGTATATGTCATGCATTTTCTTTATCCAGTCTACCATTGATGGACATTTAGGTTGATTGCATGTGTTCACTATTGTAAATAGTGCTGCAGTGAACGTTTGTGTGCATGCGTTTTTATGATAGAATTATTTATATTCCTTTGGGTGTATACCTAGTAATAGGATTGCTGGATGGAATGCTATTTCTGTTTTTAGGTCTTTGGGGAATCTCTACACAGTTTTCCACAATGGTTGAACTAATTTACACTCCCATCAACAGTGTATAAGCATTCCTTTTTTGGAGAAAAATATCTTTATTCTTAGGAAATGGAGTAGTTAGGGGTGATATCTCAATATGGCTGCATCTTACTTTCAAATGGTTCAGCACAGAATAATAGAAAAAAGACAGGAGGAAAAAAGAAAGGAAGAAGGGGACGGAAGTGATGAAGGAAGAAGGGGACAGAGAGAAAAAAAATAGAATAGTGTAGAATCATGATGGTGGTTATGAGAGTATATTTTATATTACATATTCTTTCTTGTTTTGAATGCTTGAAATTTTTCATGATGAGAATCTGAGAAAAAAAATTCTTGTAAGTCTGGTACAGAACAACTGCTATCTTCAAGAAGACGTTGCCATTGTCTACAAGGAGAGAGTTTATTAGGGAAGACAAACCTCAAATCAAAATTAAGTCGATTCCTCCAAATATTTTTTTAGAATGCCCCCAGGTGTAATAAACACTACAGGTAGTCATGTACTCAACAGAAACAGAGCTCTCACTTTGCTCATATGGTATTAGAGCAGAAGAATTAGAAAGAAGGTTAACTTTTCTTCTATTCATTTCTGAACTAACTTTATAAAACTGACTCCAATATTCCTTTTTCAATCGCGAGCTTTTAAGGGTCAAATAGGTATATATTTCTACAAACGTATAAACATGTTCTCTAGAGAAGTTGGAAAACAGTAGCTTTCTCTCTTACTACAATTCATGTGCTTTTTATGAAATTGCCTGAAAATAAGTCTCTTTATTTTCTTGTTTCAAGTATTTTTATAAGAACAAAAAGATTGCATGACAAATTGAGATCCTTCTTTACTTTCTGTCACTAGAATGTTTCAAGAGATACATACTGTAAGATTTGAGTGGGTTGATAAAACTAATCAATTCTAGCAATTATGATTTTTCGTACTTAGCCTTTGATTGTTTGTTTACCATGGGGAAGGCTCAGATGACTTTCAATCCCTAAGGACCAAGTTCAACCATCAGTTATCCACGCACGGCTCCCATTGGCTTCAGTGATTCCCACTGCCTCCCATGGAAGAAAGCCAAATTGTACTTGAGGACGTGTGCATGCAGCTCTATTTGAAGTTAGTGGAGATCACATATGTATTCTAGGGCAGAACTGGGCCCCAAAATTATATACTAATCAATAGCTGTCTTAGTATGCAAAACAATGGAAAAAATATTGCCACTAAAAAAGTAAACCAAATGTTAATGACAATACTCCAAGAGATATCTAGAAAAGATTCCTTACAGAAATACAAAAACATTGTTATGCCATTACTGCTCTGCTGGAGACTGAAAACAATTAGGATTCTAATAAGATATATGTTGCAATAAAAAAAAGTCTTGGATGATAGAACATTCTCACACAGATCTGGCCCACACAGCCATTTCAAGCTTTGGCTTTCCTCTCTGTGAATGTGTTATTCTTCTGACCTTCCTCCATCCTTGTTTCCCACTAATTACTTTAAATGACATCATATTACTTCGTATAAATCTAAATACAATACTAAAAGTGGATAGCCAGTTTAGTGTCTTCTGTTTTTTTTTTCCAATTAGTTTCTTAACATTAGATACTCCCTGGTGGAAAGCAACAAATAAACACAGTGCAATTACTATGGTGGAAAGAAATATAACAATAATTATTTTGAATCTGTAATTTTCATCCTTTTCGAACTCCATTCGTTGTAAGCATACAACTCCAACCAAATATACTTGCTTTATTCATATAAGCAAAGAACGTGATGAAACATCCCTCTTTGTTACTACCTTAGCAATATTTCATCTTTTTTATAGTAAGCAATGCTGATTTTCCATTTTATCAGAGGTTAACCTATGCAAATCACAAGTGTATTTATGACGCTTCATAAAATTAACATGGTCATGTAACTACCACCAGATGAAGAAATTCGTCATTGCCAGCACTCCAAAAGTCTTCCTGTCCCCCTTTCCCAGGCACTTCTCTCTCAAAGATAATGACTATTCTGACTTTTATCGCCGTAGATTAGTGACAGCCTGGAGTGTTTACCAGGGTCTCTCCTCTTTGTGTCCCTTTCCAGTTAAGACCAAAAAACCTCAGGCTGAGTTTTTATACTTTACCTATTCCTTTTGACTTGACTGTCTTGGCCTGGAAGAGTTTAGATATAAGCAAATTCCTCAAAAGAATTAGGAATGCAGAATGTCAGACTCGTTATCTGTGTTACCTTGTCTCTGGGATTTTGTTCACTAAAGTCCTGGCTGCCTTGGTAGCCCTGGACTCCAATTGTATCTCCCTGAACTGATTAGACAGCTAAAAGGCCTGAATTACTTATTTTTGCTAGGGCTCTTGGATCCCTGCTTAGGAGTCACGAATGCTTACAGGGAAAAAGTAATAGTGAATGCTGGGTCCATCTCAATGTGTTTTCCTTCTCTCCAGGATCTTAGCACCTCAAAACCAGGTTGCCTTGATTGCTCTCCATGACTTTAAAGAGCTGTTAAAACTATTATATTATTCATCGTTATATTTATTTTCAGTGAGCAGGTTGACATAATATAAGCTACTTCATTCTATTCAAAGGGCAAATATTTTCATCTATTTTCATCTGTTTCTCTACTAACTTCTTCAACTCTTCCCCTTGGAATACAAATTTACACGATTGTCTTCCTGGTTGCTTCCACTCAGTCATTATTATCACATCTTTCTTTGCTCCGTATACTTCTGTTGTTTGAGTTATTTAATTGATTTATATATTATTATTTTTACATTCCTATCTCCTCTACTGGCACTAGTAGTTTTACATTTTTGACCATCATCTATATAAGAAGTAAAGTTGATACATTAGCCCAAAACACATACCTATTGTATGGAACTGATAATTTTACCAAACATTTGGTAATCTTGCATAACCTTGTTGCCTATGATACATCCTAACCTATTCTACTTCATTGTAGTCAATTTTATTTCAGTTTTAAGAAGTGCTTGCAGCCGGGTGTGGTGACTCACACCTGTAATCCTAGCCCTTTAGGAGACCAAGGTGGGCTGATTACTTGAGGTCAGGAGTTCGAGACCAACCTGGTCAATATGGTGAAACCCCATCTCTCCTAAAAATACAAAAACTAGCTGGTTGTGGTGGCTCATGCCTATAATCCCAGCTACTTGGGAGTCTGAGGCAGAAGAATTGCTTGAACCCAGAAAGTGAATATTGCAGTGAGCCAAAATTGTGCCATTGCACTCCAGCCTGGTCGGCAAGAGCAAAACTCCATCTAAAAAAAAAAAAAAAGCTCTTGCAACCAAACCAATTAAGTTGATTTTAGTGACCATTAATTTGTTGTTGCTTAAAAACAATGAGCTCCCTGAGGTTAAGCTATCTATTTGTTTTATTCATATCCATTTGTCCCCTGGGCTCAGAAGAATGCTAGGCATATTGTAGGTGATTAATAAATGTTTGAGGCCTGAGCAAACCCTCGAAGTATACCCACAGGTCCTTCACTAATTTAGTGAAGATAATATTAGAAAAAAAATTGCTAACCGAATCAGAGCTATTTAGTGTCATTAGAACATAGTTCCTATGGAAATGTATTTCTGAAATATGGTAATAGTAATTTGTCATTCTTGCACAAAGACTCTACAAATATCTGTGTGGTTTTAATTTTCACATTTATTTTTTATAATATTACTGAGTTATATGTGACATACAGTGAAGTGTACAGATTTGATACGTTTTAATATATTTGTAAACTTGTAAGAGCATTACCACAATCAAGACAATGACTAGTTCCATCACTTCTAAAAATCTCCTTTTGCCATTCTCTAATGGCATATATCCTATACCCCATCCTCAGGTAGCAATTTATTTGACTTCTGATACTGCTATTTTTCTGGGTTTTTTTTAAATTACACTTTATGTTCTAGGGTACATGTACAGGACATACAGGTTTGTTATATAGGTATACACATACCATGGTGGTTTGCTGCACTCATCAACCTGTCATCTACATTAGGTATTTCTCCTAATGCTATCCCTCCACTAGCCCCCCCACCCACTGAGAGGCCCCAGTGTGTGATGTTCCCCTCTCTGTGTCCATGTGTTCTCATTGTTCAACTCCCATTTATGAGTGAGAACATGGCAGTGTTTGGTTTTTTGTTGTTGTGTTACTTTGCTGAGAATGATGGTTTCCAGCTTCATCCATGTCCCTGCAAAGGACATGAACTCATCCTTTTTTGTGGCTGTATAGTATTACATGGTGTATATGTGCCACATTTTCTTTATCCTGTCTATCACTGATGGGCACTTGGGTTGGCTCCAAGTCTTTGCTATTGTGAACAGTGCTGTAATAAGCATATATGTGCATGTGTCTTTATAGTAGAATGATTTATAATCCTTTGGATATATACCCAATTATGGGATTGCTGGGTCAAATTGTATATCTGGTTCTAGCTCCTTGAGGAATCATCACACTGTCTTCCACAATGATTGAACTAAATTACACACCCACCAAAAGTGTAAAAGTGTTCCTATTTCTTCATATCCTCCCCAGCATCTGTTGTTTCCTAACTTTTTAATGATCACCATTCTAACTGGTGTGAGATGGTATCTCATTGTGGTTTTGATTTGTATTTCTCTAATGACCAGCGATGATGAACTTTTTTTCATACACATATTGTTTAATCTATCTTGAGTTAATTTTTGTATAAAGTGTAAGGAAGGGGTCCAGTTTTAGTTTTCTGCATATGGCTAGCCAGTTTTCCCAACACCACTTATTAAATAGGGAATCCTTTCCCCATTGTTTTTGTAAGGTTTGTCAAAGATCAGATGGTTGTAGATGTATGATGCTATTTCTGAGGACTCTGTTCTGTTCCATTGGCCTATATCTCTGTTTTGGTACCAGTACCATGCTGTTTTGGTTACTGTAGCCTTGTTGTATAGTTTGAAGTCAGGTAGCATGATGCCTCCAGCTTTGTTCTTTTTTTCTAAGGATTGTCTTGGTTATGCAGGCTCTTTTTTGGTTACATATGGAATTTAAAGTAGTTTTTTTTTCTAATTCTGTGAAGAAAGACAATGGTAACTTGATGGAGATAACATTGAATCTATAAATTACTATGGGCAGTATGACCATTTCACAATATTGATTCGTACTATACATGAGCATGGAATGTTCTTCCACCTGTTTGCATCCTCTCTTATTTTCTTGAGCCACAGTGATTTGTAGTTCTCCTCGAAGAGGTCTTTCACATCCCTTGTAAGTTGGATTCCTAGGAATTTTATTCTCTTTGTTGCAATTGTGAAAGGGAGTTCACTCATGATTTGGTTCTCTGTTTGTCTGTTATTGGTGTATAGGAATAGTTGTGATTTTGCACATTGACTTTGTATCCTGCGACTTCGCTGAAGTTGCTTATCGGCTTAAAGAGATTTGGGGCTGAAATAATGGGGGTTTCCAAATATACAATCATGTCATCTGCAGAGACAATTTGACTTCCTCTCTTCCTATTTGAATACCCTTTCTTTCTCTTGCCTGATTGACCTGGCCAGAACTTCCAATACTATGTTGAATAGGAGTGGTGAGAGAAGGCACCCTTGTCTTGTGCCGGTTTTCAAAGGGAATGCTTCCAGCTTTTGCCCATTCAGTATGATATTGGCTATGGGTTTCTCATAAATAGCTCTTATTATTTTGGCACATGTTCCATCAATACCTAGTTTATTGGGAGTTTTTTAGCATGAAGGGATGTTGAATTTTATCAAGGGTCTTTTCTGCCTCTGTTGAGATAATCATGTGGTTTTTGTCATGGGTTCTGTTTATGTGATGGATTATGTTTATTGATTTCTGTATGTTGAACCAACCTTCCATCCCAGGGATGAAGCTGACTTGATCGTGGTGGATAAGCTTTTTGATGTGCTGCTGGATTCAGTTTGCCAGTATTTTATTGAGGATTTTCGCATCAATGTTCGTCAGGGATATTAGCCTGAAATTTTCTTTTTTTGTTATGTCTCTGCCAGGCTTTGGTATCAGAATGATGCTGGCCTCATAAAATGAGTTAGGGAGGAGTCCCTTTTTTCTATTGATTGGAATAGTTTCACAAGGAATTGTACCAGCTGCTCTTTTTACCTCTGGTAGAATTCAACTGTGAATCTGTCTGGTCCTGGACTTTTTTTTGGTTGGTAGGCTATTAATTACTGCCTCAACATCAGAACTTGTTATTGATCTATTCTGGGATTCAACTTCTTCCTGGTTTAGTCTTGGGAGGGTGTATATGTTCAAGAATTTATTCATTTCCTCTAGACTTTCTAGTTTATTTGCATAGAGGTATTCATAGTATTCTCTGATGGTAGTTCACATTTCTGTGGGATCGGTGGTGATATCCCCTTTATCATTTTTTTATTACATCTATTTGATTCTTCTCTCTTCTCTTCTTTATTAGTTTGGCTAGCAGTCTTGTGTATTTTGCCCCAATTAAAGACACAGACTGGCAAATTGGATAAAGAGTCAAGACCTATCGGTGCGCTGTGTTAAGGAGACCCATCTCAAGTGCGAAGACACACCTAGGCTCAAAATAAAGGGATGGAGGAATACTTACCAAGCAAAAAAAGCAGGAGTTGCAATCCAAGTATCTGATAAAACAGACTGTATACCAACAAAGATTAAAAGAGACAAAGAAGAGCATTACATAATAAAGGGATCAATGCAACAAGAACTATCTTAAATATATATGCACCCAATACAGGAGCACCCAGATTCATAAAGCAAGTTCTTAGACACAAAGAGACTTAGACTCCCACACAATAATAGTGGGAGACTTTAACACCTCACTGTCAATATTACACAGATCAACAAGACAGAAAATTAACAAGGATATTCAGGACTTGAACTTAGCTCTGGACCAAGGAGACCTAACAGTCATCTACAGAACTCTCCACCCCAAGTCAACAGAATATACATTCTTCTCAGCACCACATCACACTTATTCTAAAATTGACCACATAGTTGGAAGTAAAACACTCCTCAGCAAATGCAAAAAAACAGGAATCATAACAGTCTCTCTGACCACAGTGCAATCAAATTAGAACTCAGGATTAAGAAACTCACTCAGAACTGCACAACTACATGGAAACTGAACAACCTGCTCCTGAATGACTACTGGGTACATAACAAAATGAAGGCAGAAATAAAGATGCTCTTTGAAATCAATGAGAACAAAGACACAACATACCAGAATCTCTGGGACACATTTAAAGCAATGTGTAGAGGAAAATTTATAGCATTAAATGCCCACAAGAGAAAGCAGGAAAGATCTAAAATCAACACCCTAACATCTCAATTAAAAGAACCAGAGAAGCAAGAGCAAACATTCAAAAGCTAGCAGAAAGCAAGAAATAACTAAGATCAGAGCAGAAATAAAGGAGATAGAGACACAAAAAATCCTCAAAAAATCGATGAATCCAGGAACTGGTTTTTTGAAAAGATACTACTATTTTCTCAATTTTTGTATGTGGGAATCAATCAGCATAATTGTTTTGAGATTCATCCATATTGTTGCGTTTATCAATAGTTCATTCCTGTTCATTCTATCATACGGATGTACTACAATTTGTTTATCCATTCAGCAGTCAATGAACATTTGGGTTTTTTCCAGTTTGGGACTATTGAAGCTGTTATGAAAATTAATACACAAATCTTGTTTGAGAATATGCTTTCATTACAGAAAGAAGTAGATTGGCTGGATTACAATTGCTTCTTAAGAAACTATAACATGTTTTCCAAAATATTTTCCAAAGTCTATAACTTTAATAGTTATGGACTTCAATGGTATAAATTATACATACCATTTTACATTCCTACCAACTGTATATGAGTGTTACAGGTTCTCTGCATCCTTATCAACAGTTGATTAGTCTTTTAATCTTAGTCACTCTAATGGAGATTTTATGTAAGTAGGGCAAGCCTTCCCATCCACCATTCTAGATACTTATTGCAGTGTACTAATTAAAAGCCTGGGTCTGCAATTACACAGACTTGACTTCAGCATGCTCCTCTCTAGTCATATAGGCTGGAAGGAATTAACATCTTAGAGTCTCAGTTACACATATTTAATGGAGGAACATTTATAATTTCTAATTTCTAGAGATGCAGTCAATTCTATAAATAATATTTTATGTCATCATTCTTCTCTCATTTCTCCTTTCTTGTAGGAGTGTGTGTGTGTATGTGTCTGTCTGTCTGTGTGCATGTGTGTGTATATAACATTTCGGTCAATGATGGACTGTATATACAATAGTGTCCCATAAGATTATGGTGGAGTTACCCTATATAGGTGTACTTTTTTCATTTATATTTCACTGTATTTTTATTGTATTTTTACTGTATCTACAGTAAAAATGTTACAGTTGCGGACAGTATTCAGTACAGTAACATGCCATATGAGTTAATAGTCTAGGAGCAGTATACATGTGTACAGGTTATACCATGCAGGTTTGTATAAGTACACTTTATGATGTTCACACAACAATTAAATCACTTAACAACACGTTTCTCAGAAAGTACCCCTGTCATTAAGCAATGCATGGCTATATAAATTATTTTTCAAAAAAACTGAAAAAATATATTACTTTTGCTCCATAATTTAAAAAATAGTTAGTTATACACACTGTTCATTTCAGCTTTAATCACAGTTGACTTAAGCCACATTTTAAAATTATAGTCGATTACATCAAATTAAATAAATCTGTATTTTTTCATTACTCATAGCAGTATTTCTTTTTACTTCTCTCAAAATGCAGTGATTTGTTTTTTAAAAGGTCTAGTCATACAGTGATTAAAAGTTGAGTTCCTTTGTATTAAAACTTTTTGGCGTGTCATACTTTCTTATCTCTGAATTATGCCTTCCTGGAAATATCTAAAACAACAGTAATTTATTTTAGATTCAAAAGAAAATTTTTATAACTTCTGTTTCAAAAAAGTATTATAATTATAAAAACATTAAAACAAGAAAAGGAAAATTTGTGAAACAGAACATTTATTCGTTAGCATTTCTTTCTTAATAGACTGCAATTAATCAGTTTTTATTCAATTTATGTTCAGGGTTTAATGAATTATTATACACAACATGAGATGAAAGTTTAGAGCAAAGGCAAGGTACAACACTGACACTGTAAATGTGAGCAGTTCTTAAGAACAGACAGTTCTTGGCAACTACAATTAAACTCACCAGTCTAGGAACAACACCAATTCTGACAATTTGCAAATTAATTCTATTCTAAGAAAAACGTAAGTCATAAATAAACACAGATGGTTGATTGCCATCAATGGTTAACTTCCACTGGTTGTCTCACCTCTTTTCAAATAACACCAACTTTCAAATTAAGACTATGTTCTTTTCATATATTTTTACTTTTATTTTGTGACATGAATTCTATATGTTTTTAAGTTCTTCATTTACCTTCAGAATGAATAGTTTTATGTAATAATTTTTTATTAATACAGAATATCCAATGAATGCTTATGGAAAGAGCTTTCACTGATTGATTCTGTCTTTACTGCCATCTTATCTCCACTTCGAAAATTATGGAACGTAGGTTGGTAATGCAAGGTCAGCAAACAAAGAAAATATTTCTCAAACATAAACTGATACTACACAGCGAAGTGCTACACAATGACATTTCAAACAATGATGGGCTACACCTACTGCAGTGTTCCCATTGATTATAATACCGTGTTTTTGCTGTAACTGTTCTATGTTTTGGTATGTTTAGATACCCAAATATTTACCATTGTGTTCCAATTGCTGACAGTATTTAGTTCAGTAACATGCTGTACAGGTTTGTAGCCTAGGAGCAATAGGCTACAATATATAGCCTAACTTGTAGTAGGCTATACCATGTAGGTCTGTGTAAGTATACTCTATGATGTTTGCATAACAGTAAAATTGCCCTCCAAAATCCCTGTTGTTAAGCAATGCACGACTATTCTATACTCTCTTCCTAAGAATCATTCACTTGACCCTCTTTGCGTAAGGTTAATTCACACTCACTATCTTCTAAAGTGTAAATTAAATTCTGGACTACAAATATTTGCATGTGAATAGTCCCTGAACTGCACAGGTCCACAAAAAATACCATGTCTTATCAAATCTAAGATATTATCAATTATAAGATGCACTGTTATATGACTAAAGAAGAAAATAACATTGAAAATTAAGGTATTGCACACATATTAAGTGTTACTGATTACAATATGCATCCCAAGTTAAGAGGTAAAAAAACTTGTAGGAAAATGTTCAGGTTAAAATTAATGAAATATGGTAGTTCACGTTAAGACTTCCGTGCAAAATGAGCACATCACTGTGTGAAGTTGGATGAGTTATTTAACTCCCTGTGCCTCACCTGTTTTATCTATGGAATGAATATAATACAGATTGACTATCCCGTATCTGAAATGCTTGCAACCAGAAATGTTTTGATTTCAGATATTTTCTCCAATAGTAGAATATTTGCATATGCATAATGAGATATCTTGGGAATGGGACCAAAACCTAAAAAAAAAATTCATTTATGTTTCATATACACCTTATAAACACAGGCTGAATGCAATTTTATAGAATATTTTGTGTGTGAAACAAAATTGGTGTACATTGAACTATCAGAGAGCAAAGGGATCACTCAGCCACACAAGAGGACAATCTGTGGTTGTTTGGCATCGCCATCATTCCTGACTCCTAATTTATATGCTACTGATAAGCAATAATTTTCTTACGCTTATTCATGTATAAGTACTTAATAGTAAAAAATATGTTATTAATACAATGAAAAAACAATGTGTTCAGTTAACCAAACAGCACAGTATCATCACTAGAATACCTGTATCAGCTGCTAAACAACAGCAATAACAAATAAAGCAGACTTTCAGTCTCCACCTACAACACTGTGTTTGATTAAAGGGTTGCTGTACACTGTATTTTACTTTTCTAGATGAGAAGAAGTATCAGAAGCAGTTGGCAGACCAGGAAGTGGGTTCTCTAGAGATGAGGAAGCATTCTGCTGGATGGCTTTTTAATGCATTTTCTCCAGGGTTATCTGCCTCATTAACAACGCTTTTGTCTTAGAGGTCCCTCTTTGATTTTATAAATGAATGTACGTTCTTATTCTTCTATGAATGCAAAGAGCTCTAGTCCCTCAATAAGCCCATAACACATTTTTGCTATGTTGTCTATAGGCACTTTTTTCCTTGAGGACATTCGGTAAACTATATGTTGTGTGCCAGCGTTTTGACTGTAGCCCATCACAGGATGTTAAGTGTGGACTTTTCCACTTGTGGTGCTATGACAGCATTCCAAAAGTTTAGGATTTGGGAGCATTTCAGATTTCAGATTTTCAGCTTAGAGATGCTCAGCCTGTAACTGCTTCTCAGTCAAAGGGATGAAAGGAGCTTGTAAAACTGTGATGTGTCAGATACATAGTAAGTTGAAAATAATCTTAAGTGATACGTTAGTGTTATTATCTTTTTTTATATTGATCTCTCACAGCAAAAATAAAAGGAAACAAACGTAAAATAGAACAGACACAATTGAGAAATTATGAAATAGACAACGGTTATGTTAAGAAGTAGGACAAGGCAGACATATGCAGTAAACCAGAAAGCTTGACAAGAGCTGAGAAAAGGTTTCAATTTTACATGGGCAAAGTAGAAATAGAGTGAGAAATCCTAGTCTTAAGAACAAAGTGAGCAAAGGCATTGAGGTGAGAACAATGTGATACTTAGAATAAGTTCAATAAAAGAACTCCAGGTGTAATACATGAGAGCTGGATTTTACCCTACACTGTCATCAATAGACATGAGTCTTTGTAAAAGTAATTCATCCTCTTTTGGCATCATTTTTCTCATCTCTATAATGCTGTGTCTATAGAGATGACTTGTCATGACAATAATTTTAATGATCTCTTCTACCTCTAAAATTTCCTATGTCCATGTATACACATGTATGCACAAAGAGAGGGGGAAAAAGGGAAACTTCCCAAGAGAAAGGGAAGAGAAGTAAGAAGGAAGGTGGACTATTGTGTCCTAAGGTAGTAGATTTTTATTTTTATTATTATTGTTATTATTATTATTTTTTTTGTTTTTTGAGACGGAGTCTCGCTTGTTGCCCAGGCTGGAGTGCAGTAGCGAGATCTCAGCTCACTGCAAGCTCCACCTTCTGGGCTCACACCATTCTCCTGCCTCAGCTTCCAGAGTAGCTGGGACTCAGGCACCCTCAACAATGCCTGGGTAATTTTTTTGTATTTTTAATAGAGATGGATTTTCACTGTGTTAGCCAGGATGGTCTTGATTCCCTGACCTCATGATCTGCCCACCTCGGTCTTCCAAAGTGCTGGGATTACAGGCTTGAGCCACCGCGCCCGGCCAACAGTAGATGGTTTTTAACCAAGATAAAAGGGCAGACATGATGTAAGCTATTCAATTGATATTTACATTCCGTCGTTCCCAATATTATTCGTGAAAGTATATAAATATACACGTAAAAATATATATATATCCTCACATGTATTCACATATGCTGATAGAGATAGATTAGATAGATAGATAGGTATATAGATAGATAGATAGATAGATAGATAGATAGATAGATAGATGGATGACAGGTAGACAAGGCAAACTGTGGAAACTCTTATAACAGAATTAATTCTCTGTCTAGCAGAATTTAAAATGGCATCTTCTTTTTAATTCAATATTTTGCTTGAGTTACTACAAATATATGTAAATTTTTAATTTTTAAAATATGATAAAAAGCAATTAACAATGATGGTCTGTTAAAATAGTTTATATTTTAATTGATAAATTGGGAGCCAATTTAGGAACTTTGAGGATAATTTTAATAATGTAAACTATTGCTTCCCAAAGTTGTGTGGAATTGCCATTTTAAGCGCTTGTCAATGAAATTTCCGTATACAGATTAGAACATATAACAATGGAAATTACTATGTCCCTTCCAATATTATACTGATACACATGAAAAAACATATAAGTTTTTTATTCCATTATTTAGATTTCAATAATGATGTTTTAGTCCCCCAAAAAATTAAATCTAAAGAAGAAATCATACACAATGTAGTGTGGGAGAAGGTGGTAAGTAGAAAACAAAAAAAACATGATGCAAAGACCATCTGATTGTAGTGGGACAGTCTTACAGATTGTAAGACCTAGAAAATTTTCTTTTTTTGAATATAACTCTAGTATTTATGAGAATGAATATCTGTGTGTGTGTGTGTGTGTATATGTGTGTGTGTGTGATTTGACACTTACCAGCCACTATGGATAGAGAAGCACATTATCACATACTGATGGAGACACCTTGAAGAGGTACCTTGCTTGGAGATTTTGTTCCTACACTGGCCTGCACAACAAGGTCTAGGGTGCTAAGATGATCCCTTTCTGTATGGAGTGAACTGGATCACCCCAGAATGCATATGGTGATGCTCTAAGCCCCGGTGTGGCTGTACAGGAAGATAAGGATTTTAGGAAGTAATTAAGGTTAAATAACATCATATGAGAAGGGTTCTAATCCAAAGGATTGGAAGTCTTATAAGAAGAGAAAGAGATTTTCCCCCATACATACACCCTGGGTATACCAGCCAGGAAAAGAGCTCTCACCAAAACAAAACCATGCTGGCACCCTAATCTCAGACTTCCAGCCTCCAGAACTGGAAAAAAACACATAAATTTCTGTTGTTTGGGCCACCCAGTCTAAGATATTTAGTTATGTCAGCCTGAGCAAACTAAGACACTCTCCTTCCTCTGAATTTATCTGACACCACAGTTTGTCTCCCTCAAGCTCTCTGGAGTGTTGGACTAACTCAGCCTTTTTCAGTCTTTTAACTATGGAGGAACATTTAAAATATCTTTCAAGGCTCAGGGAAACCTGCATACAAATAATTGTATCTACAACTCATGTTACATTAGCATTAATCATTTGTAGACATAATAATTCAATAATAATTGTCAATGGTCTCTTGAGTTGAGAATGATGGTTTTCAGTGGATGTTTATTTAGGCTGTCTTCCTAGCCTACTCCTTTTGTGCGGCTGCAACTCCCCACAAAGGATTATCCACTTTAATGCAAGTCAGTAGTGTTGGGTATTGGAAACCTGAGTTTTACCTTTAAAAAATTTTTATCTTGATTTAACTATTTTATCCAAATAGCTCTAAAAGTCATATCACAAATTTCCACTATGCAAGATTCTCCAAAGATACAGCCCATGATGCATGGTATATACAAAAGTAGTTTTTTCTTTCATATTTAAAACTAAGAATTACTATCTAGTCAAACTTTCTAGAAAAAAAGATGTTAAACATAGTTCGCCTTTCTTGAAATAAATCTTTCTTTCCTGTTTGTAAGTTAGGCAAACATAATAAATTTTTACATAACCTGCTAAAGCCAAATGGAATAGTTTTCTAAAAGTAGGCTCAATAGATTTAATTTCAATAACTGTTGTAAATTCATTTTAGTTAGTGTTATTTACAACATAAAAATTTATTAACAATGTTGAATAGTAAAACTACTAAATCTATAAGTCGAAGAAATAAAAATTTATAGCCTGACACAATTTTACAGACCTATAGATGCACAAAAAGTGTGTCTCCTTAATATGAAAATCATGCTATACAAATATGCAATTATTGACTGAGCTTCAGATAGCTACATAAAGATTCGATTTCCAACTGAAATAGGAAGATTTCTGTACTTGCTCATCCTCAGGAATTGGCTTATTTGACCATAAAACAAAACATAGTTATAATTAAAATATAAGGTATCACAAATAAATGATAAAAGCATTTAAAAAGTTAAATGATGAAATGGCAAGAATATAAAAGTTTCACAATGCAATTCTCTTCTAAACTACAAAATCCAGATTTTGTAACATTAGCAATAATAGCTAAGTGTCTGGAAATCAGCAAAGTCACTGCATATAAAATTGTCTTCTTTCAAATGAAGTATCCTTAAATTTTGTTTATTACCCCAGAGGAGTTTGTTTGCTTTTGAATGTTTAATGGCAGCAAATAAGAGGCAGGTATGGCTTGAGGGAAGAGCTGACATTACTAGCCTTCCTTCCTTCCTTCTATGCAATTCAATGCTCATCAATTATAAATAGCCTTCCCCATGTCATATCAAAAGTGGGAAGAGGACTCAATCATTGGAACATGGCCCTACTGTGTGCTCACAAATGAAGCTGATGAACATTAACAAAGCTACTAATGGGATGCTTATTAAATGTCTGTCACTCTGAGTGCTCCTATCACATGGCAATCAAGAGCGTAAATTTTTGTTTTAAAAAATGTGTATTTTTTATTTCCCTTTCAGTCACAATCTCTTGTGGAATCCCAATTTACGTTTCCTAGAATCCTAGAGTTCTGCAGAATCTTTGTTGACAAACAGACTTGACCAATTGCTAGTGGAGGAAGGTGCATTTATGAAAGAACTAAACATCATAACAAGGAAATAGGATTTTGTGAAAAATGATAGAGAACTGTAGAAAGGTGATTTAAAGAAGGATATACCTTCCAAAGGGAAGCAAGGAGCAAGGACTTGAGGACAGGGATGCAAAGTTAGAAATTTGGGATTCTCACGAGAGAGTCTCTGTAAAGAACTTTACTTCTTGTGGCTCTGCCTTTGAACTGTAAGAATAGTCATCAAAGCATAATACTTTTTTCTTGGTAGTTACCCTGATCAGGTCAGCAAACCTGATACATTTGTGCAAACTTATGTGATGGCATTGTGGAGAGTAAGGTCATGAGGCAATCATGAGAAGCCTGGCTCCCCGTACTTTCATACCTCCATTGGTTCCTGGATAGAGAAAACAGAGTCCAACCTAAAAAGGGAACTGAGTACAACCAGCAGTGAAGTGAGGAGTGGTTCCAAGCAAAAAAAGAAGGGCAGTTCCTGAATCTACAGCTTACAAGGAATTATGTGTAACCCTCCACTTGTTCCTTACTCTCTCCTTACTCTCTCTTTACTCTCTCCTCTACCTCACCTCTCATTTACATCTCACCACCTTCTATAATCTACTGTAGCATTTCTTGTAATCAACTGCCTTCTAATCACCAAATCCAGGAAATATTTTCCAAACACTATTTTTTGAAGCCCTCTCCTCATTTGGCACTATGATCTCCTTAAAATTTACAACTACTTTCACTTTCCAGATATCACTCTCTCCCCATTCTCTTACTTCCCTGCTCCTTCTGTGAGGCTTTATTCTCTACTTCCTTTCCAGATTCATTTTCCTTTGCCCAGTGTTTTAATGTTAGCCTATCCCAAGCCATCTTCCATAGTTTATAACTTTACTCACTCTACACAAAGTCCCTGGATCATCTTATCTACTTTCACACACACATACACACACACACTCACACACACACAGATTGGTTAATTCAGAAAGCCAAGTCATAGAATTGCTAGAAAAGATACAAAAGCAGACTTCGGTGACCTGAATTAGTGGAAGGACACTAGGCAGCAGAGAATGTGGCCAAGGCCACCCAGCAGGAAGTTGGTTTGACTACTTTGCTCATATTGCCCCGTGTGATACTAGCTGCCATAATTGGTGGACCACCATGGGCCAGCTGCCACTGTTATGAGCACTCACTCAATGTTGTTTCATCTTGGCACATCGGATTCAAAATCCTGAGCAGGCACATGTGAAATGGTCATACTACTTTGCAGAGAGATAATGTTGAGTCCTTCTGGGAGTCCTGATTCCCATCTAAACTCACACAATGGGTAATTCTTCAAGGAAAAATAAACACACCGAGGTAACAAGAACCCAGAACAATACATACATACATACATACATACATCAGAGCATCCCAGAGTTCTCATGGCCCTAAACTGCCCCCCTCATCCTCATGGTAATCACTGTCTTCATTTTCAACAGCATAATTTAGTTTTCTCATGTTTTGAACTATTTGTGAGAATTACTAGTGGCATTATATGTGTTTTTAAATCATTTATTCCCATTTTACATAAAATTCAATTATACAGATTTGTCAAAATGTGTTTTCATTTTGTCCATGTTCAACTAATATGATTAGTGTTACTATGACCATTCTTGTATATGTTTTATGGTAAATGGGTGAGCATGTTTCTGCTAGGCTTATACTGAGGAAGAGAACTGTGCTTTTTAACATTTTTCACTATACTATTTTTGCTCACGTTTATTTTATTTTATGGTTTTTGTAATTTTAATTTTAATTTTTTTTTTGAGACAGAATCTCTCTCTGTCACCCAGGCTGGAGTGCAGTGGCACGATCTCGGCTCACTGCAAGCTCCACCTCCTGGGTTCACGCCATTCTCCTGCCTCAGCCTCCTGAGTAGCTGGGACTACAGGCGCCCGCCACCAGGCCTGGCTAATTTTTTGTATTTTTAGTAGATAAGGGGTTTCACCTTGTTAGCCAGGATGGTCTCGATCTCCTGACCTCGTGATCCACCCAATCCCAGCACTTTGGCCTCCCAAAGTGCTGGGATTACAAGCATGAGCCACCGCTCCCAGCCCATTTTTGCTTAAATTTAGAACTACACTGTAGATATACACATTATTTCAGTTTCCAGTACAACACAAAAGTACAATGGAAAGAAAAGTGCAAAAAATTACTTAATGGATGTGATACATTCTGTTTCCCATTCTATTTTTTAATGTGTTCAATTTTTTTTTTCAAACCTTGAGCTACAGGATTCAAAGCCAGAGGCCTTGGAGTGGTACCCATTGCTGCTTCCATCCCTGTCCATCTTGTCAGCCTCATGTCCTGTCCTTCCCTATCTAAACTTTTTCTGTCCTAGCCATAAATGACTTCTTAGGATTTCCTGCTTCTCCCCTCCATACATGCATTTGCTCATTTTCCCCACTCTGTCCTTAGTGGGCTAATCCTCATCTCCATTTTATCCAAATGCCTTCTCTTAACCAGACCTCCCACCCCAAGGCAACTTTAGGTGGCCTCATGAGTATTCCATCATGCATTGGAAGTATCTCTACTATTTTATGAACTACTCTGCATGATACTGATTTGTGTACCTGTGAGGCCCTTGAGGGCAGCAACTGCTTCCTTCATTATTATAGCTCCAGGATTTAGCAGAAAACCAGCATGAAGCATATAGTCAATAAATATTTATTATATAAATGATTTAACTTAAATTCAGAAACTGGGTTTCAGTTCCAGGTCTGCTTTTTATTATCAACTTGTGTTTTGGCAGGTTGCTTATCTTAAGTGAGACTTGGTTTTCTTATCTGCTAAAGAGAGGGATCATAATATCCATCCAACTGACTGAGGTTGTTAAGATCAAATAAGACAATGCAATTACACAACCCCTTATAAAAGTATATATATAGATATATACACATATATACACATGTATGTGTATATATACTGTGCTAACAGATTAGAACATTAAGATTCATGTCATTTTTTTGTGTGTTTTATTCTTGGTACATTACATTTGTTACTTGATGTTTCAGTTAAGTTGAATCTGCTTTATGAAACTTAAAATCCTCATGTTATTAAATGTCAGACACGGTGCTTAAATATATAGTTAGGAGAGTCAAGGAGTCAAGTATTCCATCAACCGGTTGAATCTAAACTAAGACCATATCTAACTTAAAATACATAAATTTTTTTAGTAGATATTGCTTATCCAAACCAAATCTTCAGCTTTCAATGTGTGTGGTAAGCTGTAATATATCTTAGAAGAAATTAGGACACATGCAACATGATACTTCTGAAAAGGTTCACACTGTGTAAAAAGTCCATTTGTGTCCATACACCACCTGATATATAATCCCAGCCACATTCTGCATTTTTAATACAGGCAAAATTCCCATTAAAACAAATACACTGGTAACATAAAAGTAGCTATTATTCACCCTATTGGCTGAGTTAATCTTTAAATATTAAAAAGCATATATAACTTTCTTTTACTGAAAAAAGCATGGTAGAAACAGGATAAAGTCATCAGGAATAAAGGCAAGATGCTAAATTGAAGAATGGAAAAGGATTTTTAAAATCCAGATAAAAGTAGGGAAATTTAGGACAGGGTTATAAACTAAAATGTAGATGTTTACATACAATATGTCCAGGCAGATGTTTCTGTAAGTAAGTGAAGCCTGTAGCGTCCGAGGGTTGCAACTTCTGAGTACTGGTGATTGCGGCAAACCAGCTCAAGCTCAGGCTGAAGAAGGCAGGCTCTATCAGCTTTTGCTCATAACCATGCCGGAAATACAGACCCAGCATTGCCAAAAGTTCTGACTTTGCGCAGAAAATTATTTCAATTTTATGTCAACTTTCTAGATTTTAAATGTTATTTGCGTTTTTAAGCTGTACAGGCCAAAAAATACAGCTTTGAATCAGATCCAGGCTTGTCATTTACCAGTGTGAAAAATTTAGCATGCCCCACTCCCCAAACCAAAACCAGAACAAATAAGGATAACACTGAATATAGATTATCTGCCAATAATAAAGTGATTTTTAAGTGAAGAGAATGCTTATTATTACGGCTAACAAGCATTGGTATTATAGTTAATATTAGTTGTCTCATTAGGTTATTTGATACACTTTTTATTTTTTTAATTTTAGAGGAATATTTAGCAATTAGAATATGTCTAGAAAAAATAACCTAAAATAGCATGTCTGGAAACACTAGGGAAAGGTTACACCAACTTCTGTCAAGAGAGTTGTAGTTGTTTACCCAACTTTTCATGAAAATTGAGTAGGGTGACTGATTGCCTCCTCTTTGGGCGTTTGCATTTGCTGTTTTCTTTACGTGAAATGTCCTTCTGTCTAGTCTTTTACCTGATTAATTCTACATGGATAACATCTCCAGAAAATCTTCCCTGCACTCCCAAAACTCAGCCACTCTTATGTCTTTTATTACATTTAGTGTATATTCCTACTGTAGTACATCCCCCGTTATTCCTTCTTTACTTCTCTTCCTCCTCTAGATCATTCATTCCTTGGGGATTATGTCTTGTTCATTTTTACATCCTAGGACCTAGCCTAATGGTAACATATAAAGGATACATAATAAATATTAATGAACAGATAAATCAATGAATAAATCAATCAATGGACAGATGACTCTTTCATCTGACATGGATATACATAGGCTACTGTTATTTTGTAAGTTTCTCACTAATTTACATTCTACCCAGGAAATATACTTGGTCTTGCAAACATTTATAACATGTTGAAAAACTATACTTGCAGATGTTATAGGAGAGTTAAAGGTACTAGCATTTATTGATTATCAACGATACGCCAAATTTCTTTCTTTCTTTTTTTTTTTTTTTGAGAGAGAGTTCCACTCTGTCACCCAGGATAGAGTAGTGTCGCGATCTCTGCTCACTGCAATGTCCACCTCCTGGGTTCTAGTGATTCCCCAGAGCCTTAGCCTCCCAAGTA
>NW_012104521.1:1930227-1931603 GCF_000951045.1 Mandrillus leucophaeus
AGGGTACATGTGCACAATGTGCAGGTTTGTTACATATGTATACATGTGCCATGTTGGTGTGCTGCACCCATTAACTCGTCATTTATATTAGGTTTATCTCCTCATGCTATCCCTCCCCCCTCCCCCCACCTCACAACAGGCCCTGGTGTGTGATGTTGACCATCCTGTGTCCAAAGGTTCTCATTGTTCAATTCCCACCCGTGAGTGAGAACATACGATGTTTGGTTTTCTGTCCTTGCGATACGTTGCTCAGAATGATAGTTTCCAGCTTCATCCACGTCCCTACAAAGGACATGAACTCATCCTTCTTTATGACTGCATAGTATTCCATAGTATTCAGCTCCTGGATTCACTGATTTTTTTGGAGGGTTTTTTATATCTCTATCTCCTTTATTTCTGCTCTGATCTTAGTTATTTCCTGCCTTCTGCTAGCTTTTGAATGTGTTTGCTCTTGCTTCTCTAGTTCTTTTAATTGTGATGTTAAGGTGTCAATTTTAGATCTTTCCTGCTTTCTCTTGTGGGCATTTAGTGCTATAAATTTTCCTCTATACACTGCTTTAAATGTGTCCCGGGGATTCTGGTATGTTGTGTCTTTGTTCTCATTGCTTTCAAAGAACATCTTTATTTCTGCCTTCATTTCGTTATGTATCCAGTAGTCATTCAGGAGCAGGTTGTTCAGTTTCCAAGTAGTTGAGCGGTTTTGAGTGAGTTTCTTAATCCTGAATTCTAGTTTGATTGCACTGTGGTCAGAGAGACAGTTTGTTATAATTTTAGTTCTTTTACATTTGCTGAGGAGTGCTTTACTTCCAATTATGTGGTCAATTTTGGAATAAGTGTGATGCGGTGCTGAGAAGAATGTATATTCTGTGGATTTGGGGTGGAGAGTTCTGTAGAGGTCTATTAGGTCTGTTTGCTGCAAAGCAGAGTTCAATTCTTGGATATCCTTGTTAACTTTCTGTCTCATTGATCTGTCTAATGTTGACACTGGGGTTTTAAGTCTCTCATTATTATTGTGTGGGAGTCTAAGTCTCTTTGTAGGTCTCTAAGAACTTCCTTTATGATGGCTGCTCCTGTATTGGGTGCATATATATTTAAGATAGTTAGCTCTTCTCGTTGAATCGATCCCCTTACCATTATGTAATGGCCGTCTTTGTCTCTCCTGATCTTTGTTGGTGTAAAGTCTCTTTTATCAGAGACTAGGATTACAATCCCTGCATTTTTTTTGTTTTCCATTTGCTTGGTGGATCTTCTTCCATCCTTTTTTTTTTTTTTTTTTTTTGACTGCGACTGACACTGTTCCCCTGAATGGAGTGCACTGATGGGTCTTGACCTTTATCCAATTTGCCAGTCTGTGTCTTTTAATTGGAGCATTTAGC
>NW_012104521.1:1933197-1935628 GCF_000951045.1 Mandrillus leucophaeus
AGGAAATATACTTGGTCTTGCAAACATTTATAACATGTTGAAAAACTATACTTGCAGATGTTATAGGAGAGTTAAAGGTACTAGCATTTATTGATTATCAACGATACGCCAAATTTCTTTCTTTCTTTTTTTTTTTTTTTGAGAGGGAGTTCCACTCTGTCACCCAGGATAGAGTAGTGTCGCGATCTCTGCTCACTGCAATGTCCACCTCCTGGGTTCTAGTGATTCCCCAGAGCCTTAGCCTCCCAAGTAGCTGGAATGACAGGCATGCACCACCACACCCAGCTAATTTTTCTATGTTTAGTAGAGACAGGGTTTCACCATGTTGGCCAAGCTGCCTTTGAATTCCTGACCTCAAGTGATCCACCCGCCTCGGCCTCCCAAAGTGCTGGGTTTACAGATGTGAGCCACCACACCCAGCCCCAAATTTCATTATGTAGTCTTCAAAATAACTCCAAAAGTTAGTCATGATTATTCTTACTTCACAAATAAAGAAAAAGGTTATACAAATTCAGTAAGTTGCATATGATCACAAATTAATAAAGTGAGGGAACCACAATTCTAAAGGTTCTTTTAGGCTCCAGAGTTCATGATCATTCCCTGATAGCAATGCTGCTTTTACATAAGCTCTGATGGAAAGGAGGGCTTCCTTGATAGAGTTGCACTGACTTTCACAGGATGTTTCTAAGAATAATTTACTCTTAAAGAGCCATAACTATGTGCATGGTAAGATGGATGCACATGTATCTGTTAGAAAGAGGCTGTTACTTAAATTTCACTTAAAATATGCTATAATGTCCTTGTTTCTGGAATTTATTTTTTCAGATGAAACACTTCGTGGTCTCTATTATTATGTAATGATTTTCATTATCTTTCCGTTATCTCAACATCTAATCTCTTGCTAAGTGGAACACAGATGAGAAGAAGTGGACAAATCTGCATAGGAGTTCTAAGAGTCTACTGAGAGGAAAGGGGTTAAGTCATTGATAAAGCTCCTTCCCTTTCATGTTGAACATCTTCAGAAACTAAGTTAACATGCTCCAATTTGGACTCTTGTCATCAGATTTGAACAAAGTCTCTGTCTGCTTCTCTTATTTGCTTAGATAATGCCTTCTATCCTTGAAAGACTCAGTTCAGATTTTACCTACTTTAAAAAATCTGTATGTATCAGGATCTGAAGAGAAAAGCAGATACAAATTTATCTAAGTATGTAAAACACAAGAAATTAGAACAGGAAATTGACTTTGCATAAGAGAAAGAGTCTAAGAATCTAGCTAGGGCAGAGCAGGTCAACCCTTAGAATAAGGAAAACAGGAAACTATCCCTAAGCTTAGAAGACCAAAGGAGAAAATGGCATTACTAGAAACAACTGCAGGAAGCTGGAATTCCAGAAGGGTTTGCCTGGTAGAAACTGGAATTACAAAAATAACCTCCCTCCTCATGTCCCATCAGCGGCAACCACTGATGACTAGTCTCGTTTATAAGGTGGGTTGACTCAGGAGGCTAGGAAACAGAGCTTCCTGAGGTTAGTATGAGAAAAAGAACAGAACAAGGTAAGGGTGAGGAGTGGAAGGAAGAATAAAAACCCTGTCTCTAACCCTAAACACTATCCCAGCTTCTCCATTTCCATACATGTTAGTTGTCCTTCTTATGCTCCCGTGAAATATGATTACATCTCTTTGCACTGTGGTCTTCTCACTTGTGTGGGAGATGATGA
The DNA here is from genome assembly GCF_000951045.1 of Mandrillus leucophaeus. Classification (NCBI taxonomy): domain Eukaryota; kingdom Metazoa; phylum Chordata; class Mammalia; order Primates; family Cercopithecidae; genus Mandrillus; species Mandrillus leucophaeus. The sequence goes on from NW_012104521.1 coordinate 1,934,915, forward strand.
GGTGCATGAGATCAGGGACTGTGAATATTTTATGACTAAATGAATAAATGAATGAATGTCCCATAGTGCTTTCCTGCTAATAGACACTACTGCTTTATTTTCGGTTTCATATTACTGATTGTTTTTCAAAAGTGCACACCACTGAACACTGAGGCTTGCCCATGTAGTAGAACCTGGAAATTAGTTGGGCCTAACTCATGGATGTTATAACTGAATGTTATAGGGGATTTTAGTCATTGCTTTCCATCCTGTCGTACTATAAATATACTGCTATGCCTTAGGGTATTTCAAAATAGACAGTATAAATTTTAGGAGTCTTAAAATATTTACTAAATAAAGAATCAGATGCATCGTTTATGCAAATTTTGAGAAAAATGCCTGAGGAACAATAAAATACTTCCCTTGTATTAGAGAACTGACAACCATGTTTTCCTGTTAATCTTTCATATTATATTATTGAAAAATCATGTGATCTTCTTGTAAAATATTTTCAATATGTAAAATATCTTCCCTTTTAGATGAAAAAGAAAATAAGATATCACATTAAAAATAATTATTTATTTTGGCCAGGCGCAGTGGCTCAAGCCTGTAATCTCAGCACTTTGGGAGGCCGAGACGGGCGGATCACTAGGTCAGGAGATCGAGACCATCCTGGCTAACATGGTGAAACCCCGTCTCTACTAAAAAATACAAAAAACTAGCCAGGAGTAGTGG
>NW_012104521.1:1937193-1958955 GCF_000951045.1 Mandrillus leucophaeus
TCTTTTAATTGGAGCATTTAGCCCATTTACATTTAAGGTTAATATTGTTATGTGTGAATTTGATCCTGTCATTATGATGCTAGCTGGTTATTTTGCTCGTTAGTTGATGCAATTTCTTCCTAGCATAATAGTCTTTACAGTTTGGCATGTTTTTGCAGTGGCTGGTACTGGTTGTTCCTTTCCATGTTTAGTGCTTCCTTCAGGAACTCTTGTAAGGCAGGCCTGGTGGTGACCCAATCTCTCAGCATTTTCTTGTCTGTAAAGCATTTTATTTCTCCTTCACTTATGAAGCTTAGTTTGGCTGGATATGAAATTCTGGGTTGAAATTCTTTTCTTTAAGAATGTTGAATATGTTGAATATTGGCCCCCACTCTCTTCTGGCTTGTAGAGTCTGCCGAGAGATCTGCTGTTAGTCTGATGGGTTTCCTTTTGTGTGTAACCTGACCTTTCTCTCTGGTTGCCCTTAACATTTTTTCATTTCAACTTTGGTGAATCTTACAATTATGTGTTTTGGAGTTTCTTTTCTGGAGGAGTATCTTTGCAGGGTTCTCTGTATTTCCTGAATTTGAATATTGGCCTGCCTTTCTAGGGTGGGAAAGTTCTCCTGGATAATATCCTGAAGAGTGTTTTCCAACTTGGTTCCATTCTCCCTATCACTTTCAGGCACACCTATCAGATGTAGATTTAGTCTTTTCACATAGTCCCATATTTCTTGGAGGCTTCGTTCATTTCTTTTTACTCTTTGTTCTCTAAACTTCTTTTCTTGCTTCATTTCATTCATTTGATCTTCAATCACTGATACCCTTTCTTCCACTTGATCGAATCAGCTACTGAAGCTTGTGCATGTATCATGTAGTTCTCGTGCCATGGCTTTCAGCTCCATGGGGCCATTTAAGGTATTCTCTGTGCTGTTTATTCTAGTTAGACATTCATCTAATCTTTTATTAATGTTTTTAACTTCTTTGTGATGGGTTCGAACATCCTCTTTTAGCTCGGAGAAGTTTGTTATTACTGATCGTCTGAAGCCTTCTTCTCTCAACTCATCAAAATCATTCTCCGTCCAGCTTTGTTCCATTGTTGGCAAGGAGCTACGTTACCTTGGAGTTAAAGAGGCACTCTGATTTTTAGAATTTTCAGCTTTTCTGCCTGCGTTCCTTTGGAGGAGAAGAGGCACTCTGATTTTTAGAATTTTCAGCTTTTCTGCTCTGGTTTCTCCCCATCTTTGTGGTTTTATCTACCTTTGCTCTTTGATGATGTTGATATACAGATGGGATTTTGGTGTGGACATCCTTTCTGTTTTGTTAGTTTTCCTTCCAACAGTCGGGACCCTCAGCTGCAGGTCTGTTGGAGTTTGCTGGAGGTCCCCTCCAGACCTGTTTCCCTGGGTATCACCAGTGGAGGCTGCAGAACAGCAATTATTGCAGAACAGCATATGTTGCTTCCTGATGTTTCCTCTGGAAACTTCGTCTCAGAAGGGCACCTGGCCGTATGAGGTGTCAGTCGGCCCCTACTGGGAACTGCCTCCAGTTAGGCTACTTGGGTGTCAGGGACCCCCTTGAGGAGGCAGTCTGTCCGTTCTCAGATCTCAAACTCTGTGCTGGGAGAACCACTACTCTCTTCAAAGCTGTCAGACAGGAATGTTTAAGTCTGCAGAAGTTTCTGCTCCCTTTTGTTCAGCTATGCCCTGCCCCCAGAGGTGGAGTCTACAGAGGCAGGCAGGCCTCCTTGAGCTGTGGTGGGCTTCACCCAGTTCGAGCTTCCTGGCCCTTTGTTTACCTAGTCAAGCCTCAGTAATGGCGGATGCCCCTCCCCAGCCTAGCTGCTGCCTTACAGTTCAATCTCGAACTGCTGTGCTAGTAGTGAGCAAGGTTCCGTGGGCGTGGGACCCTCTGAGCCAGGAGCAGGATATAATCTCCTGGTGTGCCCTTTGCTAAGACCCTTGGAGAAGCACAGTGCTAGGGTGGGAGTGTCCCGATTTTTCAGGTACCCTCTGTCACAGCTTCCCTTGGCTAGGAAAGGGAATTCCCCAATCACTTGTGGTTCCCAGGTGAGGTGATGTCCTGCCCTGCTTTGGCTCATGCTCTGTGGGCTGCATCCACTGTGTGACAAGCCCCGGAGAGATGAACCCCGTACCTCAGTTGGAAATGCAGAAATCACCCATCTTCTGCATCGCTCACGCTGGGAGCTGTTCCTATTCAGCCATCTTGAAACCTAGTTTCTACTTTCTTATTGTGAAAATACATCCTGTAAAGTCATTTGGCGTAAAATATTTGTTCAGCTTGTGTGTTTCTGAATTGAATCATGCTGTTTTACAGAAAGGCTTATTAATTGAACATTGTTTCCCAAATTATGCTCTGTGGTGCACAGCAATGCAGGGGTTTAAAAAGGTGTTATATTAATAGACAATTCCATGGCCAATTAATTTTGGGAAATGATAGATTAAAAAATGAATAATCACGTTTATTTACTGGAGCAATTATTAAGAGTCTGATATGTTAATACACTGTGAATCTCCAAGGAAGAAAGAGAATATCATTTTTGGCAGAATACTTATATAATGTGAGAAATTCTATAAAAGAAGAAAATACAAATTTACAGTAAGTTACAGAACACAACTAACAAAACATTACTTTCTATTGAATAAATAAATGAATATATAACCATAGTGAATAGAAGTTTGAAACTGATTGGATGAAAATGTTCTATCTAGAGGGGAGTTCAATGAGTAAAACAAAAAATTTACAGGCAACATCTCAAATAAAATGAGGTGATAACATATCCACAAGAAACCCAGAATATGGGCAAATAGAGCTAAATCACCAGCAGTAAATGTAAATGCTACAAACATTTTGGAAAGTAAAATTTGACAAATTCTAATACAGTAGACATAGGTGTCCTAGGCTCAGTCTCATTTCTAGGTATGTATTTGGGAACCTAGAAAAAATATCTTAAAATGTCTGTAGAAACATTGTTTTTAACATAAAAAAACTGGCAACAACTTAAATGACCCTCAGCAAAAGAATGGATAAATGAACTGCTATATAATCATACAGTGAAATAAAACAGATTAAAAATTAAAGGAACATGGATGAAGATAAAGAATTCTCACAAATTTTATTGAATAAAAAATTGTTAAAAATAGACTGCAGAATAATATAAGAGAATTATAACTATGAAAATTTAATAACTTGCAAAGATATTATATATTATTTAAGAATATGCCCTTATTTAAGAAGATATATGTGTATATATGTGTGTATATAAGTATATCTATAGATGTGTATATACATGGATTTGTGTTTACATATTTATATTTATATATATATATATGCATGTATATGTATATATTTACATGAAAATTGTGGGAAAAGATACACCAATGTAGGATATTGGTAGCTCTGGAAACAGGGAGAAAAATATTGTTGGAAAAACTTATCAGCCAGGCACGGTGACTCATGCCTATAATCCCAGCACTTAGGGAGGCTAAAACAGACTGATTACTTGATGTCAGTAGTTTGAGACCAACCTAGTCAACATGGCAAAAACTTGTCTCTACAAATAATACAAAAAAAATTAAGTGGGCATGTTGGCACATGCTTGTAATCCCAGCGACTCAGGAGGCTGAGGCACAAGAATCGCGTGAACCCAGGAGATGGAGGTTGCATTGAGTCAAGATCGTGACACTGCACTCCAGCTGGGAGACAGAGTGAAACTGTGTCTCAGAAAAAAAAAGAAGAAAAGAAAGACTTACTAACCAATTTTACATGCATTAGTAACATCTCATTTCTCAACTAGGTGGTGGCTCCATATGCAATAACTGCATTATCTTTATACTTTTCCATGCATTAAATACTTTATGATAAATTCAAAAGCCAAGCAAATCCATATTTTTTCTATGACTGTATGACACAGGGTTCTCTAGTTACACCCGTAATCTGGAGCAAATTTCTCTGTAGTTTCTTTGAGTTCCGAACCCCAGTGCATTTACTCTCCTGAGCTACAACACGTGTAGACATCCCTTCTCTTTCCTTTCTCCTCAGAAGAAATTAATCATTAGTGTTTAATAACAAATGCCAGGTAGGTATAAGTAGTAAGTTGCTCAGAGCCATCATAGAAAATGGTCTTTGCCAAGAAGTTGTATTTATGCCCTACATAGTATACTGGTACCAAACCAATTACGACAAATACACTTTCTCTGCTCAGTATTGCAGAAAGATAATTAAATAATGATCTTCTAGTTACCAACTCTCTTGCACTACCAGACATTCTGCCCTCCAATGTCTCAGGTTTCTTTAATGTTCCTCTAAATATCAGGACTTCACACGTGGTTTTGCACTAGCTTCTTCCTTCCATTTAAAACAGAATGACTAAAATATACAAAGTTCCAATGTGGTTGCCTCATACCACTCTTAGGCTTCAAGTGGCTATTGTCATATTATCCCAAATGCTGTCTCTGATTTTATTACATAAACCTTGCCATTTTTCTTTAGGGGAATAAAAGGCAATTTTGTATAGGATGGCCCTGGTCTATCTCTGTTATTTTCAACATACCCAGATTTTTTTTTTTCATTGTGACATGCTTGCAATTCTGGGAGACAGTGTATACTGACAAGGAGATTTATCGCCAGAAGCTCCCCAGTGGAGTCAGCGGCAGGAGATAAAATTTGGTCACAATTCACATGTGTTTGAAATGAGCATTCCAAGAGAAGATGATTAATTTTCCTTTAAAACCCAGAGGATAAAAATGCCATAGCCATAGGCATTACCACCTCTCCATGGGCTCTGGTTTTCCTTTGTTCATTTGCTGTCATATTTACATTTCCCTCACTTTTGTTGCGTTTTTTTTTTTTTTTTTTCAGGCAAAAAACCACCAAATTATTGTTATTCAGGAGAAAAACCTTATACACAATGTAAAAGGACTTTATTCTGTCATGGATGCCCTTAGAAAACAATGAAATGGAGTTGGAAAGTTGATGAAGTACCATCAAATGCTACCACTAAAAAGTACGGTAACAACCACCGAGTTCAAGACCCTTATTTTGTAAATGTGGAAACTGAAACCTAAAAAGATAATCTGCCTTCTCCAAAATCCTTTCACCCATGTAGAAGGCTGAGGAGGCATCTAGGGAACCAAGATCTTTTTGACGATAAGGAATCACCACTCTTGAAGGATGATGCTAGAAGTTTGACTACCAAGCTTTCATGTTTTTAGCTTAAAAGTTTAATCAATATTAAAAATTTGCCTGCTCCTTCCCTCCCTCCAAGAAATCCCTGGAATAATTAACATTTAAGTCTCTGTCAACTATACCGTGCCACAAAGTTGCTACAGATAAGAAGAGGAAGAGAAGAATTTTCAAAATAAATTATGTTAACCATCAGAATATCTGATATAACTGACTTATAAGTCAGATTGCCTAAATATTTGAACTACATTAAATAATACATGTATATATTATTGCTCCATATGGGCAAGTAAGGTACAAGGATTAACTAAGAGGATGCGTGGTAAGATTTTTGTTTATGTAGTAACTATAAGGTACTACTTGTCTATTTTTTTAGCATTGATATCTCACTTTCAAAAATATTTTAAGAGCTAATGACATAGAGTATCTTGAAATAGTAAACTGTCAAAACTATTAAAACAATGATTTAAAAGAAAAAAAATAACAGCCAAGACACTTCCATTAAATTCTGTAGGCTGATCTTCCTTCCTGAGGATATAAAGGTGAATAAAATCTGGTTCTTATCATGGAGCAGCTCATATCCTAATAGCCTATTTTTATAACGCAAGTAAACTCTATCTATAGAAAAAATCGATAAAGCACTTGTCAGAATGTCTACAAAAGAAATAGGCAGCCTGTAAGTAGAAATAACTTTTATCTAAAGTTCTAAATGGTTTTAGAGCCAAAGAATATCAGAGTTAGAAAGAATCTTAAGAGGTCATTTATTTCTATACTTTAAAGGAATCCTTTATCTAATATATCTCCACTGAGTGACTTTTCAGTCTCTGTAACCAACTCCAGTTATCAATGCTTTATTCCATTTTGGTACCTCTTTGATTATAAAATTGTCCCTTAATGTAAACTGAGCTATCCTACACAATAACAGTCTATGGATTCAAATAGGGTCCCATTTAAAGCAGTATCTATATTCCACTGGCTGCTGCCCCACACTGGCTCACATAGTAACCTGAATCTTTCCACAATGCTTCCACTAAATCCTTGAATTTCTAGTTGTTCCAGAAAATATCTCACAAGCATTGATCAACAGGTTAGATTGACAATTGTCGTGTAGAACCTACCACTTCTGCTGGGCATGGTTGTCTCACACTGGGAACTTGCTGCCTTCCACTCCGTTCACTGAGATGGGAGTAGTTAAGGCAGCCCTGAGCTGTGCAGTAGCTTGTGGAGCAACCAGGGAGATGTCTTGGCCCTTCCTGTTGTTGTGGTGCCCTCTGTCATTACTTGTGTGCTAAATGCCACCTCTTCCCACCTCTGTGTCTCTCAGGGTTTTTTTCTCTTTTTTTTTGAGACAGTCTTACTCTGTTGCCCAGGCTGGAGTGCTGTGGCGCCATCTCAGCTCACTGCAACCTCTGCCTCCCCAGTTCAAGCGATTCTCCTGCCTCAGCCTCCCGAGTAGCTGGGATTACAGGCATGTGCCACCACAACCACCTAATTTTTGTATTTTTAGTAGAGACACGGTTTCACCATATTGGCCAGGCTGGTCTTGAACTCCTGACCTCAAGTGATCCACCTGCCTCTGCCTCCCAAAGTGCTGGCACAATAGGCGTGAGCCACTGCGCCTGGCTCCTCTCAGGGTTTTTACTTTAATGCCCAGTATCATCTCCATTCACAGTCGGGCAGATATGACTCCAAAGGGAGTTAAGTGCCAAATTAATGCTATTGACAGATACAACACTGCACTCAGAAAACCTCCTCTCATACAATTTCTAAGGCTTTAATACTAGATGCTCCTGAGTTCTTCCTGCCCATATACTTCTGGAAGGACCCCTCTCAATCAACGGACCAGTCAAGTCTAAATTCCAGAAATAGGCACAGCTTAGACTCATGCTTGCATCTGTGGTAAATTTGAATTGAGTAAGTATGTGCATCTTATTTATCCAAATATCCCCTACAGGTAGCACAGAGCCTCACATGTAGAAAAAAATAAAAATAAAAATAAACATTTACTGAATATTGCAGCCTTATAGGTAATACTTTATTTAATCCTCATAGAAATTCTATGAGGCAAATACTACTATTATTCCTACCTTATAGATTAGTATACTGAGTTATGAAAGGGTTAATTCATGTGTTCAAGGCCACAAGGATAATAAGTGGTGAGACTGGGTTTCGAACCCAGGCAATCTAACTGCTGAGCTTGTGGGCTTACTCACCCACCACATGTTCTTCCTTCCTACCCTCCACACAGAAGCAGCTCAAGAAGTGTTTTGAGGAAATGATTGTAACTGCCTCTTGCAAAGTAAACACATTGATTCTTGACTTTCCCCTAGGGATATATGTTAAACACAGTGGTATCACAAAAGAAACATGTGTTTGAAGATAATTCTTATGCCTCTTGGCTCTTCTGTTTCAGTTTTAAAGACAGTTTAGATATTGGGTTCCCAAGAGCTTCTTGGGGTGACTTGAAGCTCAGAATGGCTGAAACATTCCAGGAATCTGAACATTTTTCCATTTCTTTTGGAGTGAGTGGCTTGCTTTAGCACGTATCCATTCCTTTTTAGAAAACCTTTCCAACATTTTTCTTCTTCTGTCCTTCCCTGCATCCTATTTCCCACCAAAGCCTTTAAACCTCTATTGGCCAATACCCAGAGATGCCCTGCTGCATAACAACCCAAGTTCTTCACCTTTCTCTGCCTTTCTCTACACTGCTTCTCCTGTATCTAATCACTGGCTCACCATGGCCTCCAGGCGGCATGCTATTTCGCTCTATCCCTTCTTGGAAATATGTAAAGGGGATACAGTTACACGAGGATTGTAATTTATAATCCTTAATGTAATTTGTAAACCATAATGTATTGACTCCTAAGGGGTCTTTGGTTTAAACAGTGTTTATAAATAGATGAGCCAATGCTGAATCCAAAAAAATTAATCTCTAACAATCTTAATTGAGAATTGAGAATTCCTAAAATTCCCAATAATTTTAGGAATTTTGAGACCTAGAGAGGATTATAGTAGGATAAGATGTCATCTGGAATCCCAAAAGAATAACAACTACTTTGAGATGTGGGCATATTTGGAGGTAAGTGAGACTTCTTCTCAAAGCACAGTGTGGGAAAAGAGCTCTTTGACTATAAAGGAACTCAGTTCTGCTCTGGGAATCTGTTAGAGAAAGTGATCTCTACCTAAATGTGGAAGGACATTGGTTGTATCAAAACTTCCTTTTGTCAGTAACATGCTGTGTGATTTTACTTAGCTTGTCTGTTCTTTTGTTTCCTCTGTGTAAAGTAAGGATGTCAGACTGGATCAGAATGCCTCAAATCTGCGAGCCCACAGAACCCACTGGCACGTCATTTCCCAAAATATTCATGTCTGTTTTCCTTTTCTGTCTTCCAAAATTCTCTTTCAAAGCCTCTATGCATCCCTATGAACAGTACTTACATAATGACTGACTTTATTAATTCCTAAACTTTTGAGAGTTATCACTCTGGGCATAACAGGGAAATTAAAATAAATCTTAGCATGTCAAAATAAATTTGTACTAGCAGAACTTTCTTTCCACGATAATTATTTTTACTAAATATCAGAGCAACTAGGTAAAAGGTTAACAAAAATGTATATAATGTCAGCTGTTTGGCCGGGCACGGTGGTTCAGCACTGTAATCCCAGCACTTTGGAAGGCCGAGGCGGACAGATCACCTGAGGTCGAGAGTTTGAGACCAGCGTGGCCATCATGGTGAAGTCCCATCTCTACTAAAAATACAAAATTAGCTGCGAGTGGTAGTGCATGCCTGTAGTCCCAGTTACTCAGGAAGCTGAGGCAGGAGAACTGCTTGAACCCAGGAGATAGAGGTTGCAGTGAGCCAACATTGTGGCACTGCACTCCAGCCCGGGTGACAGAGTGAGACTCCGTATCAAGAAAATAAAAATAAAAAGTCAGAGGTTTGTTTGGCCACTTTGCATTTTACTTGTTAAACAAGAAATATCTACGTATGATGTTGATACACTGCCATGATTTAAATCACCTCAAGTTACTTTCATCTTCTCTTTGTTTTCTTATGAAAAGATTTAATCTTACACCTAGATGCTCCTGAGTTCTTCCTGCCCATATACTTCTGGAAGGACCCCTCTCAATCAACGGACCAGTCAAGTCTAAATTCCAGAAATAGGCACAGCTTAGACTCATGCTTGCATCTGTGGTAAATTTGAATTGAGTAAGTATGTGCATCTTATTCATCCAAATATCCCCTACAGGTAGCACAGAGCCTCACATGTAGAAAAAAATAAAAATAAAAATAAACATTTACTGAATATTGCAGCCTTATAGGTAATACTTTATTTAATCCTCATAGAAATTCTATGAGGCAAATACTACTATTATTCCTACCTTATAGATTAGTATACTGAGTTATGAAAGGGTTAATTCATGTGTTCAAGGCCACAAGGATAATAAGTGGTGAGACTGGGTTTCGAACCCAGGCAATCTAACTGCTGAGCTTGTGGGCTTACTCACCCACCACATGTTCTTCCTTCCTACCCTCCACACAGAAGCAGCTCAAGAAGTGTTTTGAGGAAATGATTGTAACTGCCTCTTGCAAAGTAAACACATTGATTCTTGACTTTCCCCTAGGGATATATGTTAAACACAGTGGTATCACAAAAGAAACATGTGTTTGAAGATAATTCTTATGCCTCTTGGCTCTTCTGTTTCAGTTTTAAAGACAGTTTAGATATTGGGTTCCCAAGAGCTTCTTGGGGTGACTTGAAGCTCAGAATGGCTGAAACATTCCAGGAATCTGAACATTTTTCCATTTCTTTTGGAGTGAGTGGCTTGCTTTAGCACGTATCCATTCCTTTTTAGAAAACCTTTCCAACATTTTTCTTCTTCTGTCCTTCCCTGCATCCTATTTCCCACCAAAGCCTTTAAACCTCTATTGGCCAATACCCAGAGATGCCCTGCTGCATAACAACCCAAGTTCTTCACCTTTCTCTGCCTTTCTCTACACTGCTTCTCCTGTATCTAATCACTGGCTCACCATGGCCTCCAGGCGGCATGCTATTTCGCTCTATCCCTTCTTGGAAATATGTAAAGGGGATACAGTTACACGAGGATTGTAATTTATAATCCTTAATGTAATTTGTAAACCATAATGTATTGACTCCTAAGGGGTCTTTGGTTTAAACAGTGTTTATAAATAGATGAGCCAATGCTGAATCCAAAAAAATTAATCTCTAACAATCTTAATTGAGAATTGAGAATTCCTAAAATTCCCAATAATTTTAGGAATTTTGAGACCTAGAGAGGATTATAGTAGGATAAGATGTCATCTGGAATCCCAAAAGAATAACAACTACTTTGAGATGTGGGCATATTTGGAGGTAAGTGAGACTTCTTCTCAAAGCACAGTGTGGGAAAAGAGCTCTTTGACTATAAAGGAACTCAGTTCTGCTCTGGGAATCTGTTAGAGAAAGTGATCTCTACCTAAATGTGGAAGGACATTGGTTGTATCAAAACTTCCTTTTGTCAGTAACATGCTGTGTGATTTTACTTAGCTTGTCTGTTCTTTTGTTTCCTCTGTGTAAAGTAAGGATGTCAGACTGGATCAGAATGCCTCAAATCTGCGAGCCCACAGAACCCACTGGCACGTCATTTCCCAAAATATTCATGTCTGTTTTCCTTTTCTGTCTTCCAAAATTCTCTTTCAAAGCCTCTATGCATCCCTATGAACAGTACTTACATAATGACTGACTTTATTAATTCCTAAACTTTTGAGAGTTATCACTCTGGGCATAACAGGGAAATTAAAATAAATCTTAGCATGTCAAAATAAATTTGTACTAGCAGAACTTTCTTTCCACGATAATTATTTTTACTAAATATCAGAGCAACTAGGTAAAAGGTTAACAAAAATGTATATAATGTCAGCTGTTTGGCCGGGCACGGTGGTTCAGCACTGTAATCCCAGCACTTTGGAAGGCCGAGGCGGACAGATCACCTGAGGTCGAGAGTTTGAGACCAGCGTGGCCATCATGGTGAAGTCCCATCTCTACTAAAAATACAAAATTAGCTGCGAGTGGTAGTGCATGCCTGTAGTCCCAGTTACTCAGGAAGCTGAGGCAGGAGAACTGCTTGAACCCAGGAGATAGAGGTTGCAGTGAGCCAACATTGTGGCACTGCACTCCAGCCTGGGTGACAGAGTGAGACTCCGTATCAAGAAAATAAAAATAAAAAGTCAGAGGTTTGTTTGGCCACTTTGCATTTTACTTGTTAAACAAGAAATATCTACGTATGATGTTGATACACTGCCATGATTTAAATCACCTCAAGTTACTTTCATCTTCTCTTTGTTTTCTTATGAAAAGATTTAATCTTACACCTGGAAGTTTTTTTTTTTTTAATTGAATTATATAGAAATGTTCTCAAATTCAGATAATTCTATATTGCGCACATGATGTCAAATAACACACTTGGTTAAATTTTTTCATTTTTAACCAGTTACTTCAGCAATATTTATTTTCCATGTTTATTCTGTTCTTTCAGCATTTTAAATTCCTTAATTATTGTGATATGATTTGGATATTTGTGCCACACAAATCTCATGTTGATATGTAACTCCCAATGTTGGAGGTGGGACCTGGTGGGAAGTGCATGAGTCATGGGGGCAGATCCCTTATGGCTTGGTGCTTTCTCCAAGATAGTGGGTGAGTTCTCGTGAGATCCGGTCATTTAAAAGTGTGTGGAACCTGCCCCCGACTCACTTGCTCTTGCTTTCGCCATGTGATGTACCTGCTCCTGCTTCACCCTCAGCCATGAGTAAAAGCTCCCTGAGGCCTCCCTAGAAGCTGGGCAGATGTTGGTGCCATGCTTCCTGTACAGCCTGCAGAAACGTGAACCAATTAAACCTATTTTCTTTATAAATTACTGTCTCCGGTATTTCCTTATAGCAATACAAGAATCACTTAATACATACTGATATCATGAGTTTCACTGGACATTTAAAATACTTTCTTCATGAGGGAAAATTCCCACCTTGATCTGACCTCTCACCAGTTTTATGTATCTGCAAAACAATCCTTCTAAAAGATTGAGATGAACAACAATAGGACAAACTTTCAAATGGTACCCTTGACTGAGAATACAATGGACAATGCCAAAGTGTTTACAGATGTTACACTTGGCCTCTTTCCCAGTGCCAGATATTTGCATGAAAGATGAAGAGCATAACTTATTTACATACAATGGTTTTCTTCCCCAAAACCTTAGAGCTTTGTTATGCTTTAATAACCATTTGTTCTTGAAAACTGATTTCTTTTTTGAAGACCATCTGCATCTAGCTAGGCACCTATTTCTTCCATTTCTTCAAAACGGAATGTTGCCCTCTTTTCACACTGCATTCTCCTCACACTACCAGTGCCCCAGTGGATTATGTTTTGCTACAGTGAAGGAAAATAAAACTCTGAAAGATGTAGTGTAGTTGCTGTAGGTTGAATGTATTCCTCAAAGTTTATCTCCAATGCAACAGTGTTGGGAGGTGGGGTTTAATAAGGTGATGATTAGTCATGAGAGCTCTGTCTTCATGAATGGCTTGATGATGTCATTATCACAAGGATGGGTTGGTTATCATGCGAGTGGGCTTGTTATAAAAGCAAGTTCGGTCTCCTCTTGCTCTTGCTCTTGCTCTTGCTCTCTTGCCCTTCTGCCTTTTGCCATGAGATGACACCAGATGCAGACCCCTCAACCTTGTACTCCTCAGTCTCCAGAACTGTAAGACATTTCTTTTCCTTATAAATTTCCAGTCTATAGTATCCTGTTCTAGCAACACGAAACAGACCAAGACAGTAGGGTTGAATTTTTTTCTTCGGGGCATGATATAACCATGTAGAGCAGTGGATAAGAGGACAGGTTTTGAAGTTAAAGGATCCATCTTCTTATTCTGGCTTCACCAGTTATGTAATCTTGTATACATTACTTACCTTCTAGGCTCCTTCTAATTCATCTTATGAAGGAGATGATGCTACATATCTCTTTAGAGTTGCTGGGATGATTAAATAAGAGAATGTATACAAAGGATGAGTGCTTAATAAAAGGTAGTAGTTAAACTCCTGCAGTTTTACAGCCTTCAAACTCATGTAGCACAAAAAGTGCTAATGTGGAAGAAAAAGTGGCTGTCCAATATAGTGGGAGGGGGCAGCTAATTTATTTTCTGGAAGTGAAGAACCTATGTCTTAGTTTCAAAGAGTCTGATGAATGGACTAAAGTATATTTATACGTTAAAACTTGAGGTGCATAAAACCTTCTTTGAAGAGTTATATACAGGACAGAGATGAGAGAATGTAATTTTCACATGCATCTCTCTTCTAAGAGGAGCTTAATATTCTTTAGCCAAGTGGTTCTCAAACCTACTTAATTATAATTATTAGCTGTAGAGCTGTAAATACAAATAAAAATAGATAATATAGTTGGCCCAACCATAGGCCAACACTCTCAGGAGTTCAGTGGGTAGGGAAACAAAAGGTAAGTTTTTAAAAGCTCCACAATTAATTCTGATACCTATTATTCTCTCTGTATGCCCAGAACAAGATACTAATTATGACACAGATAACTCAGGGGAATCATATTCTTTAGGTAATTTCTCTATGAAAATGGAAGAAAACATAACCTATTTCTTTTATATTTTTCATAAAACAGTGTTTAGATGAGGATACAAGAACAACTGATGAAAATATGTCAGCAAGTATTAATTTTGGGGTAGTTAACAGGCAGTTTGAACTAAAATGGCAAACCAATTCATTGAAAAATATTTAAAAGTTTAAAAAATAATAAAAGTGTCAGACTATTATCAGAAATACAAAGATAATTGAAGGCAATAAGAAAGAACAGAATTATGGAAGCAGAAAATTGAACCAGTAATATAGAAGTAAATTTGATAAAATTTTCCATTATATAGGGTGTCCTAGCACAACTCTGCTGCTATAACAAGATACCTAAGCTGGTATTTTATAATAAGCAGGAATTTATTTTCTCACAGTTCAGAAGACTGAGAAGTCCAAGATTAATGCATCAGCAGTTTTCTTTTCTTTTTCTTTTCTTTTCTTTTTTTTTTTTTTTTTTTTTTTTTGTCCAGCAAGGGATGCTCTTGCTGCTCCCTTAATGGGGCCTTGTTGCTGCATCCCCAGAGGGAAGAAATGCTGTTTCCTCATGTGGCAGATGAGACAGAAGGGCAAAAATGAATGAACTTCCTCCATCATACCCTATTTTAAGGACACTGGATCCTAGTCATGAGAAACTCAATCACCTTCTAATGGCGACACCTCCTAATACTGTTCTATTGAGAATTAAGTTTCAACATGAATTCTGAAAGAGACAAAAATATTCAAGCCATATCATATAAATTACATGAAAATAATAAGAACAAATAAAAGAGACAAAAACATATGGAGAAGATATATAACTTAGAATGAACATATTCAATGTAAGAAAGAATAGAAACAAAACAGAAAGCAATAATCGAACATATAATTGAAGAAGTGTTCTGAATTGGAAAAGAGAAAGGGTTTTGAAATATTTTTGATCACAATAATAATAACAGCATACCAAAAATAATAATAATAACAGCATACCAACCAATAGCAACATCTAAAAATTTTAATATTAAATAATTTTTTAAATCCAGGTGAAAGAACAGATTATCAACAAAACACAAAAATTAAGCTGGTTTAAAAATTCTCCACAACAACATCAGAATCAAATGAAATGATTTGTACAGCATTTGTATTTGAATAATCTAATACACATTCACTATATGGAAGCCACAGAAAATATTCTCAGATTCATTAGAAAAAAGAAAATAAGCCACCCATAAATGTTTCTGGAAATATTTTGTTCAGTTTTTGTTTTTGTTTTTCAAGATTATTGAGATATAATTCACAAATAAAAAGCATATCTATTTAGAGGTATAGAATGTGAGAATGTGATGTTTTGATAAAATAGTCCCCCCTTATCTGTAGGGCATACATTCCAAGATTCTGAGTGGATACCTAAAGCCATGGATAGTACCAAACCCTAAATATATTGTCTTTTCATATGCATACATACCTATGATAAAACTTAATTCATTAATTAGGCACAGTAACAGATTAACAACAATAGCTAATAATATAGTAAACCTATTATTAAAACAACATACTGTAATCAAAGTTATGGGAATGTGGTCTCTCTTTCTCTCTCTCTTTCTGTATCTCTCTCTCTCTCAAAATATCTTATTGTATTGTTTTACAGGTAACTGACACCACAGAAAGCAAAACTGTGGGTAAGGGTGAACTACTGTATATGTATACATTGTGAAAAGATTACCACAATCAAGCTAATTAACATATCCATCATCTCACAAAATTATCTATTGTGTATATGTGTGTATGTGTTTGTATATGTGTGGTGAGAATTTTTTAGATGTACTCTCTTAGCAAATTTCAAGTATGCAATATGTTATTATTAACTATAGTCACCATACTGTATATTAGGCCTTCAGAATTTATTAGTCTCATAACTGAAAGTTTGTACCCTTTGACCAACATCTTCCATTTTTCCCACACCTTCACCCTTGCTTCTGAGTTTGACTCCTCTCCTCTCCGCTTCTGTTTGACATTTTTAGATTCCACATATAAGTGAAATTATTCAGTATTTGTCTTTCAGTGTCTGGCTTATTTCTCTTATTATAATAGAGTACAATATGGCAGAGTATAATATTGTACATGTTCATCCATGTTGTCACAAATAGCAGGATTTTCTTACTTTTTTGTTTGAATAATATGCCATTGTGTAAATATATGATGGAATTGTATATCTGTACACACCACATTTTCTGAATTTTATCTGTCAATGGACACTTACCTTTTTTTCTATTATCTGTTAGAGCAGTGCTTTGAAATGCTCAAGTTTGTGTGTCTTTTTTCTATCCTTCTTTCATCCAGGGGGTGGGAGAAGTGTGAAAGGCATTTGCAGTGGTCTTGGGCCACTGGGGGTGTCCGTAAGTGAGACATCTCGAGCGCCTCATGGACAAACTTCCTGATGGAGTCCACTGGAGCAATTATGAGAGTCCACAGCCTCTCTTCTCTGGTTCTACCCTCTCCCAATCTCTCACCTGTGCTGAATCACCTCGGTAATTTGGGTAAAACAAGAAAGAAGTGGGGCTCTTGGACAGCATCTCACACAGTCAGGGAACTGACAGTTTATTTACTATACTCTCACTTTCCTTTATGGGAGAAATGGGCTTAAGGAGGTCTCTCTTGGCACTGAGCTTTGACACCTTGGAGGAGAAAAGGTGCAGGTAAAGTGCAACTGTTCTTACTGTCTTCTCTGTATGCATACTGAAACCTTTTGCTCTGAGAATGTGCTGCAACTTCTTTGCTGAACTCAGACTCCTACAAAGATAATCTTGTCCATGGGTAGTTGCAAAATTGATGCTTCTGTTGAGGAATAACAGTAGAAAACTCTCTTTTCATCATCTTGCTGATGATCTGAAAAAATTTCTTAAGAATATATTCTGGATACACTCAAAAACAAAACACTCATAGCACTAAAAAAAGTAGCAGTAAATATTGGAGACATTTCAGTAAAGGAGATAAGACTGTGTAAGTACTATAACTATAATTTAAAATGAGTGCAAATATCATAAAAAATAATTTTACAATATTTGTGAACATTTATAATTTTTGATTAAATTTACAAAAAGTGATAATCATATATGAGGAGAAAACAGCAAAAAATTCAAATATATATCTTATAAAGTAAAAAGTCATATTTTTTTCCTGCAGTAAGTTCTTAAAAAAACGTTTGTTTAATTTGACTTCAAAAACTTAAAGATAACACTCACAGAATTTTAAATACCCACTGGAGCATAAAAACAAAGGAAATGTCAATCATGGAGCAAATGACAGACCACAAGGAAAACAGTGTAAATGTTTACAATACAAAACAAAAGCACTCTATTAGGAAGTCAGAGACACAAACTTTAGCAATAACCATGAATATGACTAATTTAACTTCCTTTGTTAAAGGGGAAGGCAATTTGTTCAATAAGTAAATTTAACTTTTGCTTTTCAATTTGCTTATTGAAAGCAGCATAAGCAAATATGCTGCTCACAAAAGGTATCTGGAAACCAAAATGGTACAAAAGGTTGATAGTGTTTATACTTTATATAAATGGTTTAATAGATAAACATAAATAGGTATTAGAAATGGTTATATTAAAATCAAACAAATAAAATTAATGGTACAACAAATTAAAGGAGCAAGAAGGGATCATACTAATTTGATCCTAGACACAATAAGGCAAAATAGTGATTTATGCAAGAATAAATTGACTAAGAAAAGCTTTAGTACTATGAATTACTACTGCTATATGAGTTCAGGTCAAATGTGATAAAAATTAATGATATAAAGGATTTGATTATTGTAACGCTAATAGATTAAGAAGTAAAAGCAATGCTAATAGATTAAGAAGTAAAATTAATGCTAATAGATTAAGAAGCAAGTATCATATTTATATACACACTCATAAAACACACTGAAAATTCTCAACAAATTCCAAATAATACAAGTTTTTAGGTAATATTTGACGATGATACTGACATATCCAAATTTAGTAGCAAAATTGTAAACATAAGCATCCTTTTATCTGGATATATAATTAAAATTTTTGCATACAACTAGAACAATAAAAAGAAAAATATAAATTCACTTTAAATTCAATAAATCTAAGAATAATAATATCCACATATATAGTATGTGACCAAAGCTATATTAAAAAGTAATTGCATGGACTTAAGGAATTATGTTGTTTCTTTCTGTTTTAGGAGATGATAAATAAACATAAACACCAAAATCATTTACTTAGAAGGTAGTAAAAATGAAATAAAAATATAATTAATAAATAAGTCTAAGAAGTAATTCTTAGAAGAAAGCAAATAAACTGAAAAATACAAAATTTATTTCAAGTTCTAATGCAGAAATTAAAAACAACATATTATATTAAAATACAACAATATTAGAAATCAGAAAGAAGATATAATAAAACTGAATTCATAGTAAGCTTCTTAATACTCAAGGCATTATTTTGTTCATTTTATTAATTTATAAACTACCACACCTGTAACCTAACAACTCATAGGCATAGTAAGCTCCTATAAATATTTAGAGAATAAATGAAAATGGAAGACATTCAAAAATTGAAAGAGAATACATTGCAGAGCCATGTAGTCATTAACTGTTAAAAAAAGTTTCAATTTCAAGGAGTCATATGCTTAACTGTTCAGTCTTTTAAGGGTTAAATGCTTTTTATTTTATAGGACATAGAAAACACGAAAATGTTCTTAGTTATTTTACAAAGTACAAAATACAAAGAAAGTTTGACCAAAATAGAAAAGAAAGAAAACAAATTTTCATGTGCACACACAAACACAATAATAAAAAAAAGAGAACAGTTGCACTTATGCACAGGGAAAGAACAATAATGTGCTAACAAACTTAATTAAAATATTAAATATATAGTTCACCATATGAAAATAGGATTTTTTTCCACGGAGGAAATCTAATATGAGGCTGTTTAGTCTCCAGTTGTCAGCATGACCTTGGGATCCAGGCAGCTTGATTTAATTCTCTGTTCTCTCACTTAGTAGCTGCCTGACCTTGAACAAATGACTTCACTTCTTCATGCCTTAGTTTCTTAATCTGAAAAATGAGGATAATAATAGCATAGACCTTAAAGAATCACTTGTGAAAATTATATGATATATAAAATGCTGAGCAGGGTACCTGGTATATAATCAGCATTATTACTATCGTTGCTGCTACTAATCACTATTATTATTTTAATTCATAATATCAGGAGCCATCTTTATTAGATTTTTACTCCAAAGCAGTAATGCATACAATTGCTGCAATGTGTTGTTTTATGTTATTTGGATTAGCAATATAAGTAAAGAAAATCAAAAGAGCAAAGGAATCGTGTATTATGTAAATGAAAATATGTCAAATTCCAATATTATTCTTTTTGCAGGACCAGAAAATCTTTCTCCCGCAGTCTGTATGATTCATGTATGCCCAGCGGTTGAATCTAGCCTGGTAAAGTCTGAAGCTCCAGGGTACCTCTACATAATTGGGCCTATGATACACTGTTTCAGAACGTACTTACACATGGGGTGGGAAGATTTTCTTAACTAATACTTGTGACTACTCCGCAGTAAAGCTGGAAACAAGGTATTGGGTGAGCTATCTTCCAAAATCTGGAGATGGTTTTGGAGATAGTATCATTGCCATAAATTTAAAGGGGGATTGGATTTACTCAGGAAAAATTGCAAATAGGGGTAGGAGATAAACTAGTAAATGTCATATTTGGCCCATCGAGCACAAAGAAGGGCTATAATTGGCTCCTTTAAGTCCTATATGCAGATATCAAATCCCTATGCTTGCTCTTTATTGTATAGAATAAATTTACCTCACTCCTTACCTTGAAATATGAAATGAGAATCAAATTATACTTTCAATTATTGCAAATAGTTGTGCAAATGAAAAGATTGTCTTATTGTGGGCACTACACAAACCTACCAAGGAATAAGTAATCTTTAAA
The DNA here is from genome assembly GCF_000951045.1 of Mandrillus leucophaeus. Classification (NCBI taxonomy): domain Eukaryota; kingdom Metazoa; phylum Chordata; class Mammalia; order Primates; family Cercopithecidae; genus Mandrillus; species Mandrillus leucophaeus. The sequence goes on from NW_012104521.1 coordinate 1,957,001, forward strand.
TTCTATGAAGTGATTTGTAATCTGATACAGTAAGAAAAAAAAAATCTAAGACTTTGATTCATTACCACCATGCTCGCTGCTGTATAACTGTCCAATATCATCATAATTTCGGTGCCACTTAAAACTACACTGCAGCCATAGGAAGGTAGAAGTTGGGGCACTGGCGACCTGTTCAAAAAAAAAAAAGAAGCAGGAAGTGGAGAAATACCACCTCATAAATTTCACCCAACCACATTTAACAGCCACCTGGAGTTCACACCAACTAACTGTTGGATCTCCTATGACGAATATGCCTCTATCACAATGTTGAGGCCACTGAGTTTCTCATGTCCTAAAATTTGGCTTAATGTGGTTACTCTTTCTGTCTGGAAGTTTTAAGAACGACTTCATGGTCATAACATTCTCTTTAATAAACATGATTCATCTGAATGTTAGATTCATATTTAAGTACCAGGATCTTCAGAAGAAAGGTTATAGCTCTTACTGGCTTCAGAAGCTGCTCTGGACAACTTTATAATTTATCCAAACGGAAGACATTTGACAGTGAAAGGAAGCACTAAAATATTAAATGTCTATAATTTTTGGAAAATGTTTATTGCTTGAAAATATTGTTTATTGTATGAAACTTTGTTTATTTACATTCATGTAGCTATAAAAACAAATCTATTCAAAAATTACTTTTAAAAAAGTTCTTTAAAGATATAAATATATTTGTATACTTTAAAAGAGGTTGAAATATTGATTATATAAACTATTAAAAATTATATAAGCAGGGGGATCCTGAGCAAGATGGCCAAATAGGAACAGCTCCAGCCTCCAGCTCCCAGTGCGAGCAACACAGAAGGTGGGTGATTTCTGCATTTTCAACTGAGGTACCGGGTTCATCTCACTGGGGAGTGCCGGACAATCGGTGCTGGCCAGCTGGTGCAGCCCGACCAGGGACAGCTGAAGCAGGGCAAAGCATCGCCTCACCTGGGAAGCACAAGGGGGAAGGGAATATCTTTTCCTAGCCAAGGGAAACTGAGACACACAACACCTGGAAAATTGGGTAACTCCCACCCTAATACTGCACTTTACCAAGGGCCTTAGCAAACAGCACACCAGGAGATTATATCCCACACCTGGTCCAAAGGGTCCCATGCCCACGGAGCCTCCCTCATTGCTAGCACAGCAGTCTGAGATCTAACTGCAAGGCAGCAGCGAGGCTGGAGGAGGGGTGCCCGCCATTGCTGATGCTTAAGTGGGTAAACAAAGCCACCAGGAAGCTCAAACTGGGTGGAGTCCACCACAGCTCAAAGAGGCTGGCCTGCCTCTGTAGACTTCACTTCTGGGGACAGGGCATAGCTAAACAAAAAGCAGCAGAAACCTCTGCAGATGTAAATGACCCTGTCTGACAGCTTTGAAGAGAGCAGTGGGTCTCCCAGCAGGGAGGTCGAGATCTGAGAATGGAGAGATGGCATGCTCAAGTGCATCCCTGACCCTTGAGTAACCTAACTGGGAGACATCCCCAACTAGGTGCAGACTGACACCTCACACCTCACACGCCTGGGCACACCTCTGAGATGAAGTTTCCAGAGCAAGAATGAGACAGCAACATTCGCTGTTCAGCAATATTCTATCTTCTGCAGCCTCCGCTGCCAATACCCAGGCAAATTGGGTCTGGAGTGGACCTCAAGCAAACTCCAACAGACCTGCAGCTGAGGGTCCTGAATTTTAGAAGGAAAACTAACAAATAGAAAGCACATCCACACCAAAACCCGATCAGTACGTCACCATCATCAAAGACCAAAGGCAGATAAAACCACAAAGACGGGGAAAAAGCAGGGCAGAAAAGCTGGAAATTCAAAAAATCAGAGCGCATCTCCCCCCTCCAAAGGAACACAGCTCATTGCCAGCAACAGATCAAAGCTGGACAGAGAATGGCTTTGACGAGTTGAGAGAAGAAGGCTTCGGTC
>NW_012104521.1:1963005-2075285 GCF_000951045.1 Mandrillus leucophaeus
ATTTATGTACTTTAATCTGCTCCTTAGCTGAATCTGTCTCTAATATGTTTTTTAAAAATATTTTTAAATTATTTTTATTTTTCCTATAAAATTGTCTGCAATATTTGAAATCTGAAAATTAAAATTCTTCATTTAAAAATTTCAAGTCACTGATATCCTTACTCACCAGACACGTCTTTGTAAAAGAACCAAAAAAAAATGAAATCTCTGTAAATGTCCCAAGGGAACTGCTTATCTCCAAATAAATTCTGCTAAATGTGATATTATCTCAATTTCAATTTATTTTAAGCTGAAATGCATAAATATTTCAGCCCAAATATTTTCATGGGCACTGCCTCTTTTGCCTCCATGTAGCACAGCTTCCTCCAACAAATTTTTTTAGGACAACACTTGTCAAATAAGTTGTCTTTATTTACAATATCTTTGAAAACTTAGTCAAATTAAGACGCCGAAATATCGTAGGCTTTCTCACTTTTCTGTCATTCTGATACAAAATACCCATTTATTCAATTAAAATTAGGAAATCTATCAACAAATTCTTTCCACAAGTCAGATGTTCCAAAGCTGTTATGTAATTTCAAAACTAAATGTTAGAGCTTGTCTATGAGCTCATTCTGCACTTCGTTCAGCTTCCCCTTGCTTTTGTAGAGATAAATATTTTCCTGCTTGCAAGATATTGTCTTCAATAATTTCAGTTTGCAGAAAGCTTCAACCAGAAGTTGCTGTTTTTTCTTGCCACATCATTTTTAAATATGTTGTTTAAAATTTTTCAGCCGATTTTTGCATACAGTGCAACCAAAAGTTAGATAACTCATTTATCAAAATATGGATATCATTGTAGGACATTAAGGTTGATTTAGAAAGTAGTTATTCAAATGATCCAGCATTCCTAAAATCTTACTGATAAGAGGCTGCAGAAAAAACATACCGTTATGCTGGAGATTTTTAAATTCAATATTAGCTTTATCACAAAAGTTTAATTATTCTAGTTGTGTAGATATAAAAATATTTATGGATTTTGACATCTTTAGTTTCTATTTCAATTGGTACATTTTTTTTATTATACTTAAGTTATGAGATACCTGTGCAGAACGTGCAGGTTTGTTACATAGATATACATGTGCGATGGTGGTTTGCTGCACACATCAACCCGTCATCTACATTAGGGATTTCTTCTAATGCTATTCCTCCCCTTCCCCCAACCCCCCGACTGGCCCCAGTATGTGATGTTCCCCTCCCTGTGCCCATATGTTTTCATTGTTCAACTCCCACTTTTAAGTGAGAACATGGGGTGTTTCGTTTTCTGTTCCTGTGTTAGTTTTCTGAGAATGATGGTTTCCAGCTTCATCCATGTCCCTGCAAGGGACATTAACTCACTCTTTATTATGGCTGCATAGTATTCCATGGTGTATATGTGCCACATTGTCTTTATCCAGTCTATCATTGATGGGCATTTGAATTGGTTCCAAGTCTTTGCTCTTGTGAATAGTGCTGCAATAAACATACCTGTGCATGTATCTTTATAGAATGATTTATAATCCTTCGGTTACATACCCAGTAATGGGATAGCTGGGTCAAATGGTATTTCTAGTTCTAGATCCTTGAGGAATCGCCACACTGTCTTCCACAATGGTTGAACTAATTCACACTCCCACCAACAGTGTAAAAGCATTCCTATATCTTCACATCTTCTCCAGCATTTGTTGCTTCCTGACTTTTTAATGATCACCATTCTAACTGGTGTGAGAAGGTATCTCATTGTGGTTTTGATTTGCATTTCTCTAGTGACCAGTGACGATGAGATTTTTAACATATGCTTGTTGGCCACATAAATGTCTTCTTTTGAGAAGTGTCTGTTCATATCCTTTACCTACTTTTTGATGAGATTCTTTGTTTTTTTCTTGTAAATTTGTTTAAATTCCTCGTAGATTCTGTATATTAGCCCTTTGTCAGATGGGTAGACTGCAAAAATTTTCTTCCATTCTGTAGGTTGCCTGTTCACTCTGATGGCAGTTTCTTTGGTTGTGCAGAAGCTCTTTAGTATAATTAGATCCCATTTGTCAATTTTGGCTTTGTTGCCCTTGCTTTTGGTGTTTTAGTCATGAAGTCTTTGCCCATGCCTATGTCCTGAATGGTATTATCTAGGTTTTCTTCTAGAGTTTTTATAGTTTTAGGTCTTACATTTAAATCTTTAATCCACCTAGAGTTAATTTTTGTATAAGGTGTAAGGAAGGGATCCAGTTTCAATTTTCTGCATATGGCTAGACCATTTTCTCAACACCATTTATTAAATAAGGAATCCTTTCACCATTGCTTGCTTTTGTCAGATTTGTCAAAGATCAGATGGCTGTAGATGTGTGGTGTTATTTCTGAGGCCTCTGTTCTGTTCCATTAGTCTATATACCTGTTTTGGTATCAGTACCATGCTGTTTTGGTTACTGTAGCCTTGTAGTTTGAAGTCAGGTAGCATGATGCCTCCAGTTTTGTTCTTTTTGCTTAGAATTGTCTTGACTATACAGGCTCTTTTTTGGTAGAATATTACAGCTTGTTTGGATAAAATTACAAATTATGAGGATACTACATCCAACTCTAAATACATTTCTCCTCCATAGATTTCTTAATTTAGTAAGAACATTACTGTTACCAGGATCATGTGCTCCATCAAAATTTATATCTGTATTATCACCACAAAAGCAGATACTTTAATTTCAGGGTCACACTTTTAATATTCACAATAATCTCAAGATATTTCACCTTTGAGAATGAATTCTAAAAGCACATGGGGAAAAACATATATTGGAATTAAATGATTTTCAATTTGAAGCATCTGCTGATACAAAACGGACATCCTCTGAGCTTGAGAAATTCTGCTACTAATGGAGCCACATTTTCTGCTATTGCTTCCTGCTTCATGCATACACAAAAACTTGAAAGTGAAAATGAGCAAAATTAACTTAAACCAACAGCCAATTAGTAGAAATAAAAACTCATGCTTTAAAGAGTGATATACAGGCACACCTTCTGTGGTCACATATGTAAAATTCTCCTTTTGAGCATAGTCTTCCCAAAAATAATAACTTTGAAATAACTTTGAAGGCTGATGCTACTGACTTCCCAGAAGACTTTTTGTCTGCTAGTTGTCAGTTGGTGTGTGAAATCATTATGGCTTTAATGATGTATGAAAATCCTACTTTTATTATTATTATTATTATTACTATTATTATTATTTTGAGACAGAGTTTTGCTTTTGTTGCCCAGGCTGGAGTGCAGTGTCACGATCTCCACTCACTGCAACCTCCACCTCCCAGGTTCAAGCGATTCTCCTGCCTCAGCCTCCCAAGTAGCTGGGACCACAGGCATGCACCACCATGCCCAGCCACTTTTGCATTTTTAGTAGAGACAGGGTTTCTCCATGTTGGTCAGGCTGGTCTCGAACTCCTGACCTCAGGTAATCTGCCTGCCTCAGCCTCTCAAAGTGCTGGGATTACAGGTGTGAGCCACTGCACCTGGCTTTACTTTTAATTTTTAAACTAAACATGCACTTTCATTTTTTAGTTCATTGTTGCATGTATTGCAAAATTTAGAAAGTGTTGCCAAATAATGTGATAGATAAATCACCACACACTTAAAATTGGTAGATGACAAAATCACTGTAACAACAGCATCCAAACTACTTTGCTATACATTTTAAGACTGGACTGTTCAGTCTCTATGTTTTACACGTATGTGATGATGTTTATTTAGCTATAATATTCTACATTTCCCAGTGACTTTTCTAGGGTCCTGGTGGTTTTGGTAGCTTGCAGGCCCCACAGGCTGCAACAAAACTTGCTGTTACACTAAGGGGAGCAGCATCTAATACTTCTTCCATGATCTCCAACACGAAAGGAATTTGTTGCTCATACCTGAGTGCCTTGCCCATTCTTCTTGAATCTGGAAAGGTCTTTAAAAAAAATTAAAGGCAGAGAAATAGGCTACTGCTGATTATCCTTCCATGTATGTATGTCTCATACCTACTACCAGTAAGAAAATGACAGAAGCTGGAAATAAAGTAGAGGTCTACCAAACTTATTCTGACTTATTTTTGTACAACTATTAATAATAATACTTGAATAAAAATTAAGAGACTTGGATATATACCAGCTGAACAGGATGCAAGGACAATAATGTGAACTAAGACTGTCTCATGCAAACTGGGATGGGTGATCACCCTTCATAAAAGCAAGCTTCTAATGGTATCAGATATTTAAGGACCATTTGCTAAGGGCCTAGCCTTATGGTATTTTGATGATAAAACAGTAATGGAAATAGAATCCCTATTTCTTTCAGTAGGCCCAGTTTGCAGAGTTCACCTTTGTAAAGCATACAGTTTTTAAAGACCATTCTCACCATTAACTCCTTTGTTTCAGGAAGCACACTGTCCCCTCTAACACCACTGGCTTCCAGAGCTTTCCCAACAATCATCCCAAAGGCAGCCAGCATAGTGGAGCACAATGGGCAGCACCTCTGTTTACACCGCTTTGAGTATAGTATACCCTCCCAGCACTGACAGGATGGGCCATTGCTATAACCAGGCTTTCTCACTCAGCCTCTTCTCTTGGTGCAATTCAGCAGCTTCAAAAGCAGCCAAAGCCACAGGAATGTCAGGGTGATTATTGGCCAATGTCAAACTTACTTTAGAGCAGAGGCCCCTTGAGTTCAGGAGACAGATTTACCTTTCTTACAGGCTTAATAGAATTAAGCAAATCAGCACTTCCTGCTAAAGGCCGACTCCACAGCCACCATGCTACCAGGATCATTAAGGAACCACATGTGTTTAAAATAAAATTGTTTTTAACAGTGGGTCTCAAATACCTGCTATTCTGTCATACTTTTTGACTTTTAGATTGCTGTCAAGCTGTGATGACTTTAACCTTATTCTTTGAAACATTCTCCTTTCCCCTTTCTTTCTCTATTCATCTCTCAAATTAAATTTCTTCTAATGAAAAGAGAACTAGAATATACTCCAAATATACTTGAGGGCCAAGTTGGTGTCATTTTTTTCCCTTTCTTCTAAGACATTTGCACTCCATTTCAACCAGTGGTCCCATTATTCCTCATGTTTCCAAACAAGGAACACTGGCCTTCTCACCTTTCTCAGATCATGTAAGTTGCCAGTCTCTAGGCTTTGTCATATTTTTCAAAGGTCCGACTCTTAAATTTCCTGCTTACTCATCATTCCCGTGCTATCTGTCCAGTCTGAGCCTTAATAACCTCTTCTCTCTGGGAATGAACCCAAACTTCCTCTTTTACCACCCTGGTGTTAAAAGCAGCAGAAGCCGGAATGGCTTGGTTTCTATCCCCATTCTGTTATCTAGTAGGTAAACTTTGATTATTTAATCTCTATCTGCCTCAGTTTCTATCTGTAAACTGGGATTAATAATAGTACTTGTTTCATAGCAATGTTGTGAGGATTAAATGAGTTATATGTAAAGTACTTAGCTCTGAAGTACTTGGCTGTTATTTCACCCCTTATATCTCCAATCTGAGGCTCTACAGGGGAACAAGTAGTATAGAGACACCATCCACCAACAGTGAATGTAGGAAAGCTTTGCAAAGTGCTTAAGGCAACTTTCTTGTCTTAACAAGGCCAAGGTTGCTTGGTATAGAATCAGAGTAGTGTTACAAGAAGGAATATGAGTTCCTCAAATAGAAGAGAGGGTGGTCTTCAGAAGGAAATCAGTCCTCAGGGTTTGGGAATATATGTTTGATTTCAGATACTTCAAAAAGAACTGGACCTCAATCCAGAATGCAAACCTTGCACAAAAATCAGAATTTTCCTCCATAATTTATCCAAGTAATTTAATTTAGCACACTGATCGCTGTTCTTTTCTGAAGGAAAGTAACTGACTTGCTTTTGCACACCATAAATGTTCAAAAAATTTTCTAAAAAGCTGTTACCAAATACACATCTATCAGGTTTTTTTTTTTTTTTTCTTTTAATGGGTCACACATTTATAACAAATTTGATACTTTATACTTATTTTGTGAGACACACAGAGCCAAGTCTCAGTATATAATTAATACACTGCCTTTTTTTTCCTCACACATTTCATGGCTAGAACAGCTGATTGATTAATTCATTGATTAGTGTTATTAAATCAGAAAAAAATTCTTTAGAAAAGTTGCATGACTTTTCAAACTAAATTCTTTAGTAGTAAATTTAGGATAATTATACCAGGTCTAACGTTAATCTCACAGAAAGATAATGTAGGCAAAAGTGCCTTGTATCATGTCTAAATGTGCAATATTATTAAATCACATAGTTGTGGTTTCAGTTTTGATGTGTTTGTGTGTAGACTACTTCATGGAAATTCAAACTACAGTTGCTAGCCAATTGCTCTACACCAACCCTCCAAGTTATATTCTGTTGTCATCATCCCAGCCCCTACACTAATGAGTAATAATAACTGCTACCAATTATTAAGTGCCTGTGGGTTTTTTGACATTCAGTTAGGTGTTTTATACGTAATATCTCTAGACTCATACCTTTGGACCTACCTTAGACACACATATGTATCTGTAACTTAGGCTTTCTCTGTTCTTGGGTTTAGTTTGTCTTATTAGTAACTCCTTTTGCTTCTCCATTATTCACAGCAAAGGCGTCTCAAGGATCCTGGCAGAAGATAGGCAGAAACACATCCCTGAAAAAACTTCAATCATTTATTTACTCCATGTTACCAATAACCAAGCACAAATTCAAGCTATTGAGAAGAGAGGCTGAGGACTGATAATCCTGTGTTCTTAGTCAAACTCAGCCCTACTACGGTTGTTCTTGAGCCTGCAGCCTCACTACCCAGACCTTCAGTGTGATCCTTTTATGGGCATCCCTCAGCTGGACATTCCTCCAGGGAGCCCTCTCCATGCCTACCCACTTGACCTTCCACTTGACCTCCAACCAAACCAGTGCCTTGGTTCATTCATGCTCTCATCTCCCTTCTTTTCTGGGCTCTGGTCCTTCACCAGTAGTCATCATACTCCCTTCCTCTTGTTATATCTTATACATCCTTATGGCATCCTGAGATGAATCATAGCATTTTTATCTCCCATCTGTTTCTTCTACCAGGTAATTAGAAAGGGAAACTAGAGTTTTGAGAATAAAAGAGACCAGGAAAGGCACCAGGGTGGGTTTCTGCTTTGGTTTGCTGCATATTTTGGTATTTACTGTTTTCCTTTGCATATTTATTCACCTATTCCTCTTGTCTTTAAAAAAAAAAAAAAGTGTTTCATCTCCTGCCACCAGAACTCACTAGTTCCTCATAGAAGATCCATATCTCCTTGAAATCATAATGTTTGGATCTTATTAAATGATAAGAAAACCATTTCCTTCCTAAATGTGAGCTACATTAAAATCCCTCTTCAATTAACTTCCATTATTGAGGAGAATCACTATTCCGGGACTGAATCACTTCTTCCTGTTTGTTTGCCCTTTTATTATATGGAAAATGAGAGAGTTCTGTTATAGAAAAATGTGTCTCTAATCCTCACATCAACATTCCAAATTGGGCACTGGGTCTTAATATATGAAGATCTACTAAATTTATTCAAATTTTATACTAAATCATTGGCAGAAGTAGAAAGTTCGATGCAACGTTTATTAAACCAAGTTTTTGGAGAGGAAATGGCATCAAAATGTATTCAGAAGGAAATTTTAAAATATCTGAAATTCTGATAATATGCAGAGTACTACTAATACTGTTACTATTACAAGTAACTAATACCATAACGATCATGTGATATAAGGCTCCTCAAAGAGACATGTTGACCTCATTTGCTCAGAGTGATAAAGGAAACGCCTCTCACTCTTCTGATCATGCTCAATCCTTTATTCTCTTATGGCCCACTAACCTGTTGTTCTCTTATCTGTGCTTCATGAACTGGCCTGTCTTCCCTATTATCAGAAACCAATTTACAAAGAACAGTTCTCATGAATGTCACCCTGCTAGGTAATCAGAGAATTATTACTACAGAAAATCATTAAGAAATGATGTTTAAAACTACAGAGAGCTAATTAGTTATATTTCTAAAAACAGAAAAGCTGACTCTGGGAATTTCATTGAGCTAACTTTGCCTGTCAGTATGCGGCTAGAGATAGAAGTTGTAGTCTGTACTGATTGTAATCTTTACCATGGTTCTTATGCAAATGTCTACACTTGGAGGTAATCAAATGTTTACTGTTTTTGGTTTGCATCAGTCAAGATAATCTTCTATCTTTGGGGTCTAAACAGAAACAAAGTTACCAAAGTCACTTTAAGTAATTTTACTTCTTACTAAACATAAATTATTTAGTGATTTTAAATGAAGTTAAATACTACAGATACAAGATCAGGCTATAAGACCTTTCTTGGCACTTGCTATGGATAATTACACCCTATATTTTATTCATCAGTGTGGCTTTTATAAGGGGCATCACCATTCTGGGATGACACAGTTATGTTTAACTTTGCCTGGTGATTCTGCTGCTGCCTGATGGAAAGGTCAGGGCCCTGCAAAAGCAGCTGGCACCTTGCCAGGTGGTATCCTGGAGTAGCAGAACCTGGCCTGGCAGCAGCATGGCTGACCCCAGCCTTGCAATGCCGTGATTTCGTATGATCCAAGATGTACCCCAAATCAGGAGGAGTGACTTTTGGTATGCATGACTATCACAAACATTTTAATGTATATTTAGCAACAGCCTATAACAGCAACAAGGATTCGTGGAAAAGCCAAGTCAGTCTGATCCAGTAGTCTTCATTCCTTATTTAAATAGAAGTTCCTATCCATTTTGAAATCACTGTCCAGATTTTTTTTTTTTTTAATCTTGAATATATACTATATTCTGGCTAAGCACAAAGTGTCTTTACAAACATTTTACAGAACGTTTTGCCTAACTCTAGTAGAGTAAGGTAGAAGACAGCCAGTAGAGGTTTCTTTTTTTTTTTTTAATGCAGAAGTTTTAATGAGTGGGTTCAAATAAAGTATTCTGGAAGATATTGTTCGAAATCTTGTACTTACTCCTGAATTTAAAGATCCTGAAGATAGGGCCGGGCGTGGTGGCTCACGCCTATAATGCAATCTCAGCACTTTGGGAGGCTGAGGCGGGCGGATCACGAGGTCAGGAGATCGAGACCATCCTGGCTAACACGGTGAAACCCCATCTCTACCAAAAATATAAAAAATTAGCCAGTTGTGGGCACCTGTAGTCCCAGCTACTCGGGAGGCTGAGGCAGGAGAATGACCTGAACCTAGGGAGGCAGAGCTTGCAGTGAGCTGAGATATCATCACTGCACTCCAGCCTGGGCGACAGAGCGAGACTCCATCTCAAAACAAAACAAAACAAAACAAAACAAAAGATCCTGAAGATAAATAGAGATTGCCAATGAGAGTGAGGAGGTCTGAGCATGGAGATCCAGGGCTACTTATCCTAAAGTGAGAGAAACCAAATTCAAAAGGCAGGTAAATGAGTTATTCCTCTGTAGGAGCAGGGGAAAACTCTTAACAGAGAAAGGAGTGTTTAGAAACAAGCAGGATGAATGTTTTGGCAAAAGAATGAATGCTGATTTTTTTTATGTGAAGAAACTTGTGAAAACACAATCAGTTTCAGAAAAGAACATGGAAGAGAAATTTAAGTTCATATGGAAGAAATTGAAAATAAAATTAGCTGAGTCATAGGTTGTAAAAGTGATTATCTACCTGCTCCTGATTCTCTTGCATTCGCCACACTAACAACATATCTGTGAAAAATCTTTCAACATGCCAAATTTCAAAAGCACTCTAATTTAAACTTACTGATCAATCTTTTTAATTTTTGGAAATTATAATCTGTAACTGCTGCAACATGGGTATCCATTAGCTGACTCAAATTTAGACCTCAGAAACACAGCAACCTGGTGACGTGGTTAGGCTGTGTTCCCCACCCAAATCTCATCTTGAATTACAGTTCCCATAATCCCCACATGTCATGGTAGATATCCAGGGAGAGGTAGTTGAATCATGGGGTGGTTATCCCCATGCTATTCTCTGATAGTGAGTGATTTCTGATGAGATCTGATGGTTTTATAAGGGGCTTTTCTCCCTTTGGCTCAGAACTTCTCCTTTCTGCCATCATGTGAAGAAGGATGTGTTTGCTTCCCCTTCCACTATGATTATTAGTTTCCTGAAACATTCTCAGCCATGTGGAACTGTGAGTCAATTAAACTTCTTTTCTTTAAAAATTGCCCAGTCTCAGATAGTTCTTTATAGCAGCATTAGAACAGACTAATACAGTAAATTGGTACCGGGAGTGTGGCACTGCTATGATACCCAAAGATGTGGAAGCAACTTTGGAACTGGGTAACAGGGAGAGGTTGGAACAGGTTGGAAAGCTCAGTAGAGGACAGGAAAATGTGGGAAAGTTTGGAACTTCCTAGAGACTTGGAGGGCTCAGAAGACAGGAAGATCTGAGAAAGTTTGGAACTTCCTAGAGACTTGTTGAATGGCTTTGGCCAGAATGCTGATAGTGATATAGACAATGAAGTCCAGGCCGAGGTGGTCTCAGACAGAGATGGGGAACCTTTTGGGAACTGATGTAAATGTCACTCTTGTTATGCAAAGAGATTGGCAGCATTTGTCCCTGCCCTAGAGATCTGTGGAACTTTGGACTTGAGAGAGATGATTCAGTGTAAGCATTGGAAAAAAATTCTAGAGACAAAGTGTTCAAGAGGAAGCAGAGCATAAAAGTTTGGAAAATTTGCAGGCTGGCAATGCAATAGAAAAGAAAAACCCCTTTTTCTGGGGAGAAATTCAAGCTGGCTGCAGAAATTTGCATAAGTAATGAGGAGCCAAATATTAATCACCAAGACAATGGGGATATGTCTCCAGGGCATGTCAGAGTTCTTCCCAGCAGTCCCTCCCATCACTGGCCCTGAGAATCAGAAGGGAAAAATGGTTTCATAGGCCACGCCCAGGGCCCCCTTTCTCTGTGCAGCCTCAGGACATGGTGCCCTGTATCCCAGCTGCTTCAGTTCCAGCTGTGGCTAAAAGAGAGCAAGGTAGAGCTCAGGGCATTGCTTCAGAGGGTATAAGCCCCAACCTTGGCAACATCCACATGGTGTTGGGCCTGCAGGTAGGCAGAAGTCAAGAATTAAGGTTTGGGAACCTCTGCCTAGATTTCAGGGGATGTACCGAAATGCCTGGATGTCTGGCAGAAGTTTGCTGCAGGGGCAGAGCCCTCATGGAGAATCTCTGCCAGGGCAGTGTGGAAGGGAAATGTGAGGTTGGAACCTCCACACACAGTCCCCATGGGCACACTGTGTAGTGGAGCTGTGAGAAGAAGGCCACCGTCCTCCAGACTCCAGAATGGTAAATCTACCAACAGCTTATGCCATGCACCTAGAAAAGCCACAGACACTCAATGCCAACCCGTGAAAGCAGCCAGGAGGGGAATTGTACCTTGCAAAGCCACAGGGGCAGAGCTGTCCAAGGCTGTGAGAGCCCACCTCTTGCATCAGCATGACCTGGATGTGAGACATGGAGTCAAAGGAGATCTTTTTGGAACTTTAAGGTTTAATGACTGCCCTATTGGATTTCAGACTTGCATGGGGTCTGTAGCCCCTTTCTTTTGGCCAATTTCTCCCATTTGGAATGGGCGTATTTACCCAATATGTAAATTTAGGTATATAGGTGTATTTACCCAATGTCTTTGCCCCCATTGTATCTAGGAAGTAACTAACCGGCTTTTGATTTTACAGGCTCACAGGTGGAAGAGGCTTGCTTGCCTTGTCTCAGATGAGACTTTGGACTTGGACTTTTGAGTTAATGCTGGAATGAGTTAAGACTTTGGGGGACTATTGGAAGGGTATAATTGTTTTGAAATGTGAGGGCATGAGATTTGAGAGGGACTACAGGTGGAATGATATGATTTAACTGTGTCCCCACCAAAATCTCATCTTGAATTATAGTTCCTATAATCCCCACTTGTCACGGGGGGGATCCTGTGGGAGATAATTGAATGATGCAAGAGGTTACCCTTATGCTGTTCTTGTGATAATGAGTGATTTCTCATGAGATCTAATGGCTTCATAAGAGGCTTTTCCCCTTTTTGCTTGGCACTTCTCCTTCATGCTATCATGTGAAGAAGGTTGTTTTTGGTTCCCCTTCTGTCATGATTGTAGGTTTCCCGAGGCCTCCTAGGTCATGTGGAGCTGTGAGTTAATTAAACTTCTTTCCTTTAGAAATTACTAGTCTTGGGCAGTTTTTTATAGCAGCATGAAAATGGACAAATACACCTGGCTAGGCAGATGAAGAGTAAGATCAAGCATCCGCTCTATTTCCTGGAATATCAGAGGCTCAGGTGCCGGACCACTGGTCAGAAAGCCTGAAAGCTACTCTTCTCTTATGAGATGTCCATGGTGATTTATTTCTTCCTCACCCACACATCTATCCAAATGCTTTTAAAACTTAATACACTGACTTCATTATAACTTTAACTTCTACTCATCTTATATTGACCTGACTAAATTCCCTCTCATTCACAAAGTGTCATCTTTCATCAACTGCCTGATGAATGATGATTTTTGAGAATTACCAATAGTCTGGGAATTCTGCTGCTTACCTTGGAGAAAGGGGTCTCTGTCTAAGAAGTAGTGAACAATATTTGGATGGAGCTGGTGTTAGTACCAGGCCCTTGCTAGGAAGAAGCAAATCTGTGGCTCTTTCCTGCAATACAAAAAAAAAAAAAGTTTTTTTAAGGAAATAGTTTCATTGATATGCAATTTATATATCATAATGTTCACCTATTTAAAATGTACAATTCAGTCAATGATTTTAGTATATCTACAGAGTTTTACAGAGGAAGGAATTCAAATGCTTCAGGAAGAGTGGAGTTGACATTTAAGACTACTCACCCACACCAAGGGGTTCAGACAACATACCTTTCCCCAATACTTTGTGAAATACTTTGTAAAGGGAGTCCTAGTATCCCTGGAGAGCTTGGTGATAGTGATTGTGCTTCTCTGTAGGCCAAACTTTAAAGAGTGAGAACCACATCCAGCCACTCAACTGGAAAATCTAAATCCAACAGGAGTAATTGGATCCTGGGGTGCCCAAGTGGCAGCACTCAACCAGCAAGGACAAGGCAATCATAGTTACTCTAGTGCTCAGTAGAGTCACAGCAGCAATCAGAAGACTGACGCACAGACCTATAGCACTAGCTAATTGATCATGGTGTTCCTGGAAGGGAAACAGATCGGAAGCCTACTACATTTTTACTTGGTCTGTATGAGCAGAAAAATTCTGGGTCCGGTGAGCAAAAGTCTAACTTGAATCATAAAGACAGAGTTACGGACCTCAATTCCCGGATTTGAGCCAGGTTGCAGACCGAGAATCCCTTGAATAAAGGAGAGGATAGGTTCACTCGAGAAAGGACCCTGGTACACTACCAGAAATGTATATTGTTAATCTTTCTCCCAGCCTTCCCCAAAGAGACCCACGGCCTTTTACTACGTAACTATGCGTTGAAAAAAAGGAAATAATCAGACTTTTCAGGGATTTTTGGTCACTGGCTCTAAACTTATAGTGATTTCAGGATATCCAAAACATTACAATGTCTCTTCAGTCAGAATAGGGCTTTATAAAGATCAGGTGATTATAATAGTTTTAGCTTAGGTCCATCTTAAACTAAAGTGGGTCCTTGAGTGGTCACTAACTGGGTCCCTGAACCCATCCTGTGATCTCTTCCCCAGCTACCGAATGCATAATTGGAATAGACTCACTTAGAAGTCAGCAAAATTCCAAAATTCATTCCTTGATCAGTAAGATGATGGCTACTATTGTGGGAAAGGCCAAGAGGAAGTCATTAGAACTACCTGTACCTAGGAAAACAGTAAATCAAATGCAATACTGCACTCCTGGAGGGATTTCAGTGGTTACTGCCATCACCAAGGACTTGAAAAATGCAAGGGTGTTGATTCCTATCACATCCCCGTTCAATTCTCCTACTTGTCCCTGTTCAAAAGACATATGGATCTTGGAGAATGACAGTGGATTATCATAAGCTTAACCAAGTGGTGACTCCAAATGCATCAACTGTACCAGATATGGATTTATTGTTTGAGTAAATTAACACATGACCTGCTACCTGACATGTAGCTATTGATTTGGCAAATGCGTTTTTCTCCATCTATGTTCACAAAACCTACTAGAAGTAATTTACTTTCAGCTGGAAAGGCAAGAAACACTTCACTGTCCAACTTCGGGGGTCTATACAGCCCTCCAGCTCTATGGCATAATTTAGTTCACAAGGATCTTGATCATCTTTCCCTTCCATAAGATATTACACTAGTCCATTACATTGATGACATTATGTTAATCGGACCTAATAAGCTAGATGTAGGAGCTTCTCTACACTAACTGACAAGACATTTGCATGTCAGAGAATGGTAAATAAATTTAGAATCCTTCTATCTCAGTGAAATTTCTAGGGCCCCAGTCATGTGGAACATATTGAGATATTCCTTTTAAGGTAAAAGATAAGTTGTTGAATCTGGTCCCTCCTACAACCAAGAATGAGGCGCAACATCTACTGGGCCTATTGGGATTTTGAATAAATTGTATTTCTCAATTGGGTGTGTGACTTCTACCCATTTACTGAATGACCTGAAAAGCTTTTAGTTTTGATTGGTGCTCAGAAAAAGAGAAAAGCTCTGCAACAAGTCCAATCTGCTGTACATGTTGCTCTGCTACTTGAGCCATACAGTCCAGCAGATTCAGTGGTATTTGAAGTGTTAGTAGCATGTAAGTATGTAGTTTGGAGCCTCTGACAGGATCTTATAGGTGACCTGCAGCACAGGCCTTCAGAATTTTGTAGCAAGGTCCTACCATCATCCCCAAATAACTACTCTCATTTCGAGAGAAAGCTCTTGGCCTGATAACAGACCTTGGTAGTAACTGAATTTCTGACGGTGAGCCATCAAGTTACCATATGATCTGAGCTGCCCATCATGAGCTGGGTATTATCTGACCCAACAAGCCATAAAGTTGGGCATGTACAGCAGCACTCCATATCAAATGGAAGTGGTATATATGTGATGGAGCCTGAATAGGCCGTGAAAGCACAAGTAAGTTACATGAAGAAGTGGCTCAAATGCCCATGCTTCCTACTCCTGCTACACTGCCTTCTCTCTCCCAGCATGCACCTGTGGCCTCATGAGGTGTTTCCTACAATTAGTTGATAAAGGAAGAGAAGACTCAGGCCTGGCTTATAAATGGTTCTGCATGATATATAGGCACCACTCAAAAGTGGATACTATAACACTACAGCTACTCTCTGGCACATCCCTGAAGGGCTGTAGTAAAGATTAATCTTCACAGTGGGAAGAATTTCAGGTAGTACACCTGGTTATGCACTTTTATTGGAAGGGGAAAGGATTAAATGTGTGATTATACACTGACTCATACGCTGTAGCTAATGGTTTAGTAGGAGCATCAGGGACTTGGAAGGAATAAGACTGGAAAACGTAACAAATGGCTGGGCACAGTGGCTCACGGCTGTAATCCTAGCAGTTTGGGAGGCCGAGGCATGTGGATCACCTGAGGTCAGGATTTCGAGACCAGCCTGGCCAACGTGGCAAAACCCCGTCTCTACTAAAAAAATACAAAAATTAGCTAGGCATGGTGGCATATGCCTGTAGTCCCAGCTACTTGGGAGGCTGAGGCAGGAGAATCGCTTGAATCCAGTAGGCAGATTCAAGTGACAGAACAAGACTCTGTCTAAAAAAAAAAAAAGAAAAAGAAAAGAAAACTGGTAACAAATACATTTGGAGAAGAGGTATGTGGATAACCCTCTTTTAAATGGGCAAAAATTATACAGACATTTGTGTCCTTGTGAATACTCACCAAAGGATGACATCAGAAGAGGAATATTTTAATAATCAAGTGTCTGGGATTACTCATTCCATGGGTACCAGTAAGCTTCCTGCCCCACTCACCCCTGTCATTGCCCAATGGACTCATGAGCAAAGTGGCCCTGATGGCAGGATGGATGTTATGCATGAGCTTAGCAACATGGACTTCTATTCAGCAAGGACAACCTGGCTGTAGCCACTGATTAGTGCCCAATATGCCAGTAGCAGAGACCAACACTGAATCCCTGATATGGCACCATTCCCCAAAGTAATCAGCCAGCTAACTGGTGGCAAGCTTATTACATTTGACCACTTTAATCATAGAAAGGGAAGTGTCTTATCCTTACTGAAATATGCACTTACTCTGTATATATATTTGCTTTCCCTACACAAAAAGGTTCTGCCAAAAATACAATCCACAAATTTACAGAATGAATGATGCACTGTAATAGTATTCCATACAGCATTGCTTCTGATTAAGGAACTCACTTCACAGAAAAAGAGATAAAGCAATAAGCCCATGCCCATGGAATTCACTGGTCTCACCATGTTCCCCACCATCATGAAGTGGCTGGCTTGATAGAGTGGTAGAATGACCTTTTGAAGA
This sequence comes from Mandrillus leucophaeus, assembly GCF_000951045.1. Classification (NCBI taxonomy): domain Eukaryota; kingdom Metazoa; phylum Chordata; class Mammalia; order Primates; family Cercopithecidae; genus Mandrillus; species Mandrillus leucophaeus. The sequence continues at coordinate 1,979,512 of NW_012104521.1, forward strand.
CACGGTTACAGTGTCAGCTATGTGGTAATGCCTTGCAGGTTGGGGCTAGGTTTTCCAGAAGGCTGTATATGTTGAGTCAGTATCTAATATGTGATGCTGTTTCTCTGATAGCTGGGATTTATAGATCCAGGAATCAAGGTGGGAAAATGGGAATAAGACCACTTCCTCTTACCCCTAGTGACCCACTAGCAATGTTTCTGCTCCATGTTTTCATGACTTTATGCTCTGCTGTCCTAGAAGTTTAAGTTCCAGACGGAGAACTACTTCCACCAGGAAACACAATAATCCATTGAACTGTAAGTGAAGACTGCCACCTGGTCACTTTGGGCTCCTCATGCCTCTGAGTCAACAGACAAAGAAGAGAGTTATGATATTGGCTGGGGTGATTGATCTGGATTAGGAAAGGGTACTTGGACTACTTCTATACAATGGAGGTAAGTAAGAGTATGTCTAAATACAGGAGATCCCTTAGGGCAGTGGTACCCAACCCTTTTGGCATCAGGGAGTGGTTTTGTAGAAGACAATTTTTCCATGGATGGGGTACGGAGATGGTTTCAGAATGAAATTTTTCCACCCCAGATCATCAGGCATTAGATTCTCATAAGAAGCATGCAACCTTGATCCCTTGCATGTGCATTTCACAATATAGTACGTGCTCCTATGAAAATTTAATGGCACTGCTGATCTGACAGGAGGCAAGCTCAGGTAACAATGCTCACTCACCCATCATTCACCTTCTGCTGTGTGGCCTGGGTTCTTAACAGGCCACAGACCGGTATGGGTTCAGAGCCTGGGGGTTGAGGACCCCTGCCTTAGGGTGTCTCTTAGTATTGTCATGTCCTGTGATTATGGTCAATGGAAAACTATAACAACATTACAACTAGCCTAGACTCTTCAGGAATGAAAATTTGGGTCACTCCATTAGATAAGGACCCATGATCCACTGAGGCGCTTGCTGAAGGTAAAGGAAATAGAATGGGTAGAAGAATGAGTGGCAGAAGAAGGAGTTACAGGCATCAGCTGTGACCACACGACTAGTTATAGCAACAAGGACTGTAATTTTCATGACCATTTCCTCTTTTTATGAATATATTTGTGTGTCTCTCTCTCTATATATATAGACACACACACATATATAAAGCAAATATCTTCATTTTCTTTCCCTTCTAATTCTTTTATCATGTAACATGAGACGTGTTGACTTTACATTGTATTTAAGTATTATTAATTTTACATTATAGTATTTGAGTTATAGGCTGTCAGGAGAAGAATAGACATCACTCAGGTACTTTACCTTCCCTCCTAGGGAAGGAGTTAGTACATTTTTTATTGTATGCAGGATAGTTGTGTCATGTCAGGCAGAATTATGACCTTGTTTTTGGAGATTAAGTATAGTTTAGGAAGATGTATACAGGTGTCAAGTTAACAAGGCATTAGTTTGTGATTATTAATTTTATGTGTCAACTTGACTGGACTAAGAATTGCCCAGATAGCTGCCTAAACATTATTTCTAGGTATGTGCGTGAGCATGTTTCTAGAAGAGATTAGCATTTGAATTAGTGGACTAGGTAAATAAATTTTCCCTTACCAATGTGGGCCTGAATAGAACAAAAAGGTAAAGGAATGGGTGGATTCATTTTCTTTGCGGGAGTTGGAACATCCATCTTCTCCTGTCCTAGGACATCGGCACTCCTGGAGCCTCTGGACTCAAACTGAGTTACACTACTAACTTTCCTGGTCCACCAACTTGCAGATGACAGACCATGAGTCCTCTGGCTTCCATAATCACATGAGCCAATTCCTACAATATATTTCTATGTCTACATTAATATTGATATCTATCATTGCAAACACGCTCATCTGCCAAAGCTGAAGTATGGCACCCCTACTCAAGGAAGCAGTGTGGCTTCTACCTTCCAAATCTCATGTGAATGACCCTCATCAGCAGAACTTAAACAGTATCCAGAGTCCTGCTGGCAAGGGATTTTGGGAAATTCAGTTTCCACACTTCCAGACCTTGCAATACAATGAGACCAGAGGTGAATGGAATGAATGCTGTTTGCCAAAGACACTATCCAACATGAAACCATTAAGGAAAAGAATCAGCATTGTTTGAAGAACAGATAGAGTGTAAAAAGTACAAGATATAGTAGGTCTCTGAGAATACAGAGGAAAAGAACCTTAGAAAAAGATGAAGGGGTTATAGTAGATGTGAATGGCAGAGACTAGTACTCCAATCTCATTCCTGAGAGGTGAGAAGCAACACTGAAGACTATAGTAGAAATAAATTGTCCTCATTTGAAAAAAATATGAGGAGGTAGATTGAAATTCATTTAAAAAATTCACACTTAGATGTTCCTAGCAATGTTAGATAATTTCAAGTATTATAAAAGAAACAGGTCGAGAAGCATCTCAAGCAGATTTTTTAAAACTAATTTGCAAATGCAGAAAATTTATATGCTATAAATGAATGTAAATTTACACACAAAACTTTCTATAACTGTCATCTTGATATAAAGACTATTGTCGCTAATGGTTAAAACATAGGTGTATTGAAATGAGCTAATTTTATATTTGTCTGATGTTCTTTTGGGTTATATGTTTAGGTATCTTTCTGTCAGGTGATCTCCATTCTCAAGGATTCTCTTTTCCCTCCTTTTTCCCCAGATGACATATGCACAGGGAAAAGTATCCATGTCCTCACAATAAGACAGAGGCCAGAAAATGGCCTCTGAGCTGCATAGATCCTCATGTGCTCCACTGGAAAGTAAATTCCTTATTTCACCCAGTTATTGGACATGCTACATCTGTGTTTACAAAGTCACTGCTGTCTCCGTTGGTTTTGGAGAGATACTGTGCAGAAATACCCCGCTGAAGTCTCTGACTTTGGTATAGCCTGCTTTCAAGAGGTCCCAGCATTCCAAAGCTTCCTTTTCTGGACCTCCGGCCTTTTTTGGTTCACAGTTCTTTTTGCCTGACTGTTTTCCCAAACAGAAGTCTCCTAGATGCCAAACAAAGGCAATGGTAATCTTGAATCTAACTAAGGGCTCTCCGTCAAGATACCTCCCTCAGGTACTTCTACTATGTCACTTGGTTGACATCATTTTTCTTTTAGACAGTGCCAAACACAGAGTTTCTCTATGTTTTTCAGTTTTCTGGTCCACTCTTTAAAAAGTGAGACACTAGGCTTTCTGCTTAGGATTTTTTTTTAACTTTCCATTTTTATTGTGTACCTTTCCATGCCTCTTTGAGATCTGACCATAGGGCAAGGATGAAGAATGAAGAGAAAAGAACAAATAGAAACATTTAACAACATCTTGGTCCTTCTCAAACCTTCCTCTTTCCTATTTTCTGGAATTTTCCGACACCAAAGCAAACTTCACTCTCTATTTTGGTGCAGAGTAAAACAGTGATCAGATTTGCAAAATCTACTCTGATATCTAAAAGGAAGATTTGGAATTTATGGAATGCAACAAAGCCTACCTTTCAAAATTAGTGTGTCATTATATAGACTGTGTTTTAAATTTAAAACTCAAAGCTGAGTAATCACTTTTTAAAAATCTTTAGGCCCTTCTCTACCCATGAGCAATGATGATTGTCAGTGGGTGTGAGAGCTGTGAGAAACCTAAGAAAAAATATATAGCTTAAATATCTCAAAAATTATTCCTGTACATGCTCAAAGGAACAAAACTACAATTAAACTTGTCCTATACAAAATGGAAGAAAGTGGAACTATAAATTATATTGTAAGATAAAATATCATAATTTGTGAATTCCATATGAAGTCAATAGTAAAGTATGATCAACTATACAAGAGGTCAGAAAATATACAATTCATATTCTCCTCCTGAAAAACTCAAAATCACTGAGTGACAGACTAATTTATTAATTTAAATTTCAGTATGAGAAAGTAGCTTTAAGAAGATTCTCATTAGCATTCTATTCCAATGAAATGCTTTAACTTAAGTGTAATTGTTTTATAAACAAAATATTATTGAATTCAAATAAAAACTATTCTTAAAAATATATATAACATAAAAATATAATTTAATAACAAAAAGAACTCAAGTATGTAGGCCTAGATTTTATTTTCAAGGTTATGAAGTAGTAGTGGTAGACATAACAAAATTACTAAATTTCTTATTTTACATAATAAACAAAGTCTTTATATTGTTCTTTCCCTATATTATACTTTTCTCTTTGTAACAAAATTATGATGATAACATAAGCTCGTGAAAACAGGTTAAATAAAATGTTGGGTGAAAAAGAAATAGCTTATTTTATTTCATCACATCCTGAATAAACTTCTACTAACTACTAGCAGTTTCTTCTTGCCTTGACTTTCTAATTATTTTGTTTTTAAATTGTATCAGAAGAGAAAATATAGGTTCTTTTTTGTAATTAAAAGTTAGAATTTAAAACAGAATTTAACATCAATGTTTGTGAACCTTTAAATACTGTAGTGAACTTTCAAATACATGGGACAACATGAAAACAAATAAAACATAGTTTATATCACAATAAGAAAAAATAAATGTTAATAATGTTAATATGGCATAAAAAATAGTAATAAAAAACATCACCCACAGCTCTTGAACTAGTTAAATCCTCATATACAAAGCTTTGCAGATTAGGATAGAACAATTCAACTCTATGCTACTTCCAATAACTGCAATGACAAAGAATAAAAATGAAAGGTAGATCAAAGAGTTATCTGGCAAAAACAAAATAATAGGAAACAGTCCTAGAGGAGTCAATGAAAAAGCCTACATTCACAGGAAACTTCGCAACTTTAAAGATATACATTATCAAGCAAAAATTAACAAAACAATAAAATAAAATAAAATAAGAATAAAAGAAAAAATATCTTAAAAGAAAAAATAAATGTATTAAATCAGGAAAAAATAGAATAAATGAACCCATGAATTATTGGCAATAAAATTAAGTCCGACAGGTTCCTTAAAAATCTGATTAAGGAAAAGAAGACAAATAAATAGAATTAGAAAGAGAAAGGGTAGAGACAGCAAATAGAATAAAATGTATAAGAGATTACAATGCAAGACTATGTAATTCTAATAAATATGTAAACTCGGAAAAGGAAGATGTTCTTGAAAGATATAAACTAGCAATAAAAATGTATAAAAATTAGAAAAACATGAATTGAATAAGAATCACTGGCATAATGGAAAACTTTTCAAAAAATTACTCCAAATTCTCCAGGGATTGCTTTACTAGTGAATTGTTTGAAACTTTAAAGGAACTAGTAAATTCAGTTCTTTATAATTTGTTCCAGAACATAGGGAAAAAAAAAAAACATGGAAAGCAATCAAATCTATTACATAAATCGAGGATAATTCTGACAGCAAAATCTGACAAACATTACAGAAAAAATTCTGCTAAATACAGATCTCTCGTAAATGTAGATTCACAGATGAATCAATGTTTGGAAATGTATATGCCTGGCATTTATTAGCTACCCAATTAATGTCTCCTACATCACTAAAGAAAGCAAGAGTATCAGAATGAATTTTCTCAGCTTCCTGACCTGACATCTACACATTTGATTCACATATGAATCTATCCTCATCTCATTTCCATTTCAGAGGGAAAAATGTCTTTTCTTTGTGCAAAAATAAAAACTTCCAACTATGCTTCGGACCCCAATCTACAGGCAAATAAGGATCCCTGCTCTATCAGTTACTTCTTCGTGACTTTCTCTTAAGCCTCTTTTGCTCTATTGATTATTTCCTTTCAGCTATTGAAAAATTATCCCTCAGTTCCACATCCTCCTCATTCATGACTTACTTAGTGAGCACTTACAAAGCATCAGATGGACTTAAGAGTCATAACCAGATAAAATACACTCCTTGACTTCAATAATCTTTCCCTCAGAGGAAACCAGCTAAGTCCACCAATTGCAGGGCAAGACGGTTAAGTGTTAAAATGTGGCTATGCTCTGGTACCACTGGAGCTAATGAAAGAAGGGTTTGGGAAGTCTTCCTCTCTAGTCAGTGCCACGTCTTTATTCTTTCCTCCATTGATTATCTTCTAAAAAACAGTAGATTCCATTTGTCATCTCAATTCTTTACCTCCCATTAATCCTTCCTTCCACTGCTCTCAGAAATTCCCTGAAACTCCCTTGCCAGAGTCAAAAATAATTTTGTGTTGAAAATCCAATGATATTTTATTCCATGTGATGTTTTCCTTCCTTGTTGCATTTTATACTATAGATCATTACCTCCTTGAGACTTCCGTAACTACAAGCACTTCTGCTTTTATTTCTTCCACTTTGGCCATTCTTACTTACTCTTTTTGACAGATTCCTATTCTTCCACATAGCTCTTTATTATGGGTGAACTGTGCTGTCCAGGAACACTGGCTGCTTTCATTTTCTCAATCTGCACACACTCTCTCAATACACATTCCCTCTCATCAAGTTTCATGGTTCCATCCACTACCCAAATGTGGCTTCTCAGTCCCTATCTACAGTCCAGATTCAAAACTACAACCCTCTACTGAATTTCTCCAAATGAATGCCTAATTGGTATCTCAAAGACATGTCCAAAATGAACTTAGTATCTTCTCAAATCTTGCTGCTCTCTACGCATTCTACCACAATGTAAAGCATCACCGTGTACTCCACTGGTCAAACTGTCCTCTGTTCCCTTCTCTAGTCCACTCCCCAATCAATCTTGGACATCAGGTCCAAGTCTCTGTACTTGTTTGTGTCTTTTGAATTTGTCACCTCTCTGCCATGATATCCTCAAGTTCAGGCCATCAGTAATTATTACTTGTATTACCACAAAAGCTGTGTACATTGTGTCCTTGTACATTAGCATCCTGCTAATATACCTTTTTAAAAATTTTCCACTAGGAATATATTTTAAAGGACAAATCTGCTAACTAAGGTCACTCCCTATGTGTAAATTTCTTCAATAATACTTCCAGATTTTTAGCAAATTATACAAGGCCCTCATGACATCACTCCTATGTCCCTCCTGTCTCATCTCCTGTGGTTGATAGTTTTGTGACTATGGTTTTTATTTATTAGCCCACAGTAGGTATATGTTTTGACCAGAGTTTGAAAACCAAAGTCTACATGCACATGGATGCCCTCAGCTAACTCCCATCTGTTCTCTTCACTCTCCTTGTGACTATGTCAATCACTTTTTTACATAAAAACTGTCATTTCACACTGCTCCCCCAGATTATTTACAGGTTCTGATTTCTCTTAGTAGTGAGATACTGGTGGCCCTTTATCAGCTGGTTCTATCTCTACACCGTCAGTAAACACTCTTCTCTAAGTATTCTGCACTTCATGTACACTGGACACGCCTAATTTGTAATATATTGCAAGGCAGTTAGATGTTCTCTAAAAACTTGAAAATTTGTTTCCAATTAAGGATTCAAATATTAAAATCAATATAAAATGAATAAGAAAACATACAAAATCAACATAAAACCAGAAATACATTTCATTATTAACTTCTTGGAATAATGGAATGACCTTTTAGTTTTTGTTCTTTTTAGAGACAGGGTCTTGCTCTGTCACCCAAGCTGGAGATGGGAGTGGGGAGCTATTTGGAAGAGGGGAAGCAAGAGGACATAAGTTTGGCCATAAACATTTTATAAGGAGAGAGTGTCCTGTGGGCCAGGATGTCACTGACGTAGGGACACACTCTTCATGTTATCACGGTGAAAGGCTCACATGCATTCTGCATTTAAAGCAGATGACCTTCCTCTGATCTCACAAAGCAATTTTTGATCATCCTAGTCTTTCACATGGGGACAGACTTCTCTGTATAGGATGACACAAAAGTTTTGGGCAAATAAATTAGATTTATCATAGTAGATAAATAAATTGGAATTCTATTTCCTTATATTGTGTTTTGTGAGTGAGGTTTGCTGGTCTGCATTTATGTTACCCATTCTTTTAAATCTGGAACACTAAAGAGACTAAATGATTAAGTCCGCAGGGCTGAGTATAGACTGAAATGTACTGAATTTGCCAGGAAAAACAAACAAACAAACAAAAAAACCGATAAAATACTATGAAGGACTTGGATGGCCTTTCCAGGTGACACTTCCTTTGTCTCACTCTGAGTCTGTGTACACATTGCCCTCTGTCAGCAGAAATGTGATCTTCTCTGAATCTTTCCTCTCCCAGGGCTCAGTCGCTGCCTGGTGCACTCTCACACCACTTTCTTATTGCCTTTTCTCCCTTTATCTTGCAATTACTTGTTTATGTGTCTGTGAACTCCCATGCCTGGCACATACTGGATACTCATAAATGTTCATTTAATCAACTAACTCACATCCTGGTCTTTGGTACAATTCTTTTCCCTTTATTTTCCTTTAATTATTAGACTGAACACGAAACAAGGTGCTTTCTTGGGAACCAAGGCTGATGCTATTATCAAATAAGACTTTCAATTCACTGCATCTACTCATTTATCTTCCAATTATTTTCAGCCTCAGTTAAGCACAGCAGCCTCTATGGCATGGTTACTTAACTCTTCTTGCCATAGGATCTAGATGTAACTATAATTTTTTTTTTGTTTTGGTTTGGTGTGATTTGTAGCCATTAATACCACTGGGCTCACCCTCATGTACCATTTTGTCTTTCAGCAAAGTAGCCATTTAATATATAATAGAGGAAGGCTTTGAGTTCTAAAAGGTCTTGACTGTGTAAAATACTCTTGTAACCTGCAGCTTATAGAATCAGGGCATGTCCTAATGGTTCAGTAGTTTAAGAGGTGTTTGAATTATTAGGTGAGGGAAGTCACTGTAACAGTTACGCAAAATAACTAAATACATCTGAAGCTATATAATTTAATGTATTAGGAGCAGATCTTTTGAAAATTTCCAGAAAGTTATCCAATATCCTATTGACCAGCATTTTAAGACAAATTTTATAGCTCAAACCCTCAACTTAAGTGCCTATGTCGTCTACTGAGGGAGAAAGAAATGGCATAATGCTAAATCTAGCCATAGAAAAAGAGCTGTTTTTTTGGTACGCTATTGTTTCCCAGCAAGTATTGTAATTGAGAAGAAACTTCCCTTAAATGTGCTAAATCAATTAATTACCCCCACACACTTGCTTTAACATCCTGCACTATTGAAACAACTTCCAGATGTCACATTTGCTAATAATTCTTTGTTCATCATGTTTCAGTAAGTCTACTGTATTACTGCAGCTAGGAACGAAGAGAGGCACAGAACCGTGGCCCTTTGATATTTTAACCACTCTGCTGATCAGCTATATCTTGGCATGGACACAAACTAATTTGCTATCTTGGGTAAATAATTTACTCATTTTCTACCTTCCTCGTCTGTAAAAAATGGGAGTAGTGATTGGTGGTGCTGAGGAAGCATTAACAAAAATGGATATAAGGAATTTAGTGTTTTGCAAAGAACTACACATGTGCTTAGTAGTAACCATAGTTTGATGTTCCTCATGTTCTTGCATGAGGAGGACCTCATTAACTCATTTTCCCATTGAGAAAGTGTGTATGGCAACATTGTGCTCTGTTTGCTATTAAATGCCGTCTCTTTTTGTTTAGAGTCAAATGCTTGTTTTATTTTAGCACATTTTAAAAAAACGTTATTCTAACATACTCAACAAATTAGATTTCTGAAGTCCACTGTTGTGAAGAATCTGAATAACATCATGTTTACCCTAATAGTAAGTTTTATTCATTAAATGCCATTTTACAACATGAAGAGATACATTTGGAGTTGTTTTGCTGCTTTAAATTTTTTAGAACCTTTAAAATCACATCATCATTAGTTGAACTTATTCTTAAGTTTTGAACATTCTACTAACATAAAAGCATGAGGCAAATTTGCTTTCAATAATTTTCTCCAAGCTTTGTATTACATTAGAAATAACTCATTTATAGAAAATCTTTTATTGGATTGGTGGTGAGAATAAACACACAGTTCTCAATGACTTTTATTATTTATTATAAAGTAATTTGGCAGGGTGTTGTGTAGGCAACTAAACGAAATAAAAGATTAATCAGAACTACCAATCTTTTTCTGATTTGCAGAGTAACAGAAAACAGCAGCCCAACCCTGTTTTAGTCCCCGAAGGTTTAGTTCAGTATGTGCCAGTGATGGAAAACATCGTCCGCCTATAAAGCAACAATTAGGGCTGGTTTCCATTGACTCAATCAGTTAAATGTAAAAATACAAAAGACCAATATAAAATAAGCCCTCTTCTGTGAGGCTTCACATGCCAGAAACGTGAACACCCTTCGATATGTGTTACTCCTGCTATTTACCAATGCTCCAGTGGAATTTTCAGGTTTAAAAGTTCATATTTTAATTGCAGAATTGAATACATAAGGGTAAAAATCAGCAGGTTTTTTTTTCCCTCCGTTATAGTAGAGTTTAGGGAAAAAAGACATGGCTGGAAGAAAAGACACCGGCTATAGTCAAAGTAAAGCTAACAGAGAAATTATTGAGCTTCTTGGTATATTTGTTTTCTTACATGTGCCTTCTATTAATGTATATAAAATATTAGAAAAAGCGCAGCCTACTCAAATTTGCCAGCATTCTTGGAAAGAAGCACTTTACTCAGAAATATTTTTTGAAAGAGGCCTTATTAACATATACACAGCTCTCCATGAATTTTGATGACAGGGCAGTCGAAGTTATTTGTGTTAACATCTAACTATACAAGGTAGAACCTTAAAAATCAACTAGAAAGAAATGTTAGAGAACAATTTCTGGCTTGAGAAAGATGTGAAATTAAGATGTTTTCTGGAAAAAGGCTAAGATGATTACAACAGCTCTAGGTCATGAAATGCTACTGTACATTCACTAATAAGTATTTATTATTTACATACACATACATTTTGAGTTATATAGAATGAATTTAGTTTAAATGAATGTCTGAGATATATAGAATGAATTTAGGCTAAATATAGGAAATATCTACCTGGCATTGAAGGTAGAGAATTGACAGTAATCACTAATATAGTTGTCTTCAGTTATAGCAAATAATATTGTGGCATATTAGCTACGCTTCTGCTTGAGAGGAAGGGAGGTAACTGGTGGTGCTTAAAGAGTTTTTTAATTTAGCTCTTCTTTAAAAGTGTACGAAGAAGTCATTACATTAATAAGATGCTGCTGTTGTTATCGGTCACTTTGTTAATAACCTTTCAACCAGTTTGATGTGTTCCAAAAAGATCAAACATTTTTACAATTGCCTCAGAGGATGTGAAAAGTACTTAATTCCTATAAATGCTTCTTCTTCTAAAATTTTGCAAAAACTGATATATTATTAAATTAGCATAATTCTGCATCACTTGCTCCCTGATGACATAAGGGCCTTTGCTTCAGATTGGTAGGAATACGTATAGTTTTTCATTATTCTTGGTGGGTAGAATAAAATAAAAGCTTCACGTCTCTGGGTTCTCTGCCCTAGGCCTGGTGTCATGAGTATTTGTCCAGTTTTATTCCAAAACAAGAAATTAAAAGTGAAAGAGGGGAAATTTCCATTCTGGTTAGAATGAGAGTAGGGATGAAACAGAGAATGACCAGGCTTCCTGCTGAACCTCCATAATTTATGGAATAAGAGTTAACACTTCTTAATGAGCTGATGATTACCAGGCCTTTAGCCATCTGGCTCTGCTTATGTCTCTCACCTCATCTTCAGTCCCTTTTCTAGTGTTTCTACCCTCTCAGCATACCAAACTACTTTCAATCTCCTCAGCGTTACATCCTTTCATCTAAGAATCTTTTAAGTATGACTTCTTCTGCCCAGGACGTGCTTTCCTCTATTCAGGCAGTAACTAACTTTAGCATGATTTTCTTCTAAGAATCTTGAGTTAGCTGGTTTTCTTTACTTGTATTCTCATTATGTTACCTACTGTAGATTGGTGTGTTCAAATTCTAGCTCATTGTTCTGTAATGGGCTTTCGTGCAATGCAGCATCTTTTTCTAGAAAGTTCTTTGTATCTAAGATTCTGGATAAAAATTAGATTCTGTCACTTAGATGCATCTGTGGAAGATATGTAAGAAAGTGAGATGGGATCATCTTTTCACACCTTTCAGCTATTTCTACTGGCTCACAAGGTGATAGAGACATAAAACTTTTCTACCATAGCAAGCTAGTTGCAAGGGGCAACAGTGATATATTTGTATTAGACCACAGCTATGAAAAGGTGGAGTTCTTGTGTTCAATAATTATAATGGCAGCTCAAACAAAAGTCCATTAAGGTAATTATTTCATATTATGTAGAGGAAAAAGTGACACAGTTTTTCATTATGTCCTATAGTTTCTAACAATCATGTTTATCATTATCATAGCAATCTTTTAATCAAGCTCTGTAGAAACTTTATGTTGCAAATTTAAGAACAGTAGGTAGAAGGTAAATTGATGAAACATAAGTTAATCCAAGGTAGAACTATTAAACACAGATCATCTTTGTTATTTGCATCTCTAGGCAAGCCTCAATATAAGGTTATCTATGACACTGTTTTACAAGCATTACTTTGACATTTGCAAAAGAAACTCTATCATTCTATCTCATATAACATTATTCAGATTCTCAACTACACGAGAGGAAATAGCAGTTAAATATTGATATGTTTTGGCTGTGTCCCTACCCGAAGCACATCTTGAATCGTAGCTCCCACAATCTTCATGTGTCATGGAAGGGACCCTGTGGGAGGTAGCTGAATCACGGGGATGGGTTTTTCCTGTGCTGTTCTTGTGATAGTGAATAAGTCTCACAGGATCCGATGGTTTTATAAGGGGCAGTTCCCTTGTGCACACTCTCTTGCCTGCCACCATGTAAGATGTGATTTTGCTCCTCCTTCTCCTTCTGCCATGATTGTGAGGCCTCCCCAGCCATGGAACTGTGAATCAATTAAACCTCTTTTTCTTAATAACTTACCTAGTCGTGGGTATGTCCTTATAGCAGTGTGAGCATGGACTACTACAAATATTGTTTTGCACTTCTATCTGTGTGAAAAAAGAAAATGAAAACAACTTGTATCACCAAAACCATTTCATAATAACTCCCCATTACCTTAAGTACTAGACAAGGTAGTATCTTAATTTTCCCATTTTTTTTCTGAGACTAAGCTCTATAAAAACTGAACACAATCAATTATTCAGTGCTAATATAAACAAATTAATAGAAGGTACTCAGAAAGTGACAGGAGAAATTAAGAGTGTGCTGTCATAAAAGGTAGAAGCAAAGCAAAAGGCAAATCTATATAAGGGGATTGGAAATGATAACAGGTTAAGTCATTGAACAACTAACAAGGTGATTTTGGGGGTATGACGGTGGAAGCAAGCAGATGGTCTAACCCTTGAAGTCATAAGTTAACTTCGAAGCTCTGTTTGGAAAGGGTGTGGCTATCATAAATTTCAAAATTATTACATAAGTTCATTTGGTTACACATTAGGATCCATCATGCTGTGAACTCTTAAATTTCTCTAACCACTGTCCTGTTGTGCTCTTATTTTGAAGGGCTAATTTCTTCATGATCATTTAGCTCCCCACTAAAATCCTACTTCTGCAAGGTATCTCCTGAATACCTCTAAATAAAAGGATTCTATCCCTTCTTTCCTTTAATACATTGTTGCACTCTTTCTGAGGTCAACATTAGTAATAGTCTGTTGTATGCAGTTACTTAACTACAGCACTCTGTAGTCCCCTGCCTCAATGCTGATGGTAGCATTATGCATTTAGATGATTCCCTGTGAACCTTTATTGAATGAATGAAAGACCTGGTACAGTTTGCCAGAGCAGATATAGTGAGGCACATCCTAGAAAACAAAGCCCCATAATAAGAGTAAGAGAAATGAGTCTCAGCTCAGCCAGTAGCTGGCTTAGTAACTAAGGCAGTCACTAAGGCCTTTAGCACCTTGATTTCCTCATCTGTAAAGAGATCTCTAAAGCCTCATCCAATTTAAATGCTCTTGTAAAATCTGGATGCTATCATATACTGGAATAATACCTACTTGAGTAGGCATCACCAGTACATAAGTAGGTATAGAAATAAACAATAATGTGGTAGTTAAAGGAAACCCACAGAATTATATATTTACTTCTTTAGTTTGTACACATAGAAAGGGTGCCATAAGATATTCTTTTGTATGGAATATAATTCTGAAAACAATTTTCCACTAAAAATGCTACATGAACTGTAAAACTCCTTTAACTAAAAGTGTTTCATATATCCTAAAAAGATACAGAAACCCAAAAGAGAAGACCATGTTAATGGTATGTAAACTGATGGTAGGAAAGGATTAATGGCATGCAATCTTCTTTAATGAACATTTTGTGTCATGACATAAGGAGGTGTCATTTCACCAAAGGAAAACAGAGGTTACAATCTAATTCCTTTGTTAATGGTAGCTGGTTATGATTTTTTTTGTTATAACCTGGTACCATCCCTACTGATGGTTATGATTTTTATATAAAAATTGATACATGTCCAGAAATATTTAACCAATCACAGCCTAAGATGTTGAATCCTTCTTAAGCTTCAAAAAAAAGAATAAGATAATAAAAGAAAATGCGGGTCATGCATGTCTATGTGTGTGTGTGCATCTGTGTGCATGCACGAGTGTGTGTGCATGTGCACTGGTGGCAAGGACAAAATGGAGACATCTTCCTTTGATTATAAGGCTGGTGATTTTGTTACATGATAACTTTTACTTTTTAAAATACATTGTTGACTTAAAGGAAAAAGTGTTGTGAGTTAACTACAAAAATTGTGGTGTGGCTTTGAACCACTGTGAAGTCTTTGGATGTAAAGATGACACCTCACATTTCTTTCAGCTCATGGCACCTAGCCAGTACCTGGCATATATTAGGTGTTCAATACATGTTTATTGAATTGGGTTTCCATTTGTGAGACCCACTCACTACTGATATATTTTTTTCAGGGCAGTAATCATACGAGCAATCACAAGACCATTAAATTGACACAAGGAGTATTAATTAGAAAGAAAATTTCAACATTCACAGGCCCTATTTGGCCCTTAAATTATATGGTCCTTTACGATTACATGGTTCTTTATAATAATTATATGGGCCTTATCCCATATGGGCAGCTCTGACTGATAAGCCAAGGTAATCCTTTCCCCTTTCCAGGTTCTAGGATTCACCAACACCAAAATGGTTGCTATGCCATCCTTTTCCTTACTCACAATGCTTAGTCATTTGTGACATAGATGAGTGACTCCACTGCTGGCTCAGACAATATCCCGATCAGGTGGCTCATTCTCAGATTCGATACTAATTTCCGCAACCAATACTTGTGAATGTGAATACGTAAACCAGTCCCCTTTCCATTTAATGTAAACCTTTATTTTTATTAATTCCTTGAATTACCATATCTTTTTTCTGTATTCCCACCAACAGAATCATCTCAAGCATTTATGAGCTTTAGTCATCAAGTAAAATACTGACTCTATCATCACTCCACTCTCAAACTTTATGACCTTCAACTTTTAAGCCTATCATAATAGCAAAGATCGTCTAACTCTTTGATCAGCTCCTAGAGATATCTTAGAAATATCTGCCCTAGATTTAGAAATAAGTTGTGAATAGGAGTATAATCTAGAAAATGGAATTTTGTTTAAAAGTAAAAGTGAAGAGAGAGAGAGGGGACGACAGAGAAAGAGGAGAGGAAATGAAAAAAAGAGAAAAGAGGCAGAGATAAGGAGTTTCTACAAATTCACTGAAAAATTTGGTCAAGCTGTAATTTCAGTCACCGTAAAAGCTGACCGATTTCTCATTGAAAGCTACCAGACACTCTTCTGTTTAACAACAACACATACCATGTATTCAAGAGCAAAAGTATGCCATTCATCTAGGAAGATAAAAAGCTGTTTGTCTGATTTCTTAATATGGGAAGGAATACAAATAAAGATTCTTTATCCTCCTGTTCTTTTTCTAGGACTTTCAGCTGTTTAAGCTGAAAAATGATAGTGATGATGATGGTTATGATGCATCAATGGGAATATTGCAAATATCTCTGCCAGTAAGAAAGAAATAAAGTTTTAAAAGCTGCAGAATTTCCTACCCCAACTCAAAGATAAAGCAACATGAAAAGGCAGAGATAGGTCCTTCTATGTAGGCATAGATATCCGCATACATTTACTCGGTCTACCACGAATCCAATGTGGTTTTTCACTCCTCTGAAGTCCAGATAATGAGTCAAAGTGAATGGTACAACCAGCTGACTTAATACATTCATTCCAACTGCTGATCAAGTCCAATCAAATCAAAACAACAACAACAAAAAATTAGCCAACTGAGCTCTTTAGCTGTAATGGTTGATTGAGCAAATAATATAGCCAACAGTGACAGCCAGACTAAGATCTCAGCCACTCATTGGCCAGTTAAAGGAAGGCAGCCTCCTGTGATTGGCTATGTAATGGCTCTTTCTTCAGCTGCTCAGTCTATCTTGGGGTAAACCCAAAACAACTGCTGAGTTGAGAGGTTTATATGTTTTAAAGAACCTGGAATAAAATATTATATTTTGCTTAGATTTAGACCAGCGTCAAATCTTATCACTCCACTGGCTGGCTGTCACTTTTGAGTTTTCTCTGAATGTTAACTCAACATCAACAATTCAAATTTTTCAGCTGGGTTCATTTGCAGCCAAAAGGATCATGTTATTAGAACATTCAAGATACAGATTAAATTGTGTATCAAGGGCTGCCTGCCATCTTAGCAGTATGGAGGCATGTATTTTCAGGGCTATAGCTGCTGCTTGTTTTTGTGCATTAACAGGAAATACTGGTCAAAAAAAAATTATGCTGTGAATGACAAGAGTAGAAACGAAAAAGTATCATTGAATGATTTTCTATAGTGATGAAGAATGAAATTTTTATCACTTTCAGCTTTGCTCTTACATCTGTTTCCTGGAAAGAAGGCATTCAGTGCCAGTAACAAGTATGCTAATTACAATTTGGGCCATAGCTTCAAAATCTTTAAGTAAATGCTGAATGCTTTAGTTCAGTCAGGAAATTTGCTAAGACACATTTCTTCTGACAGCTGCCAAGGAGAATGTCTGTTTTCAATACTTGAAAGATATACTATATTTGCACTTTTCAATAACTGCAGTTTTACAGCTCCTATTGGAGTCTTGTTGAGCTCCTGACTACATTTTCAGCATTGAATGTCATAAGATAGTTCACTTAAAATAGGTTTTATTACCATTATTACTATTATTATTATTATTAGTGCCAACCATTCAATGTCTCCAGAGAGCATTTAGTTCAGAATCAAAGAAGCTAAATCTTTTGCTTTTTTATTCCATGTAAACTCAGTGTCATTGAATGACAACAGACCTAAATGTCCAACCTACTGGTAACCCCAGTGCTCAGGTTTAAGAGCCTAGTGGGAGTACAGCCCAGCCAGCCTCATTCATTCTGGTCATCTTCATGGGCAATAATGATCTTCATAACCAGGTCCATTCTACCACGATCCTTATAATTTTCAGATAGTCAAAAAAATAAGCATTGCTGTACAATGATGTCTTCATTTCCTTTGCTTAAAACTGGCATAGTACTTCAGTTGAAGCAACCAACTTAGTGACAAGTAAGAAAGACTTTCCAAGTCTAAGTTTCTTGCTCATTATGCTTATTAAAAAAGTAGTATAGGCAAAAGTAGGCTTCATTTCAAAGAATCTAGCTCATTAACATATCAAAAAAGGCTTGTGTAAATATTTTACATAAGCTTCTTTCATAGCTTGTACCTCTTCTTCCCTATGGCAATAAGGAAACCTGACTTTTGTCCATCAAGAAAAATCCAAATTTATTTACAGCTGGATGGACGTGGGCCAAGCTATGTTTTCCTTAGCATGACTTTGGGTTGTCCTTTCACTGTAGACTTGCTCAGCATATGATTTCAATATGGTTGAAATGAATGCTGACTTTCCAAAACAGGCAACAGTCTGAAAATCGTGGCAGTTTATGGGCAAATGACCTATTTTTCTGCTTGTTTAAACTGTTTAATAAAACCTCATGAGAAATACTAAAAAATAGTCAGTGCCTTGAGATTGTTCTTTTCACATAAAACCAATTGAATTGGTCTTCACAGAAGGAGAGGAAGCAAATAGATACTTAATTATGCATAATTATCAACACCACCAGCAATGCCTTTGCCATTTCTATAGTCTGCGGTATGCCAGGAATTGTAATAGATACTTAAAGTGCAATATCTCACTTAATATCCATATAAATCATGTAAGGTATATACTCTTATTCAATTTCATAGATAAGAAACCTAAGTTAGAAAAGTAATGTTGCTTGCCTTATGCTATACAACCGAAATACGGCTGAGCTGAAATTTATATCCAGGAATGTTTAACTACAAAATGTTTTCTCTTTCCAATCACTTTTCTTGGAGCAAGAAAAGTAGTAGAGGGCAGGGCAGGTTTTTCTCAGACGAATTGAGTAGCAAAAGATGTGCTTTATTATTTGATCTATCTAATCACCTGATGGCATCTGGACTTAAAATATTGATAAAATATATCACAACTGCGTAAGTCAGAAATCTTGCTTTATATGTCACATGACAGCAGAACACAAAACTCGGGGAGGTGTTTATAGATTAGAAATTCTGTGAATACTTACAACTGACTTTAGACTATATCTAAGTGAACATCTGGTCCAGAACCAAAATAACAAAGAAGCTAGAGGCATTATTGTTAGAAGAAGGGACAGTAACTTAAAGAAGAATCTCAAATTTTCTCAGATTTTTGAGATAATTTTAGGCCCATTTAATGCCTGAACTACCTATAATGCCAACTATGGGGAATAATCAAGTAAATAATCAGATGTGATAGAGTTATATGCAATCAGTTGCAAAATCAAGTAAATAATCAGATGTGATAGAGTTATATCATCTGATGATTTACCAGATTATCCCCCATAATTGACATAAACAGCCTATTTCCTCTTCTGAGTCATTTATTTATTTAATTACTCACTCAACACATCAACGAGTATTTCTTGAAATTACTATGTGCCATGTACAGTCCCAGGCCATGAAAAGATACAGAAAACCAAGAGTCCTTTCCCTCAAGTTCTTTCTTGTATTGAGCCAGAATCTCTTTCACTACTACTTCCAATTTGTGTACACGTTTTACCCTCAGAATTATTCAAATATGTTTTTTCAAGTAATATTACTTCAAGTATCTCAAGTCACTGAATGAATGTGCCACTTTGGATGGGAGTGGGTACTTCTCCCACTGTTGCTCTATTTTTTTTTTTTTTTTTTACTTTCACTTTTAGAAGAGTCATCATGGAAAAACTTTGTCCTTAAGAGAAAATCTTTGGATTTGGAGAATGAGAGGAGTCATAGGGACAACAATGGGGAAGGGACACCTAACTGGTTGTTTGGGCCTGGCTCTAGTTTTGCTTTAAGGGATCACAATAAAGGGCATCCCTAATGTATTTTAGTATTGTCCTGAGACTAGGAAGCAAACAGAGGTTTTGAAGAAAGTAGTAAACACGTATTCGGCTAAACTAATCCATGTCATATCTCTCCTGAGGATCTAATTGCAGACATGAGTGGCTAGATGGCATTGAAATGCAGTAAAGCAAGGGATACAGTATAGACATTTCCTGATATGATGCGGCTTCCCACTCTATACCTCTCCTAATAACTATCCTTGGAGCTTGTTCTATTTGTCTGTATATGTTATATTAGTTTGGTGCAAAAAGAATTGTGGTTTTGCCATTAAAAGTAATGCTTTTTATGGCAAAACCTGCAATTACTTCTGCACATTACTTGTAATGGTAAAAACAGCAATGACTTTTGCACCAAACTAATAAAATGTGTCACCCAAAGCTCAACTCAATAGTTATTTCTCAGTATCATTTGGAAATTGCTTCTAGGATCCCTGTGGATACCAAAGTCTGTGAATGGTTAAGTCTCATATAAAACAAGGTAATATTTGTATATAACCTACACATAACCTCCCATATACTTTAAATCAGCTCTAGATTACTTGCAATACCTAATACAATGTAAATGCTATGTAACAGTTGTAATGTTATATTTTATGTGTATTCTTTATTGTTTTACTTTATTTTTTTCAATTTTTTTTACAATATTTTTGATTGGGGATTGCACAGAACCTTCAGATACAGAGGGTCAACTGTATTATATTTCTAATGTGAATAGTGGAGGCAAAGCAGAATAAGTTATTATCTAATTCTAAATATATTATTTTTAACTAATATAACCAATCCTTGCATTGTTTTTTTTTAAATTCGAATCAGTCTTTCACTCTTTTAGCCCTAAAAATATTATTAACCAGAATAGTCACACTTTTTCTTTAATTTATTATCCATAAAATTGATGAGCATAACATATATATTTTATTCACATCTTGGCTGAATAAAAAGCCAAGAACAAAGGTATGTCATTCTAATAACCATCTACCTCCAGAGGGACAGAAATCTTATAATCAATTAGATTGAACATTCAGTTGTTTTTGTCCTTACATCTGGTTAGTTTCTTCATCATATTCATAGGAAGAGATAAAAATAGATGTCTGAAATTTATTTTTACTTTTTACCACACTTTCTTATTTCATGGTTTAGAAGCCCACTCAAACAAGAAAACAAGACATCTTATTTTTAGGGAAGCCATAATAAGCTAAATGATTCTGTTTTTTCTTATGGTATTCATAAATCGTTACTAATAAATAATCACATCATTACTTATGAAGAATCCAAAATAAAGGCACTGCTGTGGTATTGGTGGAAACAGTTCTTGTTCTCTGTCTCTCTCTCTCTCTTTCTTTCTGAAGAATCAAAACATGACAATTTCTTACTTTCCTCTCATCTCATTCATTGCAATTCTTCAGACACCACTATATTTATCAATTTAATATTTTATTTTGTCAGCGTTCTAGAATATAACTCTACCATATCAAGTAGATTCTAGAACTCTTTGATCATCACTTTGCAATTTCTCTTACTTTGATCAGCACTGAAGCTACCTTTGTCATGTAGTAGTCTATGGCCATGAAGTCAGTATCCAAATAAGAATTAAGGACTGTTGAAGTCATTCCTGCCATTTCCTTGGAATACATTGAAGTCTTACTTACTGAATCTATCTACAGAGTTCAGGAAAAAAAGAGTCAAAGGGAGGAAGTTCAGGGAATCCAGAAGCAGCTGTCCAGTTAGCAAAGGACAAACGGACTTTATGGTTAAACTACATCATCTATCCCTCACTGTGTAAACCAGTGCAGCTCAGAAGTGTGGTCCACGGACCAGGAGCATCAGCATCTCATTAGTGTTTACTGGAAATACAGATTATCAAGTCTCTTCTCAGACCCACTGAATCAAAATCTCTGAAGATAGGGACCAGGAAATTGTGTTTTATCAGTTTTCCAGATGACTTATCCATGCTAAAGTTGTGATAACCACTCTTCTATGCCAGATTATATGGGAAAATGTCTCCAGGGCTAAATTCTCAGTACGGTCGTAGGGCTGTATGGGTAGAATAGAAAGGAAAGAAGGTAAACCCAATAAATTTATTTTTTTCAATAATGTTTACATAATGCTGTATGTTAACTCCCTCCTTTCACTTCTCAGATGTTTGGAATAGCAAATCTTCTAAGTGAGTGATGATACATTAGTGAATTAAATGCAAAACCTGGATGAAAGTTGAGATGTACTTACTCTTTGTTCAGATACAATCCATTCTTTTGATTTACCTTCACAAAGTTCCCATTTGCTTCTCCTGAGTAATCCACTGGAACTACTTTCTTGTCATTAAATGTTAGGATCTACCAGGAGCCAGGTCCAGTAACATGTCTTTACAATGATTCGGTTCTTGATGTCATTTCTATTACAAGATCTTGCTAAAAGCTTATTCTCCACTGCACAATCATGTGCTGATTCACTGTTCACTGAAAGTTTGAGAAAAACCAGGGATATGCCTTAAGAGACAGCAAAGCGTAGTAGACAGTGCATCAGCTTTAGAGTCAGACTGTGACTCATGGTTCTGCCACTTACCAGCTATGTAATCTTAAACAACTTACTAAATTTCTGAATTTCCATTTTTTTTGTCCATTGGGTTTGTTGTGCAATACTTAATTGTTTATTTACTTATATGTCTGTCTGTGTATGGATTTATTTACATGTGCTTATCTCACTACAAACGGCTGTTGTGGTGACTAATGAAAGAATAAATATAAAATATCCAGCCCTTTGCCTGGAGCCCAGATGTTTAATAGTAGTTAATTCCCTTTTATGTTTTCTTATTTCTTCTGCTTCTGAGAATTCTTTTTACAAAGAAGTCAAAGCACTCATCTTTGGAGCAGACTGAATGTGTGCAGTAATAAGCAACCTGACCATTACAATCCAAATATAAGAGGCTTTCCACTCTAAGCCTCTGCTATCCAATATAGTGGCCTTCTGTGGCTCTTGAGGACTTCAAATGTACCTAGTTTGAATTGAGATGTACTATATGTATAAATAAATAGTGCATTTTACAGTTAATATGAAAAATGAAAGAATGTAAAATACCACACGAATACATTTTTATGATTAGGTATACATACATATTTTGATTATGTGTTAAAATTATATTTCAGATCTATCAACATCAATAAATATATTATTCATTTTACCTGTTTCCTTTATTTTTCTAATTGTGCCTACTAGAAAATTTAAAATTGTATTTGTGGCTTTCTTTATATTACTATTGAATAGCACTGTTCTAAGTTATTGGCCTTTAGACCACATTTTCCCAGCAAGTAAGTGGTTTTTTTATTTTAACTCTTCTTGTCTGCTTTAAATATAGCAATGTTGGTAGACTGGAGAAAGAAAATGTGATACATATACACTATGGAATACCATGCATCCATAAAAAAGAACAAGATTATGTCTTTTGCAGGAACATGGGTGGGGCTGGAGGCCATTATCCTTAGCAAACTAATGCAGGAATAGAAAACCACATACTGTGTGTTCACTTATAAGAGGGAGTTAAATGATGAGAACACATGGATATAGAAGGGAAGAATAGACACTGGGGCTTATTGGAGGGTGGCGAGTGGGAAAAGAGAGAGGATCAGGAAAAGTAACTAATAGGTACTAGCCTTAATACCTGGGTGATGAAATAATCTGTATAACAAGCTCCCATGACACAAGTTTACTTGTATAACACTTAAAAGTTCAATTAAAATAAATAAATAAATACAGCAATATTTCAATCAATGGTCTCACATTAATAATTTATCAAATATTTGTTAATAACTACAGAGAGAACAAGTCTTCAGTGAACTTGCTTGCATATCGCTGTTCAAGAAATTAGAGGCATAGGCAGGGCAGATCAAATTTATGTACAGCAACTCCCTCCTCTGGTTTTTCCTAAGAGAATTGCATCCTTCATTGCCAGTTTAATAAACATTCTACATATGAAAAAGACAGTAGGGCTAGAAGTTAAAATTATACAACTGGATGGATGTCTACTGGTAAGCTGTCATTCTTTTTACAACCAACATTATAAGCAAGTTATTTGCTTAGGTAGTACCATATTTTAAGGCATACATGATATTAAAACTATAGATAAAATAGCCTATTTTCCCTTGCTTTCTGTCCCCAAATTAGAAATGCCCTTATCTAGCATCTTTCCCTGTCTTTACCTTCTTGAAACCAATATCAAGTCCTAGTTTCTGCATGAAGTTTTCCCCAGTTCAGTTCAACCTCTCCGTTATTTGACATCCTATAACAGGTGTTGTTTGTTATATATACATATATTACAAATAGAAAAGGCATACACATACCTGTTACATATACACACATTACATATATGTTTATATATATACACATATATTACAAGTAGAAAAGGCATATATATGTGATATATACATATATTACATAAATAGTTGTATATACATATGTTACAAACAGAAAAGGCATATATCTAACAGCACTTGTTACAGGGTATATATATATACCCTTCCCTAAACATGACTCTTTTTGTTACCTAATTGGTTTTTCAATGTAGATCTTATCTACCTATCCATGCTCTTAACACCTCAAGGAGATTGCCTATATTCCTTTGTGTACCTCACAGCCTTTGTTTAAGCAGAGTAGGTAACTTTGACTATAATGATTGATAGGAATGAAGGCAAAAAAGAGCAATATAAAAATGAATGCCTATGAATATGTGAATTACAATTACAAGGTCATTATGAACAAGAAAGATCTGTTTTGCATTTTGGCTGAAATGCGTTTTCTGCATTTCAAATTCATCAAAGCTGAAATTGAATCCATGAACTTCCTTTTTTTTTAACTTGATCTTGCTTCTCTGATTCCTATTTTAGTGAGTGGTGCTACCTTCCCTTGATTCAGATATATATACCTTTGACTCACTCTCCCCTAAACTCCCTACATTTAGCCAGACTCCAGTCCTGGTGATATGCTTCAAATTCATTTTAACGATTTCAATCCTCTCTGTCAATCCCCTATCTCCACGCCTCCTGTCTTCCCCCAGCTCCCAGCCCCATCAGTGGGAAGCGTTAAAAACACAAATTTGAGCATGCCATGCTTCTGCTGAAAATTCCCATTCTTTTTCATTACTTTGGAGTAAAGTCTTAATGTTTTTACAATAACGTGGTTCATTTATAACACTTCAATGTCAACTCTCATTCCTGTTGCTCCTGACCCCAACTTTGTGTTAACATTATTTTGGTTCTCCTAATCTGCCTCTCTTTTCCCTACCTCTGGGCTTTTCCCAAGGTATTCCCTCCACAAATGCACTCATTCCCTCTTACTTGATTAGCTCCTCCCACCACCTCCAGTCAGTTGACTCTGGATTATATGTTCCAGTGACATTGCATAGGGACCTGATTATAATTCTGCTTGTCTGACTCTTCCACTGAAATGCAGGCAGAGTCAGGGTGTGCCTCTTTTGCCCTTATAGCTCTTCCTGTTAGTACTGTGTCTGTCTGGCTCATGTAGAGACTCGATCATTATTTTTTGAAGAAAGAACAAAAAATATGGTGAGGGTAAAGAAAGCAGCGAGATAAAGAAATTTATTTTATTATTCTACTTGCTTTCAAATATGTAATTTGTTAAGGTCATTATTGAACCACCATTTGGGGACATACCCTTAGGCTGTTGCTTTTTGCTGTTGATTTCATTACAGGCTTTTTCTTGCAATTAGGTTCACAATTTTAAGACGAGGATGGTTGAATACAATAGCTAACATTCATAAGTCAAATTGATCTTTCTAGGGACCAACACTGACCCTCTCCCAGTAAGCAACAGCACCATGCCCTTACAAATGGAGCTAATTTGTCCACTGTAAATACCTGTTCATTACTTCCATTGTGACAGTCAATGGCAAGTGAAATCAATTAATCAATCGATTCATTAAAAAGTTAATGAATGTTTGTTCTATATTCAGCACCGTGCTAAGCAAGGAACAAATACTAAATGAATATGAGTCTGGAAATCTGGAGCATAAATGTAAGAAATTCTGTCTGAGTGAAAAAAAATAAATTAAATATAAGAAGTAATCATAGAGAAATACTGCACTAAAGGGGTACTCCTGAATCCACACAACAGAGTAAATTGAGAAAGAAATATCAATGTGGTATTTTATCAATAAATATCAAAGAACTGTCAACATCAACTAGAACTTCAAAATGAGCAGGTGAAAGATATTCACCGCCTCCCCTCCACCGAAAGGCCCAATGGAGTTAACAAGGTAGAGGTTTACTCACCAAAATCTCTCAGTCAGTAAAGCTACAGTCATGAACGTCTGCTCTTTTCTCCCTGTTTATATGAACAGTAGAATGCCAAATATAGGGCATTCAGCAATCACTGACTCAAGCCCTCGTTCTCAGCCAAAAAGTCTCCCTGCGTGGGAGCAGCAGCCAAGGTGTTTTGGTCAGGCACTGTGAAATTGCCTTGGCTGACTAGGCTTTATGTTATTCCAGCAAGGAAATAATACTCTGTCTTGCTGCTCCATCACATGTGCTCCAGAGGAAGAAATGGTATCCAGGATTCCAAAGCATCCTATCTCATGTCATGCTCAAACTTTCAAACAGTACATGCTAAAGCGGTATAAATGCTTTGGGCCACTTTCTTTTTCTAACCAATAAAAGACAGTATTTGTCAATCTGTTCAAAGAAAACATGGCAGCTTATATAATTGGTTTAAGTAAGTAAAAAAATCCCTTGGATGAGGAAAAATTTTACTACGTAAACACTGAGCTTACATAGAAGCCACAGATAAGTCTACTACCTGCATGGATTGCTGATGATAGGGTCTGGAGTGTAGTGGGATGATGCTATAATGAACAAAGATAGAAAGAAAGGGGCAAGGTTAGGAATATGTCCTGATAATACACTATGTTGGTTCAGTCATTAAAGTTGTTTCTTAATAGGGTGAAACATTTCAAATACCTTATTTTCTTCTTTTGATAGTGCAAAGTATGAAACTAATCAGAAAAAAAAACCCAACTTTGTAACTAGATAAGGTCACTCTTTGCAATTAAACTTAATGATACAGAGGAGCATGGTAGAACAATAGAGTAAATCTACAGTTCGTTTTGCGTCTTGGCTCTACTAGTTTTCAATCTTAGACAAACGATTTATTCACTTTCATTATTTCTTTCACTCCCATTTCTCTTTATCAGTGTTTCTCTCAAGGTACATTTTTTAAACAATATTTAAATATTTTTATGTCTCCTACATTACCAAGTACAGAGTATTGCACAGAGTAGGTGTTCAATGTTTCTGTGAAAAGCAACCAAGTCTCTATCTCAGTTTAAAATGTCATGGCTCAACTGTAAATGGCCATGCTAATAACACAGATTCTTTAATTTGCAATAGAAATTCCAGGTTCTAGAAACGAAAATGCTTCCTTTAGAGAAGTATCTCAACAAAATTTGTTGGTGCTTATAAAATAGTATTTTTGAAATTTAGCTTTTTTTCTTATTGTTTGATTAAAACCAATAATAATGTCATTTCATATTAAGAAATCACTAGAACAATATTAAACTCTTGATAACATTATCACGTATTAGTCCATCATTGCTATAATTATATATTTCAACTTTAATATAGTACTTATGTAAGTCCAATTAAGTATTAATTTGGCTTAGGATTTTGAACCTCATTCTTGCATTGCCAAGAGTGATAACAGAGGCAGGAGAGAAGTGCATCAATGAAAGTCAGAGAATACAAAGCCCCATTGCAAGAGGCTTAATTTCATTACATACGTTGCCTTGCAGACTTGCAGGGAGGCAAAAAAAAATATGTGTGTATGTGTGTGTACATATTTTTAAAATAATGCTTTATATACAAACATCTTCCTTAATTTACTAGGACTTCTACTATTACTTTTATTTACCTTCCCAGTAAATCCTCAAGATAGAATTATTAATACCTCCATTTTACAAAAGACTGGGAAACAGAAAGATTAATTTATTTACTTAACGTCAAAGTGAATGCCAGCCTTGGTATTAGAAGCTATCATCACCTGATTCACACAGTCTTTGAATCTTTCTACTATTCTATTTTGACGTAAGAAAAAATGTACCATGTGCCAGTGCACATTTCTACATTTCAGTAGCAAAAATACACCCCTCACCCCATGTGACCAGCAGCCGCAGCCACAGCAGCAGCACAAGTAGTGGCTGTAATAAATTGAGCCATATTAAAATAGTTTAAATCCCTCATTAGATTTTGTAAGAGTGAATTGACTTTTTGAAGAGCTCTGGTGTTTTTTGGGGTCAAATTGTAAGGAATGCCTTTTTCCTTTTCAAACCTACTAAAGACGTTCTATTGCTTTAGAATAGTTAAAGAATGCCAAGGACTTAAATTCTGATCAGAGTAGATATGAGGCAGCCTTAAAAATGAACAAACAAAACATGCCTTTCACATAGCATATGCTTAATGCATGCTGATTTCATAAATGAAGTCTCTAAAAAATGTATTTCTACCATCAGCTGGGATTGTAGGCAAATCCCTGTTTCCCTCCTACTTAAAATTTGCTGTTTCAAAAACAACTTTTCTGAAAGTGAAGAAATTAAAGCATTGGGCAGATTTCCAGGACCACAGCTGCTAATAGTAACTACCCCTTTTATTAACTCATCAAGCATTTTCAGTCTATACTACTATACCTATATTTCAGTCTATACCTATACTACTGCTTCGCATAGGTATCTTGGAATAGATTTTTCTGTGTATGTATATCTCCTAATATAATTTTACTTTTTGAGGGTAGGTTGACACAATAAAATATGAATAATCTATGAAGTGTACTTTCCTTTTGACAAATGTCGGCTGAGTGACAGCACATTTTGTTAATGATGCTTTTCTCACAGCATAGTTCTTAGACCACCTGAATGAGGAGCACCTCGGGTGTTTGTTAAAAATGTAGCCTCTAAGACCTTGCACCAAACTTCTGCATCAGACTCTCTGTGGATAAGGCCTAGGAATGAGTCTCATGCACACCTGGGTCTGAACATCAGTGAACTAGAGGATAACAGTGGGGGCACAAGAAGTTACAAATGCAGACACAAAAGAAGGTGTAAGGTTAGGGCAGGCTAAGTAAAAGCAATGCACCAACACCAAAATGCTCATCTCTAAACTTTGCCTGACCACTTCTCAATTTCCTGCTCTGCAGGTTCATAGCCCAAGTCATTTCTCACCAAAGATTATTAACTTTCCTTATGTGATGAGATTTTACTAGAAATGTGAATCGTTTTGCCAGAAACATCACCAGTGGATTCTAAAGAAGCTGGCTCCAGACAGCCTGTCGACTGAATGACCATGTGGACTGCTGTAACTTGGTTCCCCAACGGACTCAAGGAAGTTCTGTAGGTTGGATGGTCTCTGCAAACAGTAGTTTAAGGAGTAGGACAGAAACCACTAAATGTAACTTAATATAGCACACAGTTTCAGCCCTGACAAGGACCAGGTCTGATCCTATGTTGAGATCGAATTACAGAGGGACACCCCGGCCCCCAGCACCATTGGCAGCCTCTATGGGAAAAGTTACCAAGCAGCTGTACTACCTTATCTAGTCAAAGGAAAGAAAGAGGTCATCAGATTCCAGGGCTGCCAGTTGTTAAACCTTTATAAAACCCACTAGGGGAAAAAAAATGCCTACAGGGTTTTAACAAAAAGATACACAAAATAATTCTAATTCCTTTGAGAACATAATCCAGGATTTATTTTCTGAAATAAAAACCTGGAAGAAAAAAATAAACACACATTAAACTATTAATGACCAAATATCACTTAGGGATTTGACTATATTTTCTTTCCTATACTAACATTATGGAGCCAAAGGCAGAATACTCTGAAAGACTAATTGCAAATGAAATTGAGACTGCCAAGCATTTGCTCAGCTCCTGTCAAATTTATTTTGTGTATTAATACTGAGTTACGTTAATAAAAATAAATAAATTAATTCAATAGATATCTTAGCCTAACCAAAATAATAAATAAAAATAGAAATAAAACCATTAAATAGACCAATGGAAACATCTTGGCATCATATAACAATCTACTCAGGAAAATATTTAAAACGAAATTGGTAGCAAACCTGGCCTAGATAGTGATAAATCTCATCTATATAATGTTAACTGAAGCTAAAACAACCACATTTTGAATTGAATATCTTATTTCCAACTTTCCGTATAAAAGCCTAAAACTAAAAACCTCAAGTTCTAAACTATTCTTGGATCTGAAAGTAACCAGGGTTTTCTAGAAGTCGGTTTATTTTGTGAGGTGCTAGAAGTGAATTCCACTCTGCTTCTGCACAGCCTCTAGGGCTGCTGGCTCTCCAGCCTTGAGATTGACTCTGTTTTAAAGTTATCTTACATTTGTTTACCCCATCTTCAAGCTTAAGCCTCTTAGGTCAAGGACCCTGCTTTTGGTGGTTTATCCTTTCTGAAGCAATATACTCCTCTGTAGATAATTGTGTTTGGCCATCCCAAGACACTTCAGTTGAATTTTCCCATAGAAGAGAAAGTTATTTAAAGGGTGCTTTGTAGTTAAAGCACAACAGAACTCTTATTGAGTCTTTTCCTATGAGTTCCATCAATACATACACAGCTTGGGAAACTCGAGGCATAGCGAAGCCAAAGTCACAATCAAGGAAGGCTTAAGTGTTTCTTAGAGAAGCTGAACAATGGTCAAAGTACTACTGGCAGAACCCTCCAAACCAGGTAAAAAGTGATGAATCTATTAATTATGATTATTTTGTGAAGATTTGAGATCAAAGAACTTATGTATTTCAGTAAATTGGCTATTATTTGAGGCATTAAAGATATAACTAGACCTTTGTTTGTTAGCAGAGTTACTATCATAGTACGTATTTGATGAATTTCCCTTTTCTCTAGCTGGTATGCATGCTGTGGTTTCAAACTTGGTGGGGCATCAGAATCACTGAGAAACAACCACATCCAGATTTCAGAGCCTTGCCTACCCACTAGTGGTACCTGCGAATCTGTAGGTGTACAAAATTCCAGAGGCAAGTCTGATTTCTGACGCTTTGCTGGGTTGGCAACCACTACATATGCCATAGAGTAGAATGGATTTCCACAAGGTGCTGCCTGCACTTCTCCTAAATACCTAATGCCCCTCTGGTGTGTCATCCAAAAGGAGGACCTGGAGCCTCAGACTCAGAATTCAGGTGCACTTGCAATTCAGTACCATGCAATTCCCCTTACATGAGAAAAAAGTCACCTGAGAAGCTTTAAAAAATACCCACCCCGGTCTCCTTCCCAAGATATTTTTATGTGATTCATCTGAATGGAACCCTGGCATCCATGAGTATGTTTTAAAGGTTTCCCAGGTGCTTGCAACATGTAGCCAAGTTTGAGACCTGCTGGAAGGGACGAAAAGATGCTTCCACAACGAGCATCCATGAAGTACTTAAATAATAACCAGGGTCAATTGCGTAGATTCTTGGTATTTAAGTTTCATAACAGTACTTTGAGATTAAGCAGAAAATATGCTCGAATATGCCTACTCAAAGTGTGGTCCGTGTTTCAGCAGCATTACCTGAGAGCTTGTTAGAAATGCAGAATACCCAAGCAAGGGTTTCTGTATCAGAATAACAAGATTCTCCAGTGATTTGTATGCATCTTCAAGTTTGAAAGGCACTCTGCTAGAGGGAGGATGCACACTCATGAGGCTTCTATGAAGAGTGGACGAACCGTCCCTGCAATGGCTTGCCTTGTATATGAAACTGTTCAGTTAGTTCCAATACAAAGGCATTCTTCAAAGGAGCATAACTGAGTAAGACAGGGCTATATCACCTGATCTCCCTACCTGGGCTTTTTCAGTCAAATAACTATATGTTACTTAGTATACAGGATGCAGGGAACTTAAAAACAATAATAAAATAATCTATAAAAGCTCAACTTTTGTCAGATACTCTGAACTATGGCCTTTGCATTACTTACCTTGACCTTTGGTTTCATATCAGATACTGCAACCTCTGTTTGACCTTTCAACTCCTGGCCTTGACCTTGCCTCTCCTTAAATCACAGCAGGGCAAAGGGTAAAGGAATTTTAAATCCTACATACAGATGAAGTACTTGTGCTAGGTAGTATTAATTCTTTCAATGCTCACTATCTCAACTCTGGTGTTAGCATTCAATGATGAATAGGGCAGCATTCCTGATTGTAAGTAGTTTATAAATTAATGAGAGAGACAGATAACAAATCACTATGATATGTGTGACATATGAGAATACTGTATGTTGGTAATGGCATAAGATCCATATCTTGTACATGGCTTATTGGAGTATGAATTGCTGCTACTTTCCTGCAAGCAATTCAGGAATATATATTAGAAGTCTTAACATGTTCTTGAATTTGGATAGTTCACTAGTTCACACATGACACATTGAGGAGCTATTGTGTGAGGTTAGTAGGGAGGACGTGATCAGATTTATAGTTTAGAAAGTTTATTTTGGCTTAATACAGGGAGTGGATTGGAGGGGTGCGAGACTGGATGCTGGGAGATTAATTAATAGGCTGTTGTAGCAATCCCACATTTTTCTAACTAAAGAAAAATGAGAACCTGGAATAGGGCCATGATTATGTCTGACTTCTTTGATTCTAATATGTTTCTAGTTTTACCTTAAGAGTGCCTCTTCTAGGAAAAATTCAGAGGTGGACAAGAAGAAACAAAGGTTTACAAAGATGTTTACCATTGTGATGTTTGTAATAGTGAAAAAAATTTAAAAAAATACCAAAATACCCAACATCCAAGTTATCCTTAAACAAACAATATAATAACATATGAATTGGATAGAAATAGTCATTCAAACAATATTTATGAAGAATTTTAAGTTTTAATTTTAAGAATTTTAATTAAATTTTAATTTTAATTAAGGTCAACTTAATTAAATTAATGATATATTAGGCAGAATTCTGCAATCAAAATTACTCAAAGGTTTTAATATGATCTACAAATTCACTTAAGCTTTAATCTCTGCCTAACTCTTCTTCCTGTATTCATGACACTGCAGCTATAGGGAAATACTGGTTCTTCTCCAAATCTACAAGCTCTCTCACAATTCCACCCTACCAAAAATGCTAGGTTTGGGGTTTGTTTTTTACAAAAGTACTTTCATTTTTTTTTTTTACAAGGAAGAGAAAAGCTATGAGGTTGTCACCCCCATGTCCCCATCTCCCCTCCTATATAAGAACAGCTCAAGTTTCTAGAGTCATTTGTTAAATTAATTAGGTAATTATCTATGTTATTATCCCTTATCATTTTATGATCATTAAATGTTTTTACTTTCTTTCAGCCTGATTCTGGTAGGCAGACTCACAACAGAACTTGGAACCATATTCTCCCCCATGCTGTTATTCAGAATCTCTTCCTCACGGTGATCAATTACCTTACTGTCATAAAAGAATTTTCAGAGAAGCTAGACTCTTCCTTCTGAATATTTGAAAGCCATCAAACAGTGCAGAATATATCTTCAATATGCTTTTCTGATTCTTCAGAAATTGAGTAAAAATGCTTATAAATAAGTTGATAAATAAATATTTTTTTACTGTGCAAATAACTGCATGGTAAATAATCAATTATTAAACACAGTATAGAGGAAAACTTCTTAGGCTTTTTTTGCGATTGGAAAAGAAGTTTTTTTAAGTTAATTTAAACATCATAGTAATAATTGATTTTAATAGTAATAAAAATACTCATACAAAGGAGGGATTTAAAAATGTTTAATTTATGTTTGAGATTAGTGCCAGAAATATTTTTTTTTTGAGTAAGGACTATTTGCTAAATTTAAGAGTATAGGGACTATGGGGCTTCTGCCCTCTGAAGGTCCATAGTCTGGGTGCAGAGATGGACGTGAGCCTAAATAACACTTGCCAATGTTACACCAGTAGAATACAAAAGCTGTACTGAGGGAGAAATTCACCTGGGAAAATGTAGAAAATCTTTTTTGGAGTAACCAAGATTTTTAAAGGGCCTTGATAAATAAATTGGATTTCAGCAGTTGGTTAGTTATGGGGAAATGCAATCTAGACTGAGAAAATGGTCTGAGCAAAAATCCAAAGGATTTTGCCAAACATGCTTGCAGTCAAATGAGTACATGGGCTGATGCCACAGCTCTGTGGAAAGTCAGGGGCGGGGAAATTGGATGGAAAAGTTTAGAAAGGGCCAAACTTTGGTATTTGAATGCTTATGTTGAAGTATTTAAACTTTATGTTTCATATCCTGGGGATTCATTGAAGATTTTTGTATATAGGCAATGACATGATTATATCCATGTTTTGGAAAGATTACTGAAAGTATGTAAGAAGGATGCCAGAGAGGAGAACCTGGAGGCTGGTCGCTCCTAAATTGATCTCTTAAGCCCAGACTGCTGTCACATCTCTCTGCTGTGTTTCAATGTAAACATTTGGGAAATCATATGATGTCCTTTATTTTATGAGACAACTTTCTAGAATATTCCTGTACTTTCAGTGCTGAAATGCTCTAATTCCATATTGACATTTATCCTCCTCCTGTGTTTGCTTGCACTGTTTTATCTGAATCAGTTTCTTCCTTAACATGTTGTCTAATTATTTTATCCTCACTTTTTTCCTGCTTCATTCCATTGAATTTCATGCTTTGATTTCTTTCCCTGTCTTATTAGTGGCATCGTAGTATGAGGCCTTTAAGTCTAAAATTTCCTTTCACTGACATTGGTTTCTGATTTGTGGTCCGTGTAACCAAGAATTTTCTAGATGAGAAACCAATATTGACATGAGGCAGTGCTCTACCCATGTGCAGAGATTAGTCATGTCCTGAACCTTTGTCTTCCTGCCTGGAGTCAGGCCTTTGCTGAGTACCAAGCCTTTCTCAGATTGTGTCCCAAGCAAGTCTCCTTCCTCATCGAGAGCTGCCTGGGTTGCACTACAAATCATGGACCACTCAGGCTTTCAACATTGAATCAGGAAATGATTCCAGCTGCAATACCCCGCCACCAATGTGCCAAGTATTCCCCTAACAATAGGGACACATCGTAAGACTTTCAGACTCTCACAGTATAAAAGGAGGAGGTTAGACAGTTACACATATAATTGTAACATAGTGTAATTAATACAAAATATAAACATACTGCATTAATTTTTCTAAAAAGCTGCATCATGAATTGAGTTCTCACTCTTGCAGACCAGCAGTCACTTCCTCCTAGGGTAGCCACACTTGGTTTCCATGCGGGACAAGGCAGTGCATTAATGCATAGTTTTGTACACATTTACACATCACTGGGTGACATAATTCAAATTTGGCTTGAACATTTTCACTTGGTGAGTAAATTAGAGCTCTGTTACACTGGCAGTGAGTTCACTAGCTGGCTGTAAATAATGCATCAATTTCCTCTTCTTAGTGAACTTACACAATCATAAAGATGGAAGAAAAAAATAATTTACTTTTCTAGAAGAGAAAAAAATGCTGCAATCAATACTATTTCAGGACATCTGCATAAAATGGCTGCTTATAAGACCTTTGTGATTCTGACGTTCCCACTGACAATTCTTCACTCCACACCAGAGGTTACATGAGAGAGCTACTGTCTCTCCGTTGGCACTTGGGCAGGAAAAAGTTTGTTCTTTCCTCCCTTGTGACAGGAGAATGTTTAAGGTCTCAGTATGCATTTAGGGCAACTCTGGGTCTTCCACAATCAGTTGTTATATTCAATGAAAAGAAGTTTATATCATTATAATATTATTACTGCAGACTAATTCATCTTTATGTAGTGCTTGAGAAATAACAAACTGCTTCTCTACTATCACGTTCAACAGCCCTATAAAGTGAGTAGAACTGATTTTGTTGTTGTTGTTGTTGTTGTTGTTGTTGAGACAGTCTCACTCTGTCACCCAGGCTGAGTTACAGTGGTATGAGCATAGCTCACTGCAACCTCAATCTCCTAGGCTCAAGCGATCCTCCCACCTCAGCTTCCTGAGTAGCTGGGACCACAGTCATGCTTCAACCTGCCTGGTTAATTTATTTATTTTATTTTTTTGTAGAGACATGGTCTTCACTATGTTACTGGGGCTGGTCTTGAACTCCTGGGATAAACTGATCCTGCTGCCTTGGCCTCCCATACTGCTGTGATTACAGGTGTAAGCTACTGCATCTGGCCGTGGAGCTGATTTTTAGTATTCATTTTGCTTATAAGAAAGTCTGTCTTTCTCAAGGCCACACCACTGGTAAAATCCTGATCCAGGAATTTAAATAAAGACACATTAATATCTATATTTTAAAATCTGAGAATTCTTGTATTGCCCAAGATCGTTCTACCCAATTAAGGTGCATGAGTCTTTCCCAAGCTCCCATGTGTCTTTTATTTCCCAGGTTTGTAAGAGGGACAATAATCTACATGCTGAGGTATTCTTAGAGTAGAAATATTATTTCAGGCTTGCTCTAAAGAGCCCTGTTCTGTTTTTTATAGAGAAGTAAAACATGCCAGTTTTTACCTTCTTAATAAAGTACTTGCAGGAAAAGAGAAAACAGCCAAAACAAAAACACATCCAAAGTAAAGAAAACTGGTAAATAACATTATTTTATTTTTTTTCTGAAATATTATATCCTGATAGCACAGGTTTCTGGATGAAGCCTGGGTTTAGAAGTCAATTATACTGGCAATTCTAATTTCTTTTAACTTGTTTCAATTTTCCTTTTATGAGTAGCTTACCAGCCTCTCACAGACCACATAATTTACATTTTCATTATTTTAGTTTATTGTCTCTCTCCTTCAACTTGAATTCAAGCTACACGTGGCCAGGGATCTTTCTTTGGTTCTCCGATATACTCCAGCACTAGCATGGTACCTGGCATATAGTAGGAACTTAATAAAATTTGCTGATTGAATGAATGAACATGTACCTGGGTTGAAATTCTCACTTTCCTATTTATCAATGGAAGAACTTAAGAACACTAATTAACCCTCCAGGTCTTGTTTTTTGATTGTGGCAAAATATACATTACACAGAATTTACCATGTTAACAATTTTTAAGTGTATAGATCTGTGGCACTCAATACATACCTTGTTCTGTAACCATCACAGATTAAAGTCATGTCCTAAACCTTTGTGGCAAAATATACATTACATAGAATTTACCATATCAACATTTTTTAAGCATACAGATCTGTGGCATTCAATACATAACTTGTCCTACAACCGTCACCACTATCAATATCCGGATCTTTTTCATCTTCTCCAACTGAAACTCTACGTCTTTCAAACAGCAACTTCCCATTCCCTCATCTCAGCTTCTATCAACTACACTTCTACTTTTTGTCTATGAATTTGGCTACTTACTGCAGCCATGACCTCCTAGGCCCAAGCAATTCTCTTCCTTCAGTCTCCTTAGTAGCTGAGACCACAGGTGGGCTTCACCACACCTGGCTAATTTATTTATTTTGTTTTTTGTAGAGACAGGCTTTTCACCATGTCTCCCTGGCTGGCCTTGAACTCCTGGGCTCAAGCAATCCTCACATAAGTGGAATCACATGGTATTTGTCTTTTTGTGACTGGCTTATTGTTTCACTTAGCCAAATATTCTCAATGTTCATGCATCTTGTAGCATGTGTCAGAATATCCTTACTTTTTAAAGCTGAGTAATATTCCATTCTATGTGTATACCACATTTTGTTTATCTATGAACACTTATTGGCTATTGTAAATAGTGCTGTGATGAACACAGGTGTATAAATATCAGTTTGAGTCCCTGTTTTTTATTATTTGGAGTATTTACACAGAAGTGGAATTGTTGGATTGTGTTAGTAACTTTATTTTTAGTTTCTGAGGAATCGCCGTACTGTTTTCCACAGTGGCTGCACCATTCTACATCCCCACCAGCAACACACAAAGGCTCCAACTACTTCAATTCTTTGCAAACACTTAGTATTTTCTTCTGTTTATTTTGATGCTAGTCATCTTTATGTTTATTAGGTAAACTTTTCTGAGTTTAAATAACTTTACTATATAGTAGGGATATACCAGAGAAGGCATTAATTAAACGGAGACTTTCTTTTATTTACTGTTATATTTCAGAATAAATTTTCCATGTAAATGTTGAGTGACTCCCATTGTTCTTGTAATTATCTAAAATTCATTCAGATTGGTATAGCAATAAATCAAACTAGAAGATTTAAAGAGAAGAGAACAGAGATTTTGTCTTGATTTTTTTCTTCTTTCACCCATGAAAGAAATTATTCGTGACTGGATCTAGTGGAAAGAGTTCAAATGATTATAAACTGAGACATAATTTTAGTGACTTACATTTTCTTTTAGTGAGAAGGACCTGAGGATACCCATGAATACAGTAAGAGAAGGAATAAAATAAACTTTATTGTAGCAATTTCCAAGTATGAAAAGAGGATTGGAGCAATGTGGAAGAAGGAACATGTATGCCCAATTGCACTTCCGTCTAAAATGCCACGAAATAAAAAAAAAAAAATTGTATTTAAAATAATGAATCTGCAATAGGTCATGAAAACCAGGAAATTTAGTGAGGAAAATTAAAGATATTAAGACAATCTGATTCAAGTATGAAAAATTCTACCCTTGAATTAAAATATGTAATTACTTCAGTTGATCAAGTTGCCTATTTACACATTTTTAAAATCACAGAAAATGATTAATTGATTCAAGTGAATATTTGATTGATTTCACAATTATACTATTTATGAAATGTTAACACTTCATAATTCTTCTTTCTGACCCTTTGGCGATTCATGCTTAGCCTAGAGTTAATAAACAAAGTTTCTGGTGCTTAGGAAACTTTTATCTTTACCTCAATTCAATTCAGCAAAAGCTTACCAAACAGACACCAAGGGGAAGACACGTGCAAAACACAAAGAAGAATAAGATGTAATCTACACTTTTAGGAGCTTGCAATCCGCACAAGAAGGAACATGATAATCATTATTTTAACCATTTAAAAATATAAGAGAAGATTGGATCGATATGGCAGAAAGAAACATCTATCTCCACCTCTTCTTAAGTCTAAAATACCATGAAATCAAAGAAAAAGGGTATCTGTCTCTCTAACATTTCTATATTGATATCTATCTATGAATACAGAAAGAGAAGGAATAAAATAAACTTTATTGTAGCAATTTCCAAGTATGAAAAGAGGATTGGAGCAATATGGAAGAAGGAACATGTATGTCCAACTGCACTTCTGTCTAAAATGCCACGAAATAAAAAAGAATATGTATATTTAAAATAATTAATCTGTAGTAGCTCATGAAAAACAGGAAAGAGGTCTGAAAGCTGTCTACAAAATCTGAAATATTTTTATTTTTCACCCCGAATTACAAAAGCAGTTTATGATTAAACATAACTAGAACACATACTAAGGTGGGCAGAGTACTCAAAAAAATTAATAAATAACAGAATTACTAATAATTTGAAAAAAACCAAAACAAAGAGACTTCACACAAATAACAAAAAAAGAAAACAATAACGAAAAAGAGATACAGTAAAGAAAATAAACTTTTAGAATAGAATTCTGTATCAATAAGATATCAAATAAAGATTGTGGAACTACAAACTAAGATAGTTGAAATGGAAAAACAAAAATAAAACCCTCTATAAATGGATTGAATAGAGAATAGGTGCAGCCAGATGTTAACTCTGTGAGCTGGAGAATGGAACCACGGATATCTCCCAAAACATAACACTAAAGAGCAAAGAAATGGAGAGAATAAGAGAAAGGTCGATAGACGAGGAAAAGAAATTCCAACATCAGTTTAATAGGAGTTCTAAAAGAGCAAAGAGAACAGAATGGGAGAAATGACAAAGAAATCATGAAAACCATACAAGAAAATTTTGGATCTAATTGCACAGCTGAAAGGTCTTAGAGTGCCAAGAAAGATGAATAAAAATAAACACCTAGGCCACCATACTGAAGTGTTAGAAATTCAAAGATGAAAAGAAAATCCTACAAGATTTAGGAGGGAAAAGAATTAGTTAACTACAATAAACAACCCACAAATCAGATGAACATGAAATTATCTTCTTTACAATACTGAGAGGTAGAAGATAATGGTGCTGTATATTTAACGTTATCATTAAAAAAAAAAAAAGTTTTTGAACCTAAAATACTTAAGTAAATTGAAATTCAAAATAGTAACATTTAGAAATGTGTAATGAGTCAGAAAGTTTCCTAACCATAGTTCTCTAAGAAAATTACTCATGTAAAACATAGGAGAAAAAAAGCCCAAGCAGTAGGAAGAAGCAGGCTAGCAGAAAAAGTGGTGAGCCAAGAAACCAAGAAAGCCAGTTTAAATACTTGTTGAACTGTAGTGTAAAGAAATTAATTAGGAATCAAATTCTGGAATAAAAATTCAGATGATTTTAGCATAGGAAGACGATGAAGGTGATATTTAATCACCAAAAAAGCAAGTTAAAGTGTTAAAGTGATATATTAAAATACAGAGCTGATCTGGTTTTGGAAATTAAGCTACATGCTATTTACAATGGGATAGTATATAGCAGACAAACAAATTCACTTTTATGCCTATGACAGCATAGCTATATGTTGACAAACTCATAGAAATATATGAAAAAATAAATATAATATTATAATTTGAGAATAATATGCCCATAATAAATCAACAATATACAAAAAATAAAAATGTAGAGGCTTTAAATGACACAATTAACAATTCGTATTTAATAGATAATAAAGAAATTTACATACTAAAAACAAAGAATTCATATTTTAAAATATAAAATAAATTCAGCAATTTACAATTTATAAGGTCCCAAAGAACAGAAAAGATATCAATTAATTTTGACTGAAAAGGGAGAAGATATGGAATATTCCAGATAGACCAAAGTATTCCAGGAAGAGTGAACAGTACATGCAACGCTTATCCTTCAGTTTCTGCCCAACCCCATT
Organism: Mandrillus leucophaeus; assembly: GCF_000951045.1. Taxonomy (NCBI): domain Eukaryota; kingdom Metazoa; phylum Chordata; class Mammalia; order Primates; family Cercopithecidae; genus Mandrillus; species Mandrillus leucophaeus. The sequence goes on from NW_012104521.1 coordinate 2,019,914, forward strand.
TCTCTAAGTACACTGTATCCCCTGTGGCTCTTTACTCCCTTGTGGCTCTTTAATTACTCTCAGGAAATGTGTTAGATGTTGGACAAACTAAGTTCACAATATTAATATTGTACCAGTGGAAGAACGACAGAGAAAAGATAAGCGTTCATATTTAACTTTTCCATCTTAGCTGTAGTAGTGCTGTGAAATATGCAATAAACAATGTTATTTTTAGTTTTTAAAAACAATAGAGATAGGTGATAATAGTTTGGATTTGTGTTCTTGCCCAAATCTCATGTGGAATTGGAGAAGGGGCATGGTGGGAGGTGACTGGATCATGGGGGCAGATTTCCCCTATGCTGTTATCGTGATAGTGAATGAATTCTCATGAGATCTGATGGTTTGAAAATGTGTGGCACTTCTGCCCTCACCTTCTCTATCCTGCCAACCTGTGAAGAAGGTCTTTGCTTCCCCTTCACCTGCCACCATGACTGAAAGTTTCTTGAGGCCTCCCAGCCATACTTTCTGTTAAGCCTGCGTAACTGTGAGTCAATTAAACCTCTTTTCTTCATTGACTACTTAGTCTCAGGTAGTTCTATGTAGCAGTGTGAAAATGGACGAATACAATAGGTATGGGTATGTTTGTATTTATTCATGTATGTATATATGTACATGCATTTACACATATGTGCATATATGTAGATACATATATGTGGGTGTTTTGTATATATATGATTACACATGCACACATATGTTCATATATATTCATGTATGTATTATGTATCTGCACGTAAGTATATATGTATCATTTTCAATATATAAATATAAAGAAAAATATTAACAGATATTCAGCCAGGATTCTGAAAAGTAAAGCCAAGTGAATAATGAGCAATTACTGAATTTAATTGGTAGGTCTTAACTACCTATAAGATATGTGGCATTATTCTTTAAACTATAGAATGGTTAGTTATAACACATAAGTGTTGTATTTGCCATCCATGCCTATAATATGGTAAAAAGTTTCAAAAAGCAGTTTAGGGAATAAGACTGCTCTAGTGTACAATGGCAAAGTTAGAACTATTGAGTAAGGCCAGTAATAGCATTGAGGAGAACATACTTCATGATACCAAGCTCATTGTAACAAGTATTTTATTAATTTTGTTTTGTTTTGCTTTTGAGATGGAGTCTTGCTCTGTCGCCAGGCTGAAGTGCAGTGGTGCGATCTCGGCTCACTGCAACCTCTGTCTCCCGGGTTCAAGCGAGTCTCCTGCCTCAGCCTCCTGAGTAGCTGGGACTACAGGCGTGCGCCACTGTGCCCAGCTAATTTTTTCGTATTTTTAGTGGAGACGGGGTTTCACCATGTTGGCCAGGATGGTCTCGATCTCCTGACCTTGTGATCCTCCCACCTCAGCCTCCCAAAGTGCTGGGATTACAGGCGTGAGCCACTGTGCCCGGCTTGGTATTCTGTTAATTTATTGACTCATAGAATATTCCCATCAATGACCTCAAAGGTCAACTATTCTCAGAGATTTATCAGTGATGCTGCACTGTAAAGCTCCGAATAAAATGAGACAAAATACAAAGCTCTGTGTAAACTATTGTTGCTAGCACAGAGTAAAAAGAAAAGAAATGTTTTGAAATAAATTGGAAGGTAAATACTGCTTGGACTCTTGCTGACATGGCAGAACTCACTCTTCAAGGACATAGTTTGCACTTTTTGACCCTATAAATATTTCTTGGTTTAAAGAAAACATTATCCTGGAGTCTGTCTGTAGTCCTACTATTCCAAATAATATAATGCTGAATAACTACTGCACCTTAATTCAGTAAGTTTTATGGACATGATAGGGCAGGGAGGGAGATGACACTCCTAAGAGTAGAGCTATGGACGGAAATTGTGTTCCTCCAAATTCATATGGTGAAGCCTTAACCGCCAGTATGATGGCTTTTGGAGATGGAGCCTTTGGGAGGTAATGAGGTTTAGATGTGGTCATAAGGGGGGGCCTCACGATGGAATTAATGCTTTTAAAAGAATAGACACCAGAGAGAGATGGCAGTCATCCATAAGCCAAGAAGAGAGTCCTCACCAGCCCTTGACCATGCTGGCACCCGGATCTCAGACTTCCAGCCACCAGAATTGTGAGGAAATTCATTTCTATTGTTTAACCCACCCAGTCTATAGTTAGAATGAGATAACTAACACAAATAGTGTCATAAACTAGCCAAGGACAAGAAAAATATTCTGGGTTAGCTGGTTTTGCTTATATAAGGATGAACTTACCTAGATGTAAATTCAAATATGAAATATATACTTTATAACTCATCACAAATAAAAACACTCAAATAAGAACCCCAATAAAATAGTGTCAAATGACACCAATAGAGATTTATAAATGCAAACTTTTTTGGTAACCTCCTTGATTGCACTAATCACGTAGAATAGCATAGATCCCGTGTCCTACACTGCAACCTTATAAACCTTTCTCTTGGCCAAATTCCCAGTAGCTGCTTTCACTCAGGTTTCTGTGTGAGATCCCAGAGACAGTCTTCTTAACCTGCACAAACCCACAGTAAGCATGAAGCTCTAAGAAGTCCTTGCCAACATATTTTTTCTAGCTTTTGCACAAATATGCATGAGACAAAATGTGTCTCCGAGGTGCAGCAAGCCCATTAATTCTGTTTCTGTGGCCAACTAAATAGGATGAGAATCTTTCTAACAGAGGGTGTCTTACATACCGTACAGTCCTCAGTCATCTAGCTCTCCTGCACACACAGAAATCAACTTTGAAACATTCGATGACTATGATGGAAAATCTTTTTGTGAAATCCTCTTGTGAATCTTTTGTGTTGTACTTTTATCCTCTTTTCTCATTTTTCCATAGTTTTTAGATTTAATCATCCTCCTGTGATATTTCTCCTCTTTTTTTCTCATGATTATTCTGTTCATTGTTTCTTTTTACATCCATTTTTAACTAATCTACTTTTCTAGCTTAGAAAAATTTTTGTCTTTTCACCCACTAACATGAAACCATGTAAATGGTTGCATCTTATTCATCCTAAAAATGTCCTACTTTTTCTCCCCATGTTTCCAAGAATCTCCAGTTCCTCACATTGTCCACAGAACTTCCGTTATTGTGGGATTTGGGGACTTTCTACTAACAAAGATTACTTTTTCCACCCCCATGCTAGAACAAGATTAAAAACCAGGAGTAGGGTGAGATTAACAACCAAATGAAGTTGAGAGGGAGAATAAAGTAAGAAGTTAGGAAGAGTTGCTTCTCCTCACTGCAAGTATGGCTATTTTAGGGTATCAAGCATGGAGTCTCTATGGATTACACTGGTTCATTCCCACTGCACCTCACTGAAGCCTACATCTCTCTTATCAAATTTAAAGATGTGTTCTTGTGAATATTTCCCATACGAATGACATTGGATTTAAAGACATTTTCTGAATCTGAATACTTTACTATGGACTCCTTGATTGCAATAAAATTGATGAAAAAATACCTCGGAATATCAGTAGTCTATCAACCTGTGATTCACTCTAAGAGAGGGGGAAATTGGACATTTAAAATTTTACCAAATGCAAAGCTTCATGTTTTAATATTCAGAGTCTCCTTGAAGATTGTGTAAAATGCTGGTTGCTTGCCAGTGGATGATACTGGGATGCTGAAAGTTACTCCAGAGAATAAAGACTCCCAGATTCTGAGATCTAACTTTGGCCATTTGTTTAACTAATGAAATGTCTTGGACTAAAAAGTTTTTCTGACTACAAAAAAAGTTTGTCATGTAGCATAGTGAAGCAGCACACACAGTGGTTGGAGCAAAGACCATGTTCCAATGCTTGTCCTGACTTTGCCACTCTTATATGACATTGGGCATATTACTTCTCCTAGCCTCAATTTTCCCATCTGTAAAATGGGGATAACACTGGTAGCTGTTTATTAGAATTTTTAGAAAATTTAAAGATAATTTAGAACAGTCCCTGGTACATAAGAAACACTAAATATAATTTAGCTATTATTTTTAAGGCTACCTCAGTAGTCTTCCTTAAAACTATACGGAATCCCTCAGACATAATTCTGCACCCCTGTGCAGTCATTTAAAGTTACAAGTTTTCCAATATTTAGGGGAAAGATCTTCGCCCCTGTCCAGAAGCTGAACAATATATTAAGCATGTCCTAGGGCATAGTTTTGTGACCATGAAGAAAGAAAAAACCTGGAATCAGAAACACCGGAGTTTTAAGTTTTTTTTAAGAAACCAAGAAACCATTAACCAATGATTTTTTTTTTCATTAATTTTAGTAAACATAAAATGTGAGACATGAAGGCTGGCTGAGCTAAGAAACTGTGTAGCATGAACTTCGAATCATGAACACTGGTTATTGAAATATGAATTTTGTTATTCAATAAAATTAAAAATGCAGTAGCTTATTTGGTGCCTACATCATGATATGCTTTTAGGTAGTTATGCATAAATAAGAAATTAATTTGTTAGCATTGCATTTATAATACTATATCAAAATTTAGCTACTCAGGAGGATGAGGCAGGCCATTCACTTGAACCCGGGGGGCGGAGGTTGCAGTGAGCCGAGATGACACCATTGCACTGCAGCCTGGGTGACAGAGCGAGACTCCATCTCAAAAAAAAAAAAATGCTTTTTATTAATTTTTGAAGAGGCTGCATGGATTTAAGATGGCAGACGTGGGAGCTCAACTGCTGATACTTGAAACCCACCTCTACTACCTACTTGCTGCATGAGCTCTGGGAGCTTACTTGACTCCCCTCTCTACCTCATTTCCCTTATTGTAAATGGAGAAATAATTAAACCTCCCCACTGAATTGTGATAATAACTAAATTATGTAATATATGCAAAGCACTTAGAATAGTGTTGGACACATAGTAAATTCCCCAAAATTGTTAGCTTACATTATTATTTCTCACTTAGTATTTTTTCTAGCCAACATTAGATACAAATCTTAATGGTTTTATTTTAAAACTGCATGGCATTTTAATAGTCATTTAAATTTAATCTATTATAATGGATCATTCTGTGGTTAGACTTTACATCATCAGCATTACGTACACCCACAAGAAAATCGGGCTAAGACACAATGGCTTGGAAACTAACTTGAAAATAAAATAAGCTTCTTTTGGCCATGTCCGTGATCTATGGCTACTTCTTCTGGACACATCTTGTTCAGTTCTGCCTTCCATCTCTTCTTCGGTGGGACTCAATGAGTTCATGCTCTGGGCTCTATTTCAGGGTGAAGTGTTTGGGGGCTGAAGGCTCCGGATAGCAGATTCTTAGGTTCCCTGGATGTTGAGTATACCAATTTCCTTCCTGGAGTTGTCTGCGAATGTAAACATGTAGGGAAGACAGAGGAAGAATTTAGAGATCTCAGACAGAGAAACAAGGGGAAAGAATACAGAGAAAATAGGCTTAGAAATAAGACAGCATTAAAATTGTAGGGACATGGATGCAGCTGGAAACCATCATTCTCAGCAAACTATCGCAAGAACAGAAAACCAAATACCGCATGTTCTCACTCATAGGTGGGAATTGAACAGTGAGAACACTTGGACACAGGAAGGGGAACATCACACACCAGGGCCTGTTGAGGGGGAGGAGGAGGGGAGAGGGATAGCATTAGGAGATATAACTAATGTAAATTGCAAGTTAATGGGTACAGCACACCAACATGGTACATGTATACATATGTAACAAACCTGCACGTTGTGCACATGTACCCTAGAGCTTAAAGTATAATCAAAAAGAAAAAATACATATATTAAAAAAAAAAAAAAGAGTTAAGAGGAAGGTCAGGCTCAGTGGCTCACACCTATAACCCTAACACTTTGGGAGGCCAAGGCAAGAGGATCACCTGAGGCCAGGAGTTCGAGACCAACCTGGCCAACAGGGCGAAACCTTGTCTCTACTAAAAATACAAAAATTAGCCAAATGTGGTGGCAGGAGACTATAATCCCAGCTACTAGGGAAGCTGAGGCACGAGAATTGCTTGAACCCGGTGGTAAAAGTTGCAGTGAGCTGAGATAGAGCCACTTCACTCCAGCCTAGGCAAAACAGCGAGACTCTGTCTCAAAAAAAAAAAAAAAAAAAAAGAGTTGAGTAAGAGGAGGAAAAAAAAAGAAGAAGAAAGAGAAAAGGGCTTTACCAGCCCCAGTATCTTTTAGCTACTTCTCATCAACCGCCCTCCAGGCATTCTAAAACTGCTCATCCAATTCAGATTTATGGCCGGGTGCTGAAGAGAAGGTGTAATATTTCCCTTCCTTTAGTACTTTGGTCATTTTATCCTTCATGCATTAATTCAGCATGCCACTACGTAGCACTTTCTCTGGGCAAAGCAATCATTCTATTAGACATTGGGCCTGGAGAAGGGAAAAGTGATTACCAGAATGAAAAAAAAAAAAAAAAGACACAGGGGTTTATGGTTTGGTGGAAGAAACTATATAAGGATATAGAAACATTACAATCAAGTTAGTGATCATAAGTATTAGGGTTGCTGAGAGAGAGGAATAACTAGTTCTGCCTGGGTAACCAGGGACATTTTCCCAGAGGATTTATCACTCAAGTAAGTCTCTAAGGACAACGAGGTACTCCTCAGCCTAAAATAAACTATATTTCACTGTGTCTGAGGCATGCAGAAGCATGATGTGTTTTGGAAGCAGTAGTTCCTTATGGCTGTAATAGAGGGAGTGCGGGTGAAGACAGAAGACATGGAGGAGGATGTGGGGTCGTTGAGAAATCATGTGCCCAAATAGGTTTAATATGTCTTTTTCATCTTTCTTCTCCTCCCTCTATCCTCCCTAGTGTGACTAAATGAGAGATGCTTGGAAGTTCCTGTTTCTGGTTCCAGGGAAGTCAGTGAATCCATGCAGCATGGAGAACGGCCTAGGGTGACCTGAGCATCTGGAAGGTCCATTTTCAGTCTCCAGGCTGGGACTGCTGAGTGGCTGGTGGTGTCACTAAGTTACTAAACAGGATAGGGGTCTGTTATTGGATTTTCTCATGCCATAGTTAATAGTGTCAGTAAAACATAAAACATAACTTAGACACTACTGTTAGACGCACTTTTTTAAGTTGCTTTATTGAAAATTGCGTGTATACTGCATTGGTATAGATAGCCAGCCCTGTATGCATGTGTGTATGTATGTCTGTCAGCTTTTCTCACAAACCCTGAAGAACAAGCATGCTTTTCTAATATTCTTAGTTGTACATATATCTATGTATTCAGAACAAGACTACAGTGAGGGCTTTTTGTGCCCATGGAAGTGTCAAACCAGGTACCAATGGCCCAGGAAATGCTGAGAGTCTCACAAGACATGACCAGTTATTTATTCTCTGGTGACAGAGTGTGGAAAGGGATCAGCTTTCCTCTAGCCAGTCTTAGTCTCTGCTTAGGAGGACAATTGCAGTATGGTTGAAACAAATACTCTTTTCTCATATATTCTACTCTAGCTTGTGCAAAATCCTTCTATGTGGCAGAAAGAGACAGATAATTCTTTGCTCATGTTTTCCTGGGACTCACCCCAGTAACACTTCCTGGAAACTCCACCTGCCAGGCCATATAAGAACACTGAATAGCTTAGAAGAAAAGGAAACCGATATGAAAAGTGGACAAGAAATTACCCAAAAAGGTCTTATTTGAATCCAAGCACCAAAAAATGCAGAAATGCACAATTAACTGATTTCCTAATGCATTAGGAAGTAACTCAATCCCTTGCTACCTAAAATTGAGTTAAACTAGGAGAAAAATACGTAGTTTGCATAATGTGATGTGCTTATTAAGGAAGTCTACTGGATGGTGATGCTACACAAAATAAAATGTCCACATTTCAACATGATCTGCTTTTAAGTTACAGAAACTAAAACTGAATATACTTTCTGTTGGCATCTTATAAAAAAGTTCTTACAGAATCTTAGCCTAATAGGTCAATACTAGCAGCACCAATTTTGTGCAGTTCTCCTGAAAGCTTTCAGCAGTAAATCTCTAAAAATGTCCACTTAAGCAGTAGGGGTCATAAATATTTCGCGAGAGCAATAAAACAGAACAGAAATTTGGAAGTTATAATTTTAGTGGATATAACTGCACTTTATAAAAGGAAGGCCTCTGGGACCCAGAATAAATGCAAAACTCTGTCTGACTGAACTGCAGTACTAACCCATCTGCAAGTGGTAAATTATCCCCAGTCCCAGGTGTGGCGCATTATCCTAAGGGTGTCCAGTGATTAAAGGTAAGAACGTGGCTAAAGTCCAAGGGAGCACTGAACATTAATGATGACTGGAAATCATCAACAATTTCTCTGGAAGTTTGATTATTTTCTATTTATTCACATCAGCCAGGCCCAAGGTTCAATAGATTGTCTATGATCAGTTCCTGGTGTGTATAGATACACCAGTGAAAGAAGCCCAGAGGCTCTTTATTTGACCCAAAAGGAGTTCACATGGAAAAATAAAGTGATAATCCTATTACCAATAATCCCTCAGGCTGCCAGAAAGACAGACATTTACTGAAGCCTTTATCCTAAAATTCTACTGATGATTGCAAAGCAACATAAAGATGTCCTTACTTTTGTGCTTTCTCTGATACATCACTTGTTTTGTTTAGTACACATTTGCATAAAGGTTCTTTTACATTTAAATCTGTCTGAGTGTTAGAAACTATCCAAGGGCCAAGGTTAAGCTTAATTGATTTCCTAAACTCTCCCACCATCCCACCTCTCCACACGCTCATGTGTACATAAAGAGCACTGTGGATTTTAAATGCAAGTGACTATCATTTCACAATTAAATCCATAGTTTTTGTTAACATCCTTTATACTTTCCACCAAGTTCTTCAATTGTCTGTCTGCTTGGCCCCAAACTAATTTTAATTGGTGTAGTCTAGAAAACTCGTAATTACAATATTGAATGAGCATAGCAGGAATAGAAAAGTTACATCTGAAGAGCAGATGAAAAAAATGTTCACGCAAGGCGGCTCAAGCTTCTGATTTTTAATCAACATTTGATTGTAACCTATTAAAATGCCAAATCACTTGGCAATATTGTGCTATGTCGTCACAGCTTAAAATAGTCACTGTGAAATAGTCATTCCACCCTAGTTTTCTCATATGAAAATAATAACACGTTGTACCTTTTGCTGTTGTTTCTAATTTTTTGGTTTTTATTATTGTGTAACTGAAATGTCAGCCTCTTGCATCTAAGGGTCACCTTCTAGTTTGTTTGGGAAATAAAGGGTAAGAGAGTTTGTCTCATGTCTCCTCCTGAGTCATTGACTTGGCAGTGTTGGCCATATCATGTGTTCCACTCTGCCTTGCTTTCAGCATGGCCTTTGGTCACGACTGTGTTCACTGCTGTTTACCACCTGGACTTGGGTCTCCCTTGGTGGTATAGCACTAGTACCAGAAGGGACACACTTTCTATAACTGACCTATCACTTTGTTCCCATTAATACTCAACCACAAAGTTTATGTCTTATGGATTCTGCTGCAGTTTTGGGGATTGTTCCAAGTAAAATGCTCTAGAAAAAAAAAAAAGAAAGAAAGAAAACTTGTTGGATACTCTTATGGGTCGGTTTTACCCATGGTCTTTTTTAATCTGGGCACTCCTGGGATTCAGTAATCATTCCGCAGGGCCTTTCCCAAAGACTGAGATAGAGAATCCAAGGCAAGCCTACAAGAACGGGGAGTGGGTGTTGGATTTGGAAGGAGAGAGGCCTGCAGAAAATAGTCTATAATGGGTTCTGCAGCTTAAAGTCTGATTACCATCCGGGCCCCTCAGTCAGTGTGAAGAGAAACCAGCCTAGGTTCCTGGGTGGATGTGTGTTGTTTTTGCACACTCAGAATTATTATCCTTATACTTGTAATAGTGACTTGAATTTCCTTGGAGATCAACCCTATATACTTCCATTCCTTGGGGTTTAGGTGGGGCTGGCCCAAACCTTGGACTCAGAGGTCAGCTCATGACCCAGATCTGGACAATTGGTATTGTAGTCTGGCCATGGTGATTGGTTAGTTACTCTTTAATCTAAGTAATCCTAGGAATTTTTTTTTTTTTTTTTGGAGCAACTAGAAAAGACAGGTTGTGGGTGTGTGTGTGTGTGTGTGTGTGTGTGTGTGTGTGTGTGTGTGTCTGTCCTAAGACAGCTAGCAGAGAGGATGAAGTAAGTCTGAACTGCCATCAGGCACCATAAAAGCATAAAAATGAGGACAACCGAGAGGAAAGCAGGGCTGAAGTGTGAAGACAGACTGGTTCTAATGATGGAATTTGAGACCCTTGGATCTAGCCATGATCAAAGCTGGTAATGCTGAAGTTTTCAGTGTGAAAGCAAAGTATTTTTTTTTCCACATTAGCCAATTTGAATTGATTTCTTGTCACTTACAATCCAAAGTTTCCCAAATGATATATTTTTGAATTTTTTCTTATTTACACAAGTTACATGGATACTCACTGACACACACACAGAGACACACACACCACCCAAGGACAAACAATAATCTCAAAAATATTGCAATCTAGATCCATAGTAGGAGAGAGAAGCACTTTTTTTGTGAATAAAATATGCACCGATACCTGTGAACAATATCTATAGTAGTTTATACTATTATGCAGAACATTTCCGTTTCCATGTCTTCTTTCCAGACATTAATGCTAGCCCTTAGTGAAGCAAAAGAAATTGGATCCATTGCAGTCCCATGACAAATAACAAAATTATTTTTTAGTTATATAAAAGTTAGCTGGAATTGAAATTAAAATTTTTGAAATTCAAGGTCAAATTATTAGGCAGGCATCCATCTCCCTAACTCATTATATCTTTGGAAGCAGGAGGTCACAGTATAGGATTTATTTCCCTCTTCAAATTCCTAAGACAAAGGAATGAGGGAGAGGCAGGACAAAAGACTAGTTCTTCCAGTAACATTTGAACGTAGGCAACTTTAACCAATGTTTATAAAGAAGAGAAAATCTATTTACATTTTTCCAAATTCTTTATGATCTTTCTCTATTACACATACATTCATCTCCATTTATGAGGGAAGAGTGGTTTATATTAGATAGGAATAGACCAATGGAGAGAAGAAAGGTTGAGAAATCAGTGCACCACTCTAGAACAGATAGGGTTTGCTGAGATATCTTTCTCATTGTGTTGAAGATATGATTTAAGTCGTTACGCTCAACTTGAATGGAAAAGATTTCCAAATTTTCTTATGCTAAGGGTGACTATTTGTCCAAAGACTAAATATTTTAGTAAATCAGAGTTTGGTTGCCTATACATCTATTAACTTGTTCTTGGTGTACTGTGTTGTGTGTGTGTGTAGTGAAGAGGGGTGATGAAGGCAGAGAATGGGAAGTAAGAGCTTTTATTTTCTTCATTTATTCTATCTCCCTTAAGAAGGAGAATTAAGTAGTAAACCAGAGATGGAATTCCAGTTTGGGTGTCAGAAATTATTCCTATTCCAAAAGACTTCAGTCTATGTTTCACATTCATACGATACTGAATAGCTTGGCATTCTTCTCATGATCAGTGATGGTCAAGTATGACCCTTGCCTGCAGGATACTGGCATCAGTAACGAAATTTGTTTAGCTCATCAATAGTTAGTTGGTTCTCAGCCCAGTGCATATTTTGACTCAATTTATACATATTGAGTCAAAATATGTTTATAAACAACTAAACTAAATATATATGTTTTATGTATATATTTAGTTATATGTTATATATTATATATATTTGATTAGCATATAAATATTAGTTTAATATAGTTTAACATACAAACTTATATATGTATTTAGTTTAGTTGGTTTTAAAATATACATATCAAAGTATTGAGGTCAGGAGCAAGGATTTTTGTGCCTTCTTAAATATGCTCTGCTTTCTGGCAGTCCATTTCAGCAATTCCTTTTATCCAGTGTAAAGTTGATATAACAATTCTAATTCCATCAGGGCAGAGCATGATAGTTATTTACTTATCTTAGGCATTTTTTAACTGCCAGGATATCTTAATCTCTGGGACATTATTGACTTTGGCCTAATCTGTGATATTTTTCTTTGGGACGAAAACCCTTCCCCTCTCCTTTCACCTTCCCAGCTAAGCAGATCTGTTCCACTCCCGTGAGTTGCTATCTGTTTGGTTTGACTGCTCACTGAAGACTATTTATTTACTCCCTAGGCCTCTCCTCTTATAATAGAGCCTGTTATTGATCAGTCAACTTTACCTCCCAGAGTAAAATCCAAAGTCTTTAGCATAGTACTTGAGAATCTCCTTTATCTCGAATCCCTTCTTTTTATTAGATTGAAACATCTATAGTTCCTACTCATGCAGACTTCCTGGTATCTGGTTTTAAATGTTGAGAAAATTCTCTATTCATATAACATCATACACAATATATGATCCTGTTAGCTTTTTAATCAGTGATTGACATGTTTATTATTTTTCTTGTGGATGCATTAGATTCTACTAATGGTTTTCCTCGTGTTATATGAGTCTGCTTCTTAGAACAAATCCCATATCTTCACAGTGGAAATTATTTCAATGTGATGTACCCTATTTTAAAAATTTTATATATAATTTTCCAAAAATACTCATAAATGAAGCTAAATTATATAATTTTTTGGACTCTCTGAGTTCAGGTACCAAAATTGAATCTGTTTCATAAAATGAATAAGATAATAATTTTTAAATTAATGCATCACTTTGGTAATTTTATATTTTTGTTGGAGCATTTCTTCTGTATGTATAATTGTCACATTTATTCACCTATTTTCTATTAAAAAGAATAAGATTTCCTTTGCCCCAATGTCTGGTTGGCAGATCCATCTAAAAAGAATATTTCTCAGTGGTTAAGAGCATAAACTCCTGAAGCCAGAATTCCTGCCACGTTAGTGTCTTCTTAGCTAAGTATTCAACCTTTCTGTGCCACAGTTTCCTTATCTTTAAAATGGGGATGATAATAATAATAATATTGCAAGTATTGCAAAGTTGCTATAAAGATTAAATGTATGACTATATAGAGAGCACTTACAAACACCTAGTAGGAGAAAGGGCAGCCATTTCTTATCTACTGATTGCTTAGTAAGCACCTTAAACTTGAGAGGTCTAAAACAGAATTTTGATCTACTGTTGATCTCAACCTGCTCCTTCTATAATCTCCTTCTCAGTAAAATGTACCATATTTTCACAAAGTTGCTTAGTCCAGGAAACCGCTAGCTATCAGTGATTCCTCTCTTTCCCTCATTTCTCACAATTGATTCATCAGAAAGTTTTATCTGCTTTGAATTTTAAAATATCTTATAAATTAGACAATTTCTCACTATTTGCATAATTGCTGTCCAAGTCTACAGTGCTATCACCTTTACTATTCCATGGCCTCTTTAATGATCTCTCTGGTCCCACTTCTATGCCACTTCATTTCATTCTCCAAAGAGAAGCCAGCATCTCCTCCTTAAATAATTGGATTGAATTTTCTTCCTGCCAAAACTTGTTAGAGACTTCCTCTAACATTTAAAATAAAACTCCAATTCTTTATTCTAATCTGAAAGGCCTGGATACCCTTGCCCCGTATCACCCAACCTCATTTCTTATCAGGTCCTGACAATGGGTGTCTTCAAATACATGAAGCTGGTTTCTACCTTAATCCTTAGGGTTTGCTATTTGGTCTGTCTGGAATGCCTTTCCCCAAGATCTCAAATAGCTGTTTCCTTCTTTTCGTTTTCGTCTGTACTTAAGTGTGATCTCAGAGAGGTCTTCCCAGATCATTCATTCTAAAATAGTCCTCTCTGTAATTATTTCTTCTGTTTATTTTCCTCATGGCACCTCTTACTTTGATCTGAAAGTGCATTATTTGTTTATTATCTACATGATTATGGTCTTTTTCTCCCTTAGAGACAAAGGGACAGGGGTTCAATCTTTTCGTTTTCAACACTGAAACACTCAGTGCCCACACCGATGCACAGAGGTTCTCAATCAATATTTATTCAATCAGTCATTATTTAACAAATACTTCAAATAACTACTTTTTCCTTTATAGCTACTCACTCCTCCCATCCCGTGTAGATGGGATCAGGCCTTTGTTCTCCAGGGAACACCCTTGTCTTTTCCTAGATTGAGACTTCCCCCTGGTTTTAATGCCTTTTAGCAGAACTGATCCAGGTTTATTCAGCACTTCAAGATTTGAGTAAAATGTAAATGTAGGCCACCAGGCTGTCAATGTCTGGCATGATGCCACCACCACATTAAAGAAAAAAAAGAATTTGAGGTGAAACCTTAACTTTATCCATACTCTTATCCAATAGAAAAGAATATGAAAAAAAAATGCAGTGAGAATTATATTTGGAAGCAATGAGACAGAAGATATAAATGTTCCAGAAAATATACCCAAGCATTCTAAAAAGATCTGGCTCTGAGAATTTAAAAATACCAAAACACAGACTTCTCTGTCCACACAACAGGACACAACATTGTAAATATCTTACTAGGTTCATATTTGCAATGGCAGGAAAAGGAAGTGTTATGCTGATGTGTTACAATGCAATATCAAAAGGCCATGTAAACAAAATCCATTTGCCACCCTTTAAAAAAAAGAAGAAGAAGAAGAAAAGAATCTTACCTGAAGCCACTCATGAAAAATATCAGAATCTAATTTACTGTTTGCATCAGGCTGCTTTTCAACCTCTGTTGCTAGATATTCAAGACCCTTCTCTCGTATTCCCCTCCTTTCTTCCTTTCTTGTTCATTCTTCATTCCTGAGTCCTCCTTTCATCCTGCCACCATCTACGGGCCCAAGGCAAAGCTAAATTCAAACAAATAAATGTACCCTATATCCACATTTCCCTTTGAGTGGAGTAGCTTCAAGACCAACTCCAACTACTGCTCCTTTCCTTATTGTTAATACTAGTCCTCTATCACAGCATAATTTTGATGCCTTTATATACAGTGGGCATGGAATACCAATATCCACAAATTAAATGCCTAACCTTTAAGGCTTTTCATCTTTTTCTACAACTCAATTTAATCGCATTCCATCAAATGGTAGAAAATTCACACAACATCGCTCCAGACAAACTTGACAATTTTGGGCTTAAACGCATGAAGTTTTTGTAAGCACTAAATTTAGAAATGTGCTTAAAAACTCTTTGTAGAACAAGAAGCTACTTAAATTTTTCCATATAAAGAAGAGGTTATCTTCCTCTTCTTTCCATATATCTTCCATATAAGACTAACTACTTATTATAATTTTTCCCTGACTTATTCAGTTTATAGTATATGTTGAGAGGCAGTAGTTTGTGCAATAAGGAGGAGGGAAATGAGATTAAAAATAGGTCATAGACAATTGTATTTCTGCTAAAATTCCACATGCTTTATGTCTTTTAACCATCACCCCAAAATCTTGGGGTATAGGCCTGCATTTTAGGTATGAGGAGATTCAGGCGCAAGAAAGTTGAGAAACTGATCAAAGGTACAGAGCTAATAAATAGCAACCCAGGGTCTCGGCTCTTATACTTTTATCATAGCATTTATTCGTTAGGTATATTTGTGTGGCTTTTTTTCAAATCTGAATTTCTTTTAAGTCCTTTGTACAACTTAGAGTGGGGGAGAGAGTTGGAGTAGAAAAATGTTATTAATCACTGAAAATAAATAAAAAGGATTTTATTTACAAAATTTATAAAGAAGATTGAACTGAGTTGATGTCTGAAATATTGGGCACACAGAAAACCTTCTAAAGAAGATTTAAGCTCTATAATAATGTATGTGAGCAGTGGAGTTACAAAATTTCCTAGTTGATATTTACATAGCACTTATCACTGGTCTAAGTGAGAGATTTATTCAACATAAACATGCACTAACTCTTATCCCCACAATATGGATGAGAAAACCAGAACATAGGAGTAATGAGTAATATTCTTAAGTCAGCCTCTGGTCATCTGCTGTATACTATAATGAATCCAAAAACCCAAAATTAATATTTTATCTCCTCCATGAAAACAGACTTAGAAATATAACTTTCTTGATTGCCTCCCCCACAGAATTTCTGTCCTACTGATAGGTGCAGGATGTGTGAGTAAGCGTGAAGGTAAAGTTTAAATATTTTGCACCTCAAGTATATTTCTCATATATTTTCAGGTTTATAAATGCAACCAACATTGGAATCTCCAAACAACAAATGTATCAATGTATTAACTCTGGGGATGCAAAGAAAGGTGTTGAGTATGTGGCTAAGCTTCATAATAAAGAATGAATCATTTTAATTGTTTAATAAAATGTCACTTGAGTAAATACATATACATCTATGTTTGTCTATATCCATGTCTAAAATACAACATTAAAATAGTTCCTAAATGAGGACAAAGATCTAAAGTCTTCTGAGAGTCAGATAATTCTTCTATTGAATTACAAAGAAGAAAGAGGGCCCACAAGAAATATTTTTCACTGATATTAGAAAAAAAAAAAAAAGAGCCAGTTCGTGTGGCTCATATCTGTAATCCCAGTCCTTTGGGAGTCCAAGGCAGGAGGATCCCTTGACCCCACGACTTTGAGACTAGTCTGGGAAACATGGCAAAACGCTGTCTCTACAAAAAACACAAAAATTAGCCAGGCTTGGTGGCCCATGCCTGTAGTACTAGCTACTTGGGAGGCTGAAGTGGGAAGATCATTTGAGCCTAGGAGGTGAAGACTGCAGTGAGCCATGATCTCGCCACTGCATTCCAGCCTAGGCGACAGACTGAGCCCCTGTCTCAAAAAATAAATAAATAAAAACTAAATTTTAAAAAATGTATATACACAACTAAGCCTCCTTTTGTTACCAGTTGTTTTATTTAACTCACTTCCCTTACTATGACGATAGAACTAATTCACAACAAAGAGCAGAGAAGAGGTGTCAAGAATCAATCATTTTGCCTGTTGCCAAAACAATAAAGTCAACTCTAGGACAAGATTAATTCCTTCCACAAAGATGCCTACTTTATATAACACTAGATAGCCTCCAATAGTTGATGTTATACACATACTGATAATGGAAATGATATGGAAGAATATCAATAGATCTAGATACTGTAACAAAAAGACAAATCTACAGCTACAAAACTATGGTTTAATATCAAAATATTTGACTTTCAAAGGGCAGTTCTGTCTTTAAAAGACATACTATTTTAGAGCACTCACCTCCCTTTATAGAAATCTCATTTGCATCAGTGTCTATTTCTCTCCATGGACCTTTTTAATGACTTGTATTATGGCTTATTTATTTTCAACTCTTTGATTTCCAATAAACTGTTGGCCACCAATTTGCAACCACAAAATGCACTGAATGAGTATATGAATGAATACCTGTATTTGTAAATCCAAGAAGTATTTTCCTCCTTTTTCTGGTAGAAATATTTGGGCATTTCCGAATCATATTCTGAGTTTCTTATTATTTTAACTAATACGTAGAAGAATTGCTACCATTATTTTTGTATGAAAATACAGTAAGTAGTTGATAAAACAAAAGAGAACAGCTTAGTCATTTTAAATAAATCGAGTATGATAGAAAGAAAGCATTGGTGTTACAGAAAAGGGGAAAAAATTAAGACTTTATATTGAAGTTACCGCTCCACGCTCAGCACAACCACATGAACCCATGAATTTACTGTAGTATAGTTTTCTACTCTCAAAAAAACATAAGTTAGTCAAGGATAAGAGAACTGACCTTCAGCTTCATGTTTGTGTACTGAATTGCCATAAGTAATCAGAATATATTTTCTGTGGCACAATATTTTTATAGTGAAGCAGCCAAAATACCACAAATGCATAGCACAAGCTCCAAGCATTCTGGACCTTCCAGGCATTTTTGTGGCTTGACATTGATGAATGCAGGTGAGATATAGGTTGCAGTTAGGATCAAATTACAACAAACACTGCCTTTTCCAAAAATATGAGTTGCTAAAACAGCTTGCCTATTACCTTGGGAGAGGATGCCTGTCCATCAACAAGCAGGGACTTTAGAGCAAGTTCTCACAATTGCATCTTTTCAGTGAGCACAACATCTGAGCCCAGTCAAAATAAAAACAATAATAAATGACCCTTCCCTCACATTTCCACAACAACCTTGTGTGGTGAACAATGTGACTTCCTTCTCTCTTTTCTTCTCCTTCTCTATTCTGAATGGTATACTTTTACTTGCAACTAATTGAATTTAGGTATAGGATTATTTCTTAATTTCAGAAATGACCAATAAAAAGAAAGGAATAAGACTAGTACACATATGTATCTTATATAATTATTCTCATTACTTTCCAGGTCAACCTAACAATGACATATACCTCTTATATAATCCCCCTAATACATAGGCTATCATTTATAAGCATACAATCTGTTCTTTTCTTATATTTTTCCACTAATTTCTTCCTAGTTTGATTACACCAAATAACAACACAATATAGCTTAGAAAACAACATGTGTGACATATATGCTATGCTCAATATTTTGTGGTTATTATTATTATTACTATTTTGAGACAAGATCTAGCTCTGTTGCCCAGGCTGGACTGCCGTGGCACAATCACAGGTCACTGCAGCCTCAATATGGGTTCACGCTATTCTACTGCCTCAGCCTCCCAAGTAGCTGGGACTACAGTCTTACACCACCACACCCTGCTCATTTTTGTATTTTTTGTACAGATGCAGTTTCACCATGTTGCCCAGGCAGATCTTGTACTCGTGGGTTCAAGTTATTCACTTGCCTTGGCCTCCCAAAGTGCTGGGATTACAGGCAAGAGTCACAGTGCTTAGCCACTTTGTAGTTATTAATATGCCATTTAATATAAGATATTCCTTCTTAAGGTTAAAAAATGTATAGCCTGTGATGTTTTCACACTCATATATTTTGTTTTCCTGGTATAATTTCCTGGTATATGGTATGAATATACTATATTCATACTATATTTCCAGTTATTCTTTGTGATTGATTGTCTAAGACGAAATTTATGTTTTGAAATACAGTGACTTTTCTGAAGTTGATAGATCTGTACACTCACCACTTCTTATGTGGGGTGATTTCTCAGTATTTTGAGAATATGTCTTGAGAAAAGTATTTATGTGGTTTTTGACATAGCAACTAAGACTGTTGTTGCATTTCAAACAGTGAATTAAGTATTGTGGGGTCCAACATTTGGATCCATATTGTGCTAAACACAGCTCTGATTTATAAGAGAAAGACTTTAAAACACTCAGAAGACAACATTAAAAGTTTTAGATTATTCTTACAGAATGAAGTCCTCATACATCATCAATCATTTTCCTTTGTTTCACTTCTCTGTGATGTTTCTTCTTACCACTTTCAACAAACTCCCTGTGGATATTTTGTGGATATTTTGACCTTAAGACAACTACGACCATTCTTATAGCTACACAAAAAGGCATTTATTACAATCAGATCAATGCAAAACTGATGCAGTTAAACGATTTTCTAATTATCTCCCTCTCCAATACATCTCTGATGAATGCTTTCCACTAACTCAAACGTTCCAACCAATTTGTGTTTGGTTCTTTTGTTTTGTTTTGACAAGCATAAATTGAATTTCTCATTGCCCAGGAACATACTTGCAACCAACACAATTATTTATATGTGTATTGGTAAAAATTTCAGCCCTTCAGAATATTTTTTAGTCATAGAAGACTGCTCATGTTGGAAACAACAGAAAGTTACCACATAGTATAAACTCAGCCTTTGTATTGAATATTTCCATTAGCAATGTAAAAGATGGTGAGAAGTTGCTGCTAATCAAATAGGAAATGTCAATCAAATGGGACAGGCTGGGGATTAGATAATGAAACAGGCTTCTAATTTCTACATCATTTATGTGGCCCTATGAAGTGTGACGGAACCATAATGATTCATTGCCTCCTGATATTAGAATCAAGCACTTGGGTTCTGAAGTTAGGAAAATGTCTGGGTAGCTCAGACATAGTTTTGACAATGCCAAAACAAGCTTGGAAAGGGAAGCAGTCAGTCTAACCAATGATTTGGCAGCGTAAAAACCGAACAAGTATGTTAATTGATGTTTATTTTAATATCAAATGTAGTCAAATCCTTTTTATGTAAAACCAACCCATTTAAGGAGACACCCTCTGAAGAAGAATAATTGAGCAACATGGGTCAAAGTATCAACTGAACTGTTCTTGAAAAGTAACAAAAAGAGGCTGAAACTTTTTGATGAGGTTTTAAAATGAAAGGCAAGAGAGAAGTACATGAAAACTATGAATCCCATTAGATTGCGTATGTCAGCATTAGTCAACATTTGGAGAGTAAAAAAAAATTCTCACCAAATTTTAGTGCTCAAAGACTATAAAATATGAATGTGTTAGTTAAATATTTGCAAAAAGCCTTTAAAATATTAAAATATTAACATTTTAATTCAACAAAGAGGGTTCTTAGAGTTGTGAAATGTTATGCACTACGATTCCAATCTTTGATTTGGGGAATTTATCTACATTAAAAAATATTTTGAACAAACCAGCTTTTTCTCTTATAACTGTGTGTGGTTTTACTTTTGCTAACTCTGCTAACATGTTGCAAGATATATTCATTCAATTGATAAAATCATGATATATATGGGCACCTTACTAAGTCCTAAGCATATCCATTACACTCAAAACCAAAACACCACATTATGCTTGATACATGACTAGTTATGGCTTATTCTACTGCGAGTACTACTAATCAGTGTTTCCTGGTCAAACAAGGTAAAAGTTTCATATCAGAAAACACATAACATAAATATAACATAAAGTCACATATCAGAAAACACAAATCAAGGTAATACTTTCACTTAACTAGAACGATAATAATGTAATAACATTATAGTAATAACCATATGTCAAGAACCCACTAAATACCTGACATAGAAAATGGCAATTTAGATGTTCTTTTTATTCAATCATTAAACAAATCTTAAGGTCAGTATTAATTATTCCAATTTTACAGGTAAGGAAACTTGCTAAGTAGCTTGTCCAAAATTAATCACATAGTTCATGTGAAGCTGAAACCTAGATCCAGATGTGACTGTACTGAGAGCCAATGCCCTTTCGCTCAGCAATCGTGCCTAAGAAAAAATCACAAAAATCAATAAAGTGAAACTCCAGGGCTAGAGAGATAATGTGATATCTTTTAGTCAAGCCCATGTTTTGATTTCATACCTTGAAGCATGGTCCTCCAACCCTTACTCTACTCTGAATACAGTGGTTACAAAAAAGAAATCTTTTTTGGATATCAAAAAAAAATGGTGGAACCAAATTAAGAAAAGTTGAGACAGAGATCTCCGTGAACCTGAAGGAAACAGAAACAACCAGGAGAGAGGAGAGAGAAAGAGAGAGGAGAGGGGAGAGAGAGAGAGTGTGTGTATTTGTGAGAAGGTGAGAAGAGGTATAATGGTCATTTGCCTGTTTGTACTCAAATGCATTTCCTCCTTTTCTCTTGGTCTTATTGCAGATTGCCATATTTTCCGGGGTTTCTTGATTGGTGGCTTTGGCTAGCTGAGCCAGTGTAAAGCAATGGCAAGAAACTGGGTAGCAGGAGAAATAAATGCTAGGGCAACATGCCTCCTCTCTCTGCCTTACTGGCATCTGACAGCAACTGTGTCTCTCTATTTAGATCCTCCTCCCTCCTGCCCCAAGCTCCTGCAGACCTATTTCTCCATGGTCCCAGCTCCCATCCAGGCTGGCACCCCTGGCCCTGTGGCTTGTTTCTGATAACAGCAACTTGTTCTCATGTCTCCTCAGTCATAGGAAAAGTATCTTCTTCTTACTGTTGGTAATTTCTGTTATGATTTACTGTTCTGTGTAACCAGTTATCTGAATCAAATGTGACCTCTGAAATAGCTGGAGTGATTGCTGTTTGCAGGGTACTGACTGATATGCATGAGGTGGTAGAGAGTGGTGGGGAGAGTAAAAGGTACAGCCATAGGTGCATTGGTTTATGAATCCAAAAACCATGGGAATTTTAAATGCTACCTATTACACAAATAAAGGTGTTCCCTATTCAGTGGAGGGATTAAAGAGACAGTGAGATGATTTGTAGACGACATTATCGAAATGCCAAGCTAATCACTATGTGAGAAGCCAAAGTCAACAATAAAAAACATGGTGCTGGAGCAGAGGTCCCAGGATGGAGGAGGAGCTAAATTGAGGGAACTGTAAACTAGGGAGGGATAAAGAGAGGGGGAGAGAGAGAGAGAAAGAGAGAAAGAGAGATAAATACAATATGCATATCAGAACTAATTTACCCAGATGAGCAACAAAACTAAAATTTCAAACTATTAGAACTAAATAATACTAAGAAAGAGTGCCTGCAAAACTCAGGATATTAATTCCCTACAATAAAATAAGAGAAAAATATACAACAATCTCAAAAGGAGCATTATAGAATTAAGACCATTAAAGAAATAAGAATAAGAGCAATTTAAAGGAAAATTATAGAAAATTGCAGGATTATAAAACTAGAGGTGATACTTATGAAAAATAACAATCAGTAGAAACAATAAGCATCTTACCCTCTACCAAAATCTTGAGATTTCAGAATTACCAAACACATTATAAAACAAATATAGTGACCATGTTTGATTCTACTTCATTGGGTAGATTCACACAAATTGAGCATACTGTAAAGTTTTCTCCTTCCGATTTTGCCACATAGCTGGTCAATTTATTAGGAAAATGACAGCAACCAATTCATACTGGTGGATTTCCAGTCTACTCATTTAACCAAACTAAATGTGATGTGAGTACATTTTGTAGATTTCAAATGGACATGGATGACATATCATGAATTCTGCTTTGAAAAAAGTTCGAGTTGAAATCAACTCGACTGTGTTTTAAGTTGTTAACATTTGAGGAGTTATTGTTTATTTATTTACACATTGTATAAAATAATTGGCTGATTTCTATTTTTATTTGTTTATTTATTCCTTAACACAATCCTAGCACTGCCTGTGGATACTAAGATGGCCACCTCTGTGCAGAGAGGCTTGGCTATCTGTTTACATAACAGTCACGGTTGGGAGCCTCAATTTTCACAATGAATATATCAATTCTATCAGTTACTTTATTCTAGTGAATAAATAGAATTTCTATCGATCAGCAACACAGAATACCTGGATTCCAAGCATATGTCTTCAATTGACCTAAATAAAACAAACAAGAGATAGGATAGTTCTAACTGATGTGACAAACTCTGTATGTGCCTTGGAAGCAAATAATGTACCTTTTTACAAGTAGAATGACCGTTCACAAGATTTAATTATACATTGACATAGAAAAAAATCGATACAAGCAAAACAACAGAAATGATACAGGTAGCATACTTGGATCACAATGCAATACAAGCAGAAATAGCCAAATTGAAAAGTAACAAATACCGACCCTTTGAAATAAAAAAGTAAAAACTTTTCTTAAATGACAACAGAAAATTTAAACCAAAATAGAAGAATAGTTAGAATATGACATGAAAACATGCATATCAGAGCCTATGAAATATAGCTAAACAATTGCTTATGGAAAGTCTCAGCATAAATATTTATATAATGAATTGAACATTTGCCACAGGTAGGTGGGAAAAGAACAAAATACTCTCAAGGAAAAGTAAAAGAATATAATAGAGAGAAAAACAGAAATTAATAAATTAGAAAAGAAAAAAAAATTGAACTGCTGAATAAATCCATGAACAAGTTTTGTTTTTTTTTTTAACTAAATAAATAAAAAACCTAATCAATAACAACAACAAAAAAAACCAGGAGAAAGTACAAATCCACAAATAAAAATTGATGAGGGGGAAATAACTACAGATTAAGAAAAAACTAAAAGGATCATGTAATATTATTTAACCTATTCAAATAATTTTGCACATCTTGATAAAATTGAAGATTTTCTAGAAAAGCATAAATTTCCAAAACAATTTCCAGAAGACATACAAATGTGAACAGTTCATTATCATAAAAGCAAGGAAAGAATTTGTATTTTGCTAACTTCTTCTCCCTCCATCCCAAAGCACTAGGCTAAGATTATTTCTTAGTGTATGGAGCAGAAATCTCTAATTTATTTAACTGTTTCAGAGTATAGATGAAGAAAACAACTTCTGAATTGCTTAATTTTTTGACAACAAATGTCACCAAAAGTAAATTAAAAGATCACGCATACACAAAAATACATAAAATATGTTGATAATTAATCTTTATTTACTCCTCTTAGCCCTTGATAGATTTAGTAGAGAAAGATTATTAAGAACCCTATGTCTATTTTTGTGAGTGTTTGATTTTGTTTTTGCCTTAAGAATGTCAATGCTGTGTTTTTAGTGAATACTCACAAGTGTCATGTTTTCATTGAAGAATGCACTATTTATGATCACTAAATACTCTTTTTTGTCCCATTTAATACTTGTGCCCTGTTTGTAACCATTTCTGATATAATGGTATTTGAATTGCTATAGTATGTCATTGTTTATTCTTTAATTTTCAATCTGTCTGAATCATTACGTGTTAAATAAATCTCCTGTTATAGTTGGTTTTGCTTGTGATCCAACCTGATAATGCCTTTCTCTTAATATTAAGGGAAGATTAGTTCATTTGCACTTACTGATAGTGCATGTATGCACTGATAGTGCAATGTATGATAGTGCATGTATTCTTACTTGTGACATCATACTTCATATTATATTTTCTATTTTATAGTATATTTGAACCTTCTTTTATACTTTGATATTCTGTTCAAGTTGTATTTTTCCCAGCTCTGAAATTTCATTTATTTGTACTATTTTGGATTTACTGTCAAACACTGCTTGAAATATGGAATAAGAAGGCATATTGTGGAATAATAAGACAACTAGTTACTTAAGTGGATCTAATGTGTGCACAGAGAATACACCATATTCAAATACGTGTAACCATTTTTAAATTTCTCTTTCAAATATACATTTTTACATTGACTATGTAAACATGGTTGAAGAGGCAATTCTATAATTGGAAAAACAAAAAACAACTGGAGTCAGACTCAGAAGACTTGGGTTCTTATTCTGGTTTCAAATTGTACTACCCAGAATACTTTGAAGGATGTCATTAAGCTTCTCTGTAATATTTTTCTAAATGCCATCTTTGTTTCTTTTATGATAAGACATTAAAGACATCAACATTGTGAAAGTTTTTTAGAGAAAATATTTTAGAATATAAAGTATTTTTAGAAATAGCTCTCTAATTTTTTTTTTAATTTCTCAAATAATCACCTAAAACAACAAAATTAGAAATCAAAACATTAGCCTTGACATTAAGAGTGAATCTAACTTGGAAATATTCACCTAGACAAATTTGCAAAAATGAAAATTGTATAAGCATCTTGAATTTTATCAGGTCAGTAACCCTCTTCTGGCGATTTCGACATTTGCTCAGTCAGAGGTCACTCTGACTGTGCATATAATCTGTATAAATGCTTCTGGTTACTTTTAAGTACAAGTAGCAGAAGGCACCTGATGATCACGACAGTGAAAACACATCATTGAGTCTGTTATGCAAGGACAAAGGTGACCTGGGATTTGGGAAGTTATAGGGTGGGACGTCCTCAGTCATTTAGGGTTAGTCTCGAGGCTGCAGGAAGAGGGTACATACATCGCAACATGAAAATAAAATAGCCAACATTGCTCACACGAAAGAGAAATCAGAAGATGGGCCAGAATGCTAAATGTAATGTGAGCTTAGCTGATGTCTGGGCTAATACGTCATTCTTCTGTCCTTTGTTGTGCCTCAAAATAGAAAACAAAGGCCATCCGCACCTCCTGTGCAACAATCTAAATCTACATTAATTTACAATCTCAGTTCCCCTGTCACCTAGGAACCTCATGAGCATAAATCATTGCTGTAATGTTACTGTAAATAACAGCTCACTGGGCTGTTGTTGATTCATTGACTCCTGTCTGTTTCTAACAACAGGCCATTTCATGACACAGGGGATCTCCATAGGAGCACAACAGAAAGCTATAAGTATCTCTAACAGCACATATCACTGCACTTTACATGTAAGGCAAGGCAGTTCTTCCAGATAAGAATAATACGAAATGGTTTTGGAAGTTCAATTAAATTAATTGGCTGTCATAACCGGAAAACTTTTGTATTTTGTAAATTAGCAAATCTACGAAAAAAACATATACTTTTAAAGACACAAGATACTTCCATTCAAATAAAAATTGACAAATTCTACTAAAGGAGAGAGAGAAGCTAGCAACGTTTTACTGTCTTCTAAGTGCACTTAGATCTGTTCTCTTTTTGAATTTAAATGGCAAAACTGTCAAGTATGTGTTATGTTCTCATTGCAGAGGTGAAAAAACTGAGGAACAGAGAGATTAAGTACGTTTCCTAAAATCACTCAGCTAGAGAACTACAAATACAGGATTCAAACTTAGATTCATCCTTCCAGAACACTGCACTATTTCCTCTGAGAGCCTATTATATAAGTGGTACAAGACAATTGAGGATAATTTTTTAAAAATAACAGAAAACCTACAACACTAATTATCTTAAAAGTTAGCAGATTAGAGTCCACAAATAAGTACAAGACAAAATATGAGGGGGAGGATATTAAAGATTGTAGTGAGGAATTAGAATAAAGTAAATATCAAATTTGACTTGCAAAAATCAGAGAAGAGTTCATGAAGAAGATGTTATTTCAAATAGGTTTTTTGTTTTGTTTTGTTTTGTTTTTTGAAATGGAATCTCGCTCTGTCTCCAACCTGGAGTACAGTGGCGCGATCTCGGCTCACTGTAACCTCTCTCTCCCGGGTTCAAGCGAGTCTCCTGACTCAGTCTCCTGAGTAGCTGGGATTACAGGTGCACGCTACCACGACCAGTTAATTTTTGTGTTTTTAGTAGAGACGGAGTTTCACTATGTTGGCCAAAATGGTCTCGATCTCTTGACCTTGTGATCCACCCGCCTTGGCCTCCCAAAGTGCTGGGATTACAGGCGTGAGTCACTGCGCCCAGCAAAATAGTTTTTAAAAAATTAGAAGAATGTTGTCAACAGAAACTTTATCATTAAATATACCGTATAAACTATTAAATCAGATGTGCTATTAACACATAGATACATGGCAAAAGATTAATATTTTACATTGTGTGTTTTGTGAATGAAATTAAATATTTGGCAAATGAGGGATTGCTACAGGTAGTATTTATTAACTGTATACTTAAAAATGCCTGTGGAAGTTTATTTAGACATTTTACTAAAAAATAGGAGTTATCATATTTCTATCTTAGCTAAATTTAAAGTAATAAATCTGTTCTTGTTTATGAACAAATATGCCAAACATTTTCAACAAAGCTACCACAAAGAAGAACTTAGCATAAAGGTATGCCAATTCAAGTTCTGAGATATATATTACAGTTTGTATATATTTAACAGCTGGATAAGTTGCTGACATGTATTCTCGGGAAATTGCTCCAGTAATTTAAAATTCAAATTCTGTGTCAAAGTTCTGGGGTTAAGATTGGACTCAAAAGACGTCAACAAACCGAGTAATCTTTAGGACAGTGGGCCAAATTCTTACACACATCTGCTACGGACATCAGGGACAGGGATCAGACTTCAGTGGAAGGTGACCTTGAGTGATGTGGAGCAGCACTTGTCCTCAAATCTGCTGTTAAATTCATTTAAAGCTGACTTAAATCATGTAAGAATTCAAAACTTGTATTTTGGGATTGTGAATGAATAATGTTTCTCTGCATCTATAGGAATCCCTCCACAATAATATGGATAAATGAAGGTAAAGCCATCTACTTGGTGTTCTCATGACTGGGACCACAAAAAGTCCATACTATGGTCGATATATTTCTATTTGTTAGGGAATGTTTTCTCCTATTTAACTTTTATGTTTTGATCATGATTTATTACCTGCTTTAGTTTTAGACTAACCTATATTTTGACTTTCTACTCAGAGTAGGTTTATTTTTTGTTTTATTCCATCTTTTATATTTCTCGTGTGTTTTTTTAAAAATATCTTTTTCATTGATGCAACAATAATATTGCCTCTTAATCACAAAAGAAGTCTATTTTTTCAGTGGGATAGGAGCACATTTACTTATGAGTTATTTCTTTGTCTCTCTATTTCAATCTCTTTAACATATACTAGAAACCGAACGTGATGATAGTTGAAAGTGGCATTTAATGTTTTGAAGCACTCTGGGTAGATGAAATACATTTCTAAAGCAATCAAAGGGCTCCACAAGCAGGGCATATGAACAGCACACATGCAACAGAAGTTCCTGACCAAGCTCACATCTAAAAGTATCCTGCTTCCATTAAGAGGCCCCACTTTTGCTTTCTCTCCTCATCCTTGAGGTTCCAGACAAACAGAACTGCCTCCAGTTCTGCATGACTCGGGAGGCCTCAGGAAACTTACAATCATGGCGGAAGGGAAAGTAAACACATCCTCTTCACATGGCAGCAGCAAGGGGAAACGCCAAGCAAAAGGAGGAAAGTCCCTTCTAAAACCATTCAGATCTCATGACAGCTCACTCACTATCATGAGAATAGTATGAAGGCAACCGTCCCCATGATTCAATTACCTCATACTGGGTCCCCCTAGTGACACGTGGGGATTATGGAAACTTAAATTCGAGATACGAGTGGGGACACTGCCAAACCATATCACATGCCATTCTCATCTTTAACCTGTTTTGCATGTCTTGACTCATTCACCACCTATTTCAAATGGCCAACAACACGAACTATTCAGATTTCAGATTCCACATTGCCCTTCTCTTTGCTAACTTCTCTCCTCCACACTCATGCACAGTCTGAGTTAGAAGCTTGTTGTATTACCATAGCTAACATACTACCCTTGTTGAACACTGGCATTGAAATTACCTACTTACTAGTCTGAATCTCATACCTTGTGTTAATCCCACCAAGAGAGGTATATTTGATTGGTCTTGTTCACAATTATACATCTCAGTATCTGGTACATGGTAAGTATGCAATAAGTACTATTAAATGAATACAGGAGTGAATGAATGAATGAATGAATGAATGACTTTCATGCAGTATCTGTATTAAGTATACCAGCATGATATTTCTGACTTTTTATGTAATGATAGATAGTAATTCTCAAATATACTGCTATTGCAGTAAGCAGAGAAAGAACTTATAACAACAATAATATGTCTTTTTAAACAAGTTAGGTAGATCCAAGCAATTGGGAATAGGTGAAATTTCTTGTACAGCAAGGATTAAGAAAATTAGCTTTCTTGATATTTCTAAATTTACCCCTTTATTCCAGAGTCCATCTGGTCTAATGTTTCTTAAGTTATTAAAAATTCCACAGCAATTCAACAGGAGATTAAGTCCATTGAACATTTGTGCTGGCTCCTCATCCTGGCCTATGGTGCTGGATAGAAGAAAAGTGACAGCTTCAGGACCACACACCTGAAATGGTATTCTTTTTCAATACTCACCTGTAACTACACCTAGCCAGAGTGCTTGTGACTGCTTTTCACTGATAGAGTTATGTCAGGCATCCAGCCGTATAGATCATGTTAAAAGCTCCAGTGCACTCTTGGCTAAATATTGATGGATTGGATGAGACATGTTTTAACCTTTATTGTGCTTTCCAATTTCTGACATCTGTGAATGACACATTCACAAATTTAACACAATTTTAACTCTGAGATAGACTGGAATGTAAAATATTTGGGGATCTTGGGGCTAGGGAAGGGAAAGAAACAAGATGTTGGAATAAAACAAAAGGACTATGCAGGGAAAGGGACCAGGATGGCAGGGGAGTAAGGTTGTCACGTATAATGAAGATTTAGTGCTTCAACAATAAATCTAATTCAGCTAGAAGAGCACGCTGCCAAAACACTGTGCAAGAAATACCCCCAAGGTATCCAACGGGGTCCTTTTAAACCCTGTTCACTTCACAGTGCATATTTGAACACAGACAGTTGGAGTTCAGAAAGCACACATCTGGGTCACTGTGCAAATCCCCATTCTCCTTTAAAAAAATAAAATACATGCACTCCACCTACTCCGGACTTACTCTATTGCTGAGTCTGCCAAGGAAAACTATTCCATTTTAGAATACAAAAGCCAAAACACAAAGTGGAACCAACCCACATGGAGTCATGCTCTGCTACTTTATGTATCCAAAGAAAGAAAAATATTCAAAGCACAAATTCTCAGATTACTACTCCAACAGACGACTGTACCAAGGTTATTTTTTATTACAATTGTCTCCTCCAATGAGGACCAGAAATCTCCAGAAAATCACAAGCTTTAAAAAGCTATTCAACACCATCTACTTCTCTTGTGTTTAATATAGAATTAAGCTCCATAATCACAGCTTGACATGCCATGCTATTTGTAAATTATTTTTAAGTTCATGGTGATAACTATTAAAAAGAAGGAATTTATAAGCTGTAGAATGTTATTTCTAAAAGAAAGACTGTATGATTATAAATTAATTTCATCTTATTTTTATATTGTGCCTTGATACTTTAATGTAGGAAAGCAAATATGTACAACTGTGGCATTATTGACATTCTCAAGTCCAACTCTTTGTACAGAAGTTACTATATGAAAATATCCTTTCTAGTGTTTAGCTAGAAAATATCCTATGTGTTTTCCAAAATCATTCATTTAACGAGAAAACTGTGCATAAGCAGGTGCTTGCTAAGAGAGTTCCATGATAATCATTATAGTGACAGGGAAAACCAAGATAAACCAACTAAACTGTTGTTCCTAATAGGGATGATTCAAGGTATAAATTAGTTTAGCACCTCAATCAAGAATTTATACATGTCCTATCTTGGAGTGTATTCTCTTACAGGTAATAATGATTTATATGTGATAACTCCAGAATTTATATCTCTTAGAAAAAATATGGAAGCCCAAACAATCTTAATAAACTATACTGTACTCTTCAATCTTTATCTCAAAGGGCTACTATGAATATGAAAACAATGGGCTAAAAAGAACTTAGTTCCCCCCACCATTTACATTATTTTTATTTTATTCAAGATTCTGTTTCTGTGAGTGAGAGAGATAATCAAGTATTTTGCCTTTAAATACATTTACCCTCACCTTTATTTTGCCGTATTTATCAAAAGTTGAGCAGGACAAAAAATAAAGAAACAAGAAATCTAAATTATGATGCCCTCCCTTAAGTTGCTTTCTATCAACCTGGGACAAGTTGTTTTTTTGTTTTCCTTTTTTTTTTCTTTTTTTGCTTTCCCAAGTTGAGAGACACCAAACATAAATACTCGATAAGTTAAATAACAATATATCTTAGAAGTAACAATCAACAATGTAGAGATGATGCAAAAAAAACACAAAGTTTAGACAGTAATTGTTGGAAAGGCAGATTACTATAAACCACAGTGGACCAGATTTGTCTATGAAATACTTCTGATTTTATTACTTACATAGAACTATTCAAACTGTTATTTGAATTGATTGATACTGTTGCTGTGAAAAGTGCCTAAGCTATTCTACAGTGATTCTACAAATATTTATATATGTAATGAGAACTTGCATCAACAGAGATGCTGTTGATAATAATAATACCTTATCCTTAAAAAACAATGTAGCATACAGAACAATTTTGACATACAGTATCATATTTTATCTATGTAAAGCACGAAGCATCTGCAGTTTGACCTTAGTTGAGGGATGTATTTGTTCATTTTCATGCAGCTATGAAGAAATACCCAAGACTGGATAATTTATAAAGAAAAGAGGTTTAATTGACTCAATGTTCCACATGGCTGGGGAGGCCTCAGGAAACATACAATCATGGTGGAAGGCACCTCTTCACAGGGCAGCAGGAGAGAGAATGGGAGCTGCGCAAAGGGGGAAAAGCCCATTCTAAAACCATCACACACATGATTCAATTACCTCCCACCAAGTCCCTCCCATAACATATGGGATTGTGGGATTACGGGAACTACAACTCAAGATGAGATCTGGGTGAGGACATAGTCAAACCATATCAAGAGATGAAGGCTAAGCTTGGGGGAAGTTGAAGCAACTGCCTAAATTTACTTGTTCACGGCAGTTTTTATTCAATTCTTGTCTGTTCATTTCTAGTAAAATGTCAATTCCATTACAGAATTATAAAGCTAATCATAAATCATAAGGTAAACATGATTTATTTAAGACTTAATTATATTTTATGTTTGATGATAATTGAGAGGTGACCATAAATTTTTGAATTATAGTAACTAGCATTCATAGGTTACTAAGTTAGGGTTAAGAATATTTAGTCCTTACAGTAATTCTCTAAGTTGGGTACTTTGTTTTTACTGTTTTTTGTTTGTTTGTTTGTTTTTGAGATGGAGTTTCACTCTTGTCACCCAGGCTGGAGCGCAATGGCACGATCTCAGATCACTGCAACCTGCACCTCCTGGGTTCAAGCAATTCTCCTGCCTCAGCCTCCTAAGTAGTTGGAATTTTAGGCATGTACCACCACACTCGGCTAGTTTTTGTGTTTTTAGTAGAGAAGGAGTTTCACCATGTTGGCCAGGGTGGTCTTGAATGCCTGACCTCAGGTGATCCACCCACCTCGGCCTCCCAAAATGCTGGGATTACGGGAGTGAGCCACCACGCCTGGCCTGAGTTGGGTACTTTGAATACTCTATTTAACATATGGAAAGATGGGATTAGAGTCAAAATTCCAAATCTGGTCTAAACAGGGTGAAGAGAGTGATTATCTATGCATTTTCTGAGTGATACTCTTCATTGCAAAATTATTCTTGGGCTGCTATAGATAGATTAAATTTGAATGTACATCTATCATTATTATGTTGTATAACTTGATGGCTTATCACACACAGGTCTGAAGTTAGCCTGTAATCACTTTGCCACTTAATACAACACTGAAAGAAATCATGTTCTATTAAAGTACTGGACAGTTTTAGAAAAGAAGGGTTTCAGGCACACATGGAATTCGTACCTGAAGGTATTTTTTAACCTTTAGGCTATATGAAGAAAAGGTAGATTGACCTCCAATGAGATAAGATCAGGCTCTAGATTTTTTTTAAATGTATTTTGGTTGGAGAACACTTTCTAATTCTATCAACTTTGAATTTCCAAAATTAATTCAAATGTTTTTTAAAAGTCAGTTTCTATATCCAAAATTTGGCCCAGTTCAATCAAAATGAAATTCATATGAGAAAGCAATGTGCTTTTACCATACTTCTGACATACTACTAGGGTTAATTAAGTGTCTAGCAGATCTACAGTTGGTAAAATAAAAAAACAAACAGCCTACAATTAGTGGCACCTAAAGAGAATTTCAGTCCCAGATTTCATATTGTCTAAACAGAAGCTTTTTCTTTCCTGGAGAATTTTCAGTGAACTCTAAATAACTAGAAATGTTCTTAGCTATCACAGAGATAGGTATATGAGCCAAAAGTTATTTCAAAACACGCAGATTTCCTACCTGTATCACCAGAAATTCTTACTCAGAAGTTTTGAGATGGCACTGAAATACTTACATTTTTATAAAGCTCCCTGGCTTTTTTCTTGTCCAACAATCCAGTGTCAATGAGGGGACCTCCATTTGGAAATTCCTGAAGTAGAGTATTTCATTATCCGGCAATACATATGCACTAGGAGTTATATTTATAGCATATAAATCTAACAGGAACAGTTTACAGATAGCATTTTATGGTGGATTAGTTTATAGAAAAGGTGCTATAAATCAAATCTTATTTTAATATGATAAATATTGGGATTATTATTACATACCTCATCTGCAGCTCAGTATTAACAGAATTGACCACAAATGCCATATTGAGTCAACTACAAAGTAATAGTCTCTACACTATTTACATTTTAATTTTAGTTATTTTACTGATAATTAATATAGGGTAGCAGGCATGCCTAAAGACAGATAAACTAAGGTAATATAGAAAAAGACAAAATTAAATAGGTCTCAAACAACTAAACTAAGAAGTTTAGACTCAAATGTAATTAGTAAAGATTCATTTGTAAACAGGAAACTGACAGGATTGAACTTGTATTTTAGAAGATAACTAAAGAAGCAGTTCTAAATGGTAGACTTGAAGGGGAAGAGAAAAACAGCAAAGGGAACACTTAAGAATTAACAGGCTGGGCTCAGTGGCTCATGCCTGTAATCCCAGCATGTTGGGAGGCCAAGGAGGAAGGATCACCTGAGGTTAGGAGTTCAAGACCAGCCTGGCCAACATGGCAAAACCCCATCTCTACTAAAAATACAAAAATTAGCCAAGTGCAGTGGTGTGTTCCTGTAATCCCAGCTACTCAGAAGGCTGAGACAGGAGAATTGCTTGAACCCAGGAGGCAGAGGTTCCAGTGAGTCAAGAGGGCACCCCTTCATCCCAGCCTGGGTGACAAAGCAAGAATCAGTCTCAAAAAAAAAAGAAAAGAATTAATTGGTGATGAGAGTTCCTCTACGGATAGAGAGGGAAATAAGAATAATTATAACTATCATTTAAATAATGCTACCTATTTGCCAAGCAATATCCTAACAACGTACACATATTAACTCATATAATCTTCACTACCACCCTATAAAGTAGTATTATCAGTTGGTATTTTCTAGGTAATAACCCCAAATATAGTGCTGTAACACAAACACCATTTATTTTAGCACATCATTCTGGCAGTTCTTTTAGGCTTGGCTGAGATCGCACCTAATCTTTGGTCAGTTGCCAGGTTGACTGGGGCTGGCTGAACTAGAATGGCCTCAGCTAGGAAGGTTTGTCTCCACCCTGGATGCTTTTTCATTCACCAAAGGCTGAATCCGACTTATTCACATGGTAACTGGGCAAATTTTGAGCAAGCAAAAGCACTCAAGGCCTCTCAAGACCTAGGTTGAGAACAGACATACTATCATATCTTCCTCACTCTATTAACTAGAGCAGGTCACAGTCCAGCCCAGATTCTAAGGTGGGGAAATCAACTTCATCTCTTGATGATAGGAGCTGCAAAGTCACTTTGCAAAAGGTAAAGATAGAGAGAGGAGGAAAAGATTGTGGAAATGTTTACAGTCTTCTTCAGTTAGGTATTATTGCTATCATGCCTGCTTTGCAGGTAGGTAAACAGAAGCACAGAGTTGTTAGGTAATCTGCTTTAGGCCATTTAGCTAACAGTTCACCAAATAGTCTAGCTTTAGTGTCTGTTGTCTAAGAAATTTACTTTTATGTCTCTAAGGTTTTAAGAAATGGAGAATGGTTAGAGAAGTATCAATGAAAAGAATCAACATGATTTAATGATTGATTAGATTGGAAGCAGAGAGTCAGAGAAGGAGTATGAGGATTCGAATTTGGAAAAATAGCAACGTTAATAAAAAGCGACAGCATTTATTGATGACACTAATCACAAAGTAAGAAATATAAGAACAAGATTAAGTCCTGTCCAAGGATAGGAATGAGCTTAATAAAAATGTAGATTTGATCATTTAAGATTGAGCTGTGCTCAGGATATTTCGATCGATATGTCCATTGGGCTGCCTGGAGGTAGAGTCTTTCACTCAAAAGAAAGAGATTAAGATAGAGACACAGATTTGGGCTCTGGTAGTTGAAAGCATAAAACTAGATGAAAAGACACAAAGAGAATTTAAAGAAGAAGGACAAGGACAAAATCGGGAGAAGTGTAAAAGCAATGCAGAGGAAAAAGAAACTTCCAAGTAACTTTTTGGTGATTAAAACCAAGAAATAGCAACATGAAAACAAGGAAGAGTGACATCTCCTCCTACTAATGGAAGGCTAGGTAATTTGTCTCCAACTGAAGACTACTGAACAAACTAGATAAAATATTTTAAAATAAAACATATCATATCCTTAAATTAGAGAACCTATAAGACATCATAATGTTACCATCGAATAATCTAAAATAAGGAAAAAGGCCCAGGAAGATGAGAACAGAATTTAGGGTTACTGTATCCTGGGAGAGTCTGACAATTAAAGACGGAGGTTCTGGAAGATTGAGCTATGTTTTTGACAGCCTCATGGGAGGAGGAGTACTATAGTTGAGTCTAGTGCTTACCAAGGAAGATGGCTCTAGGGAATCCCCTTCACTTTGCTTAGGGACTTTGCAAAAGTAGAGAAGATACAGTGAGGACTACTATATATAAAGTTTTGGAATATCAGACAAAACAAAGAGAGAAAGCAAGGAAACGACACTGGAACAGATAGTTCAAAAACAGAATATCTAAGTGGCCGAAAGACATTTTTAAAAAGTTTCACTTCACTAGTAATCATCAAAATGTAAATTGAAGACACCAGATATCATCATATACTTGCCAAAGTGACTAAAAATTTTAAAGACTTAAAATGCCAAGTTCTGGCAAGGAAGTAGAGTGACAGCAATTTACATACATTTCTGGCCACCGAGACAAAAAGAGAACGCCATTGATGATTAAGACTTAGGAATGGAAAAGATGCAAGTACACAAGTGGAAGTGTAGCTTTGCAGAGGTGAAATCTGCCTTTTCTATGAGAGGAAGAAATGATGGATAAATACATAGATTGGTTCGAGACTAAAATGTTGAGAAAGCTTTATCTGAGGAAGTTTAGAATGGGCTCTGTGTTTGTCAATATGAGTGAGCCTATTGATGAAAAGGGAGGAAAGCTGAGGTGAGTAGGCATTTTGCAAATATTAAGAAAATGTTGTAATAGCTGTTATGAAGTATGAAAGTAAGATTTCACTAGGCATATGTAGAAGTGTAGCTGAAAATATTGGGAAGCAGGCTGATACGAAAACAATGAAATTTAAGTGACTTCAATCTTAATGTTTTAGATTTCTCTGGTCTTGGTAATGTAGTAACTAACCATCTTGATTCATGAAGCATATCGAAGGTATCACTCCAGTTGTCTCTGAGGTTCAATTTCTTCATTTAGAGAGAAATATTTCTACTCTGTACTTACTGTAAAAGGATGTTATGTATCTGTTTGGAAACAATCACACCTAGTTATATAGAAAAGCATGCAAAGAAAGTGAAGACAGAGGACTTACATTGAATTTGAAATAGAGTAGGTAAATTTGACTGTGGAAAGCTGTTTAATCCACGTACTTGCCTAGGGACAGTTGGAATTTAAACCATCATAGGCACTCTGACATCTGTGTCACTTAAGTCATCTCAAGCAAAATGGTGCAGGAACTCAAATGTCACTAAACTTTTCCAGCAAGAGAGATCCAACCAACTTCATTTGTAAACCATTCTAGTTTCTCCCAATTCTCATGGCCCGGGCATACTTTCTTATATGTTTCATGGTCTATTTAACTTTCCCTGAAGTCTGGAAAACCTCAAAAGCATGTTGACAGCAAGGATTTTTAGAAGTCTTTCCTATAACAGCCAAAACTATAGCTCGTAGCCTGCATAGAAATCTTGATTTTTACTAGCAAACCGGTGATATAGGTTTCCCTTCTACACTCAATTACTTTCCCTCATTTCAATTCAGCTTTGCATATGAGTTTTACAAAGCTGAGTTTGACGAGATGAAATGTTGTTAAGGAACTAAAAGTCAGGATCATGGAAACACCTCACTGGAGATATATTTAATTAAAATGACTCACCCTAACAGCAAAAGAACAGGTAATTTTGTAGGTTGTCCCCCAAACTTTATTCTCTCCTTACCACCAAACCTCATGTGGTCTTTAAAAAAAAAAAGAAGGTCTTGACCCAGAGTACATAGAATGTGGAAAGTCGTACATGTTGCTTGGTACCATTTTGCATTTTGTTATTCATGTAAACACCAGAACAGGCAGGAAAAAGTTTGCAAGCCCAGGAGAGACTTTCAACAGCAACCTTATCTTGTTTGAAAATTTGCTCTGAGGTCACATGGGGCAAGCCAGAGCTCAGCTGACAGTGTGTCGAAAAGCCTCCAGCTAGCGAAAGAAAGCATCCTTGAGTGCACAAAGGTCGAGCATCTTTGGAAGTGGGTAAATTGGAACAATATGATATGCCTTGTGTAAAAACATATTCCATTTTCTAACTTCGCAAAAACAGTTTGTGGTCTGGATTCCTAGCAGCAGAGAAAATGAAAATGAATAAATGTTAAGCTAATGTCAGAAATGTTGAACTCTTTTTTCTTGTTATTGGTTGTGGTGTTAAAAATAAAAATAACATAAACGCATGCCTAAATAAATAAACAGCAGTTCCTTCAAAAACCTGAAAACTTTGAACAAGCCCAAAGAGCATGTACCTACCATCCAATTCAAGGGAATCAGGACAGTATTGGATTTCACAGATAGCACCACAGACAGCTATTAAAGTCTAATCCAGTGTCACATTTCTGCCCAGTGCTGGCTAACTACCAGCCCAATTTGCTGGCTTCACTCACTCTGTGTTTCTTCATTGTTTCAAGCCAGGCAGAGACTTATCTTAATAATGGGTCAATCCTCAGCCAAATGTGTTCAATTGAAGGCCACCATGGGAGAATGGCAGGATATTGTCTTTCCAACAGCAAGTGAATTGCAGGCAGCTTAAGGCAATATCCATTTCACTATAATACTGGTTTATGTTACAGCCCTTTTCAAACTTCTAATTGCCCTGTATTGCTGACATTTATATACATGCCCTATTTTAAATGAAAACACAACACTGAGGTCAGAAGGAGGTTCTGGGACAGCAGAGACCCCAGGTGAAACCAAAGGGGGAAATTACGTTAAAACTTCCAAATGCCAAACATGTTTGAGAAAAAGAGGAAAAAAAATAAAGTCTTAGGGCAGAAAAAACATTAATCATGGCCCCATGGTATAAATTAATAATAGCTATATTTAATACTCCTATGTAAACTTTCTATGGTTGGATTATATAAATTTTAAATGAAAGTAAATATTATTCATTTGGCATGGTAAGTCTGGTAAGTCTCAGCTTATATAGAATAACTTTGAATATGATTTTTTTCCCCTCAAAATTTCACTTTTATTTGTCAAAAGCAAACCGGGTTTCTCAGCTGCTTTTGGCAATCACTGTATGTTATGAATCTTTCAGATCATTCTACAAGTCATAATTAATAAAATAATATTTCACATTTACATACAGCTTTTCACCTAGTATCTCATACCGTTTTAAAAGCAATAAATCATTCATTTCAGAATTGCAACTAAAGAGTCTCAAGTGTTGTTCTAACAAGTAATTTCTTCCAAGTAGCTTCAGAAGAAGCAAGGTATATATAGGCTATAATCATTTTCATTTGTTTATTCATATATTCATTCACCGAGTTATTGATTCATTGATTCATATCCTGAACAAATATGTATTGCATGTGCATGTGTATTTAACATTGTATAGATGTAAAGCTATATAAATAAGTGTTAAAGAGCTTACACTCTAGTTGGGTTCTGGTTAAGAGACTGTTTAAGATCCAACTCTGAATGACCTGAACAAATTCTTTCAATACTATGTTCTCTTAATCTCTCTGAATATCTTATTGAAGAATAATACATTAAGAAGCAGTCATACCAATGTTTTTCTTTTTATATAAGATACATATATTGAAAGAAAAAAACTTAGAAGCAAAGAAAAAATCGTCATTTAAAATTTAATAATTACCATTATTTCTGCTACACAGAGATAAACATTGTTAATAATTTGGCATACAGTTTTCTTGTTTGTTTTAAATTTTTCTATGTGTATATAAAATATATTTACTTTTTACATACATTAGATTATGGCACACATACCGATTTATAACTGACTTGCAAAAATTTATAAATATATTATAAATATTTTCCAATGTCATTGAATTTTAGGTTTCAGTATACTGAAGTTGTGGCTTTTGCTTATAGTTCTGTTTCAAATTGTGAAAGAACACTAGATCACTAATCAAATTTATATGAAGAAACAAAAGGCACAAATACAGTCAAATACAAGATAGATATAAAAGACAATGTAACTGTAGTTTCTGTTTGTAAAACTTTTTTCCTCTGATTTAGAAACAACTGCAAAATGGAATCATTATAGGTTGAAGGTAATGGGTACACAATATGTAATATATAACTGTGACTATAACAGCATAAAAGAGCAGGGAAACAGAGCTACGCAGAAGCAATGTTTTTGTGTACTGTCAAAATTAAATTGGCATTAATCAGAACAAAACAGTTGCAAATTTAAATAATCATAATAAGCTCCAAGGCAGCCATTAAGAAAATATCTCAAAAACATATTGTAAGAAAACTAAAGGAATTAAAATGTTACACTAGAAAATATCTACTTAACACAAAAGAAGGCAGTAATAAAGAAGTGAGGAGAAAGAAATATATAACCCATTTAGAAAATAAATGACAAATGTAAATTCTACCTTAGTAATTAGATTAAATGTAAATGGATTAAACTCTCTAATCAAAAGGTAGTGGTTACCAAAATGGTATAACTAACTAAATAAATAAATCAACTCTGTCAAAAAGAGACTCACTGTAGATTCACCCATAAGTAGATTAAAAGTAAAAAGATGGGCAAAGATATATCTTGCAAATAGTATTAAAAAAATGAATTGACTACATTAGTAGGAGACCAAATAGATTTTAAGCAAGAATTGTTACCAGAGACACAGGACATTTTATGATAATAAAAATGTCCATCTATTAAGAAGATATAATTATTAGGTTATTGCAAAAGTAATTGAGGTTTTTGCCATTACTTTTAATGTTTTTATGTACTGTCAAAATTAAATTGGCATTATTCTGAAGAAAACTGTTATAAATTAAAATTTTGTGGTAAGCTTCAAGGCAGCCATTAAGAAAATAACTCAAAAACATTGGAAGAGAAATAAAAAAAATTAAAATGGTACACTAGAAAATATCTACTTAACACAAAAGAAAGCAGTAATGAAAAATTGAGGGGAAAAACTATATAACACTTTTAATGGCAAAAAACACAATTACTTTTGCTCCAATCTAATATAAACATAAATGCACCTAGCAACAGATTTCCAACATAAATGAAGCAAAAACAGACTAAATTGAAGAGAGAAATAGACCATTCAACAATAAGAATTGGAAACTTAAATATGTTACTGTTGGGACTCAGAAAATGTAACCACAAAGTATCGTGCTTTGCTAGGCTGAGTACATTGAACTGAAGAACTTTAGAAGGACTTCAGAAGCAAAGTCCCTTTCTGACCTTCTGACCTTCTTTCTAACGCTCTCCTTTCTCCCTCAAGACAGGTAATAAAAACTGTAATTTGTCTTCCCTTAAGGCAGATCAGAGAAACTAGAACCCTTCTTCCCCAAAGCCAGCCAGGAAACCTGGAGATATTACTCTAACCTTTTCCCATATTTCTGTGAGAGACGTCCATAAAGAAATTCTCTGACTTACCTTTTCTGATAGTAGGTCATAACACCCTCATTCCAGAAGAAGTTCTGCCCTATACCTGGGAGGTAGAAATGCTACACAGAGAGGTCAAAAAGAATTTCTAAAGAGACAAGCCTTGCTAGATTTCTCCACTCTGTTAGTATTAGATAATTCACTTTTTTGTTCAATTACATTTCTACATGGCTGTTGATTCTTCAACAAACCTAACTATACAAATGGACAGTTTTCCCTCAGCCTTCATCTCTGAAGGCTCTCATGTCACATAAAACTTTAAGTATCTTTGTTATATGAGAGTCAGCTGTGACCATTATGATGGGTGAGGAAAGGTATCACACTTTTCTGCCCCTACACAAGTTTCAATAACAGATAGAACTAAACAGAATATCAGCAAAGAAACAGAAGTCTCGGACAATGCTATAAACCAACTAGGCCTAACAGACATTTATAGAATAAGTCACTCCAAACAGCAAAATATATATTCCTCTTGACTGTATATGTAACATTTTCCAGGATAGACTGTATGCTAGGCTATAAAACAAGTCTCAATAAATCTAAAAGGATTAGAATAATACAAAGTATCTTCTTTGTCCATAATGGAATAAAATTAGAAATCAATAACAGAAGGAAACTTGAGAAATTTACAAATGTATGTGGAAATTAAACATGCTCCTAAGTAATCAATGAGTCAAAAAAGAAATCATAAGGATAAATGGAAAATACTATGGGATGTATGCAAATTAAAATAAAACCTATCAAAACTTATGAGATAAAAAAAATAAATAAAATGCCTAAAGGAAAATGTATTCCTGTAAATGTCTACATCGAAAAAGAAGACAGATCCAAATCAACCTTAACCTTTTACCTTATGAAATTGGAAAAAAAAAAAAGACCAAGCTAAACCCAAAGCAAGTAGAAGAAAGAAAATAAAGAAAAGAGCAGAAATAAACAAAATAGAGAAGAGAAAAACGATAGGGAAAATCAATGAAACTAAAAGTTGTTTTTTGAAGCTATCAATATAATTTACTAAACTTTTGCTAAACTAACAGAAAAAGAAAGTGACAAGACTCGAATTACTAAAATCATGTATGAAGGAGTAGATCTTACAGAAATTTTTAAAAATATATTCTGAGAAAATACTATGAACTTTTTATACCAACAAATTACATAATCTAGATAAAATGTGCAAACTTCTAGAAAGACACAAACCTCAAAAATTGAAGAAAATATTGCAAATTTGAATAGACCTATTACTATTAAGATTGAGTTTGAATCTGTAATCTTAAATTTAAAAAACTTCCTACAAACAAAATTCAGGACCAGATGACTATAAAGATTAGTTATACCAACATTTAAAGAATTAACACCAATTTTTCTGTTGGGGTCCGCGTGTTTCCTAAACAGAAGAATGAACACACAAGACAACACAAAACAAGACAAACATGGCGGCCGCCTCGAATGGCGCACTCTCCTTTATTTTATAGTCGTTTGTGGAATATTGCCAAGTCACAAGACACGTTGTTGTTTTTCTGACCTTTCCCTGACTTTCTGGATTTTCAAGATATTTACATATAAACAGGCCCCCAACGCCCTGCTTCGTTTGCAAGAGCAGGACTTGTCGGGAACGCCCTGCTTCCTTTGCGAGAGCAGGACTTACGGGGAATGCCCTGCTTCGTTTGTGAGAGCAGGACTTATCGGGAACACCCTGTTTGTGAGCACGTAGTCCTCTACACTTTCTAAAAGTTTTCCCAAAAATAGAAGAGAAGGAGGAAATACTATTTCATTCTATGAAGTCAATATTGCCCTGACACAAAAATATTGCAAGGAAAGAAAATCACAGACAAAATTCCCTTATGAATATAGGTGTAAAAATCCTTAATAAACTAATGAAAAACTGAATCCAACAGCATCTAAAAAGTACTGTGTATCATGATCAAATTGGATTTAGCTTAGGAATGCAAAGTTGTTTCATACAATAAAACTAATCAATGTAATATACAATATTAATCGAAAAAAGAAGAAAACACTTGATCATCTCAATAGATGTATAAAAATCATTTGGTAAGGTCTAACACCTTTCCAACTCCACAAGCTACAAATACGAAAGATGTCTTCAATCTAACAAAGGGAATTCATAGAGAATCTACAGTTTACATCGTACTTAATGGTGAAAGACAAAAAGATTTCTTCATAAAAGACTGAAAACTTTCCACATAAGACAAAGATGTCCACTTTCCCCAGGTATTTAACATTTTATGGGAGGTTATACCCAGAACATTTAGATAGGAAAAAGACATAAAGGCACTCAGATTGGGGAAAAAAAGAAGTACAACTTTCTGTATTTGTTAATGACATGATCTTATAGATACGAAATTTTAAAGAATTCACGTATAAACACATGAGCATTCAAAACTATTGGAGTTAATAAGAGTTCAGCAATTTTGGTTTCAGGATACATCAATATATAAAAATCAGTTGTATTTCTATATTAATCAATGTTCCAAAAGTGAAAATAGGAAAAAACATTTGTAATAGCATCAAAAGAATAAAATATTTAAGAATACATTTAATGAAACAAGTTTAAGACTTGTAGAATAAAAACCATAAAACATTGTTTAAAATTTTTAAAGAAGACCTAAGTAAATGGTAAGGCATACTATATTCTTAGATTGGAAAACTTAATATTTTAAAGATCATAATACTCCCCAAATTGATCTTTATATTGACTGCAATCTCTTTTAAACTTCCAGTTTCTTTTCTTAGAAAAAATCGACAAGTTGATCTCAAAATGTATATGAAATGGAATGAATCCAGAAGAGCCAAAATAATCTTGAAAAAGAGGAACAAAATTAAAGGACTCACAATTCTTAATTTGAAAACCTACCATAAACCTATAGCAATCAAGAAAGTATGGTATAGGAATAAGGCTAGACATATATCA
Source organism: Mandrillus leucophaeus (assembly GCF_000951045.1). Classification (NCBI taxonomy): domain Eukaryota; kingdom Metazoa; phylum Chordata; class Mammalia; order Primates; family Cercopithecidae; genus Mandrillus; species Mandrillus leucophaeus. The sequence continues at coordinate 2,064,155 of NW_012104521.1, forward strand.
ATGGAATAGAATCAAGAGTCTAAAAAGAAACCTTTGCGTCTGCAGTCGAGTAAATTTCAACAAGGATGCCAACACCAGTCAATGGGAACAAGAATAATCCTTTCAATACATGATGCTGTGACAATTGTGTGTCCTTATGCAAAAGAATAAATTGATTCCCCTACCTCACACCATATGCAAAATTTAACTCAAAATACATCAAAGACCTAAATGTAAGAGTTGAAATTATAAAACACTTGGAAGAAAAGAGGTGTAAATATTTGTGACCTGGGATTAGACAAGAGTTTCTTAGATATAACACAAAATACCTTCAACCAACCAAAGAAAAAACTATGTAAATTGGACCTCATCCAAAAAAAATTATTCAAATGGAAATAAAATTTGTAGTATGGTTTCCTGGTATGCTGTAAGATGGTGTATTATTGTGGTTTTAAATGATTTTGAATATCATTTTATGTTTGTTGGTCACTTGAATGTCTTTTTTCAAGAAACACCTGTTCATATACTTTACCTACTTTTTAATTGTTTTTTTGATTTTTTTTTTCTTGTTGATTTGTTTGAGTTTCTTGTAGATTTTGGAAAAACTCTTCTGGACAATGGCCTAGACAAAGAATTTACGACTAAGACCTCAAAAACAAATACACAACTTGGACAAATGCACAAATGAGACTTAATTAAACTACAGAGATTCTACACAGCAAAAGAAAGTCAGCAGAGTAAACAGGCAACTTACAGAATAGGAAAAACTATTTGCAAACTATGCATCCAACAAAGGACTAATATTCAGAACCTACTAGGAACTTAAATCAACAAGAAAAAAAAAACTCATTAAAAGTAAGCAAATGACATGAACAGACATTTCTGTAAAGAAGACATACAAGTGGCCAAGAAACATGTTTTTAAAATGCTCAAACTAATTATAAGAGAAATGCAAAAGAGAACCACCATGAGACATCTTACACTATTATTGAATGGCTATTATTAAAAAGTCAAAAAATAACAGATGTTGGCAAGGATGTGGAGAAAAGGAAACAGGTACACAATGTTGGTGGGAATGTAAACTAGTTCAACTCCTATGAAAAGGAGTATAAAGATTTCTCAAAAACTGAAAATAGAACTATCTGTCCTTTGTAGGGACATGGATGCAGCTGGAAACCATCATTCTTAGCAAACTATCACAAGAACAGAAAACCAAACACTGCATGTTCTCACTCATAGGTGGGAACTGAACAATGAGATCACTTGGACTCGGGAAGGGGAACATCACACACGGGGCCTATCATGGGGAGGGGGTAGAGGGGAGGGATTGCATTGGGAGTTATACCTGATGTAAATGACGAGTTGATGGGTGCTGACGAGTTGATGGGTGCAGCACAGCAACATGGCACAAGTATACATATGTAACAAACCTGCACGTTATGCACATGTACCCTAGAACTTAAAGTATACTAATAATAATAAAAAAATTAAAAAAATAAAAAAAAGAAAAAAAGAAAATAGAACTATCATTCAACCTAGCAATTCTATTACTGGATATCTACCCAATGGAAAAGAAATTATTTTATCAAAAAGATATCTGCTCTCATATGTTTATTATAGCACTATTCACAATAGCAAAGTCGTGGAATCAACCTAAGCATCCATCATGAGATGACTGGATACAGAAAATGTGGTATATGAGTTCTGGGCAAGATGGCCGAATAGGAACAGCTCCGTTCTGCAGCTCATAGTGAGACCAATGCATAAGGCGGATGATTTCTGCATTTCCAACTGAGGAGTTGTTTTTTTTTTTTTAACTGAGTGGCACCTGAAACCCCAGCAAGACAGAACCGTTCACCCTGGAAAGGGGGTGAAGTCAGGGAGTCAAGTGGTCTTGCTCAGCAGGTCCCACCCCCCCAGAGCCCAGCAAGCTAGGATCCACTGGCAGGAAATTCTTGCTGCCTCACAGCAGTCTGAAGTCAACCTGGGACACTCCAGCTTGGCAGGGGGAGGGGCATCTGCCATTACTGAGGCTTAAGTAGGTGGTTTTCCCCTCACAGTGTAAACAAAGACCACAGGAAGGTCGGACTGGTTGCAGCCCACCACAGCACAGCAAAGCCACTGTAGCCAGATTGCCTCTCTAGATTCCTCTTCTCTGGGCGGGGCATCTCTGAAAGAAAGGCAGCTCCTTGAGAGGAGCAACCCCAAGACACATAATCATCAGATTCACCAAGGTTGAAACAGAGGGAAAAAAATGTTAAGGGCCGTCAGAGAGAAAGGTCAGGTTACCCACAAAGGGAAGCCCATCAGACTAACAGTGGATCTCTCTGCAGAAATCCTACAAGGCAGAAGAGAGTGGGGGCCAATATTCAACATTCTTAAAGAAAAGAATTTTGAAACCAGAATTTCATATCCAGTCAAACTAAGCTTTGTAAGTGAAGTAGAAATAAAATCCTTTACAAACAAGCAAATGTTGAGGTATCTTGTCACCACCAGGCTTGCCTTATAAGAGTTCCAGAAGGAAGCACTAAATATGGAAAAGAAAGAAAAATCCAGTACCAGCCACTGCAAAGCATACCAAAATATAAAGACCAATGACACTATGAGGAAACTGCATCAATTAATGTGCAAAATAACCAGCTAGCATCATGATGACAGGATCAAATTCACAGATAACAATATTAACCTTAAATGTAAATGGACTAAATGCCCCAATTGAAAAGCACAGACTGGCAAATTGGATAAAGAGTCAAGACCCATTGGTGTGTTGTATTCAGGAGACCCATCTCATGTGTGAAGACACACGTAGGCTCAAAATAAAGGGATGGAGGAATATTTACCAAGCAAATGGAAAATAAATAAATAAATAATTAAAGCACAGGTTACAATTCTAGTCTCTGATAAAAGAGACTTTAAACCAACAAAGATCAAAAGGGACAAAGAAGGCCATTACATAATGATAAAGGGATCCACGAAACAAGAAGAGCTAACTATCCTAAATATATATGCACCCAATACAGGTGCACACATATTCATAAAGCAAGTTCTTAGACACCTACAAAGAGACTTAGACTCCCACACAATAATAGTGGGAGATATTAACACCCCCTGTCAATATTAGACAGATTAATGAGACAGAAAATTAACAAGGATATTCAGGACTTAAACTCAGCTCAGAACCAAGGAGACCTAATAGACGTCTACAGAACTCTCCACCCCAAATCAACAGAATATACATTTTTCTCAGTGCCACATAGTACTTATTCTAAAATTGACCACATAATTGGAAGTAAAACACTTCTCAGCAAATATAAAGGAACAAAAATCATAACAAACAGTCTCTCAGAGCACAGTGCAATCAAATTAGAACTCAGGATTCAGAAACTCACTCAAAACTGCTCAACTACTTGGAAACTGAACAACATGCTCCTGAATGACTACTGAGTAAATAAAAAGTTAAGGCAGAAATAATTAAGTTCTTTGAAACCAATGAGAACAAAGACACAATGTACCAGAATCTCTGGGGCACAAGTAAAGCACTGTTTAGAGGGAAATTTATAGCAATAAATGCACACAGGAGAAAGCAGGAAAGATCAAAAATAGACACCCTAACATCACAATTAAAAGAACTAGAGAAGCAAGAGCAAACACATTCGAAAGCTAGCAGAAGGCAAGAAATAACTAAGATCAGAGCAGAACTGAAGAAGAAGAGACATGAAAAACCCTTCAAAAAACATTGAATCCGGGAGGTGGATTTTTGAAAAGATTAACAAAATAGACCACTACTAGACTAACAAAGAAGAAAAGAGAGAAAAATCAAATAGACAGAATAAAAAATGATAAAGGATCACCACTGATGCTACAGAAATATAAACCATCATCAGAAAATACAATAAATACCGCTAAGCAAATAAACTAGACAATCTAGAGGAAATGCATAAACTCCCGGACACGTACACCTTTCCAAGACTAAACCAGGAAAAAATCAAATCTCTGAATAGACCAATAACAAGTTCTGAAATTGAGGCAGTAATTAATAGCCTACAACCAAAAAAAGCCCAGGGCCAGATGGAATCACAGCCAAATTCTACCAGAGGTACAAAGAGGAGCTGGTACCATTCTTTCTGAAACTTCTGAAACTATTCCAAACAGTAGAAAAAGAGGGATTCCTCCCTAACTTATTTTATGAGGCCAGGATCATCCTGACACCAAAACCTGGCAAAGACACAACAAAAAAGAAAATTTTAGGCCAATATCCCTGAAGAACATCAGGTGAAAATTCTCAATAAATGTGACAATAAATAAATAAATTAATTAATTAATTGAGGATGTGAAAATCCTCAATAAAATACTGGCAAACCGAATCCAGCAGCACATCAAAAAACTTATCCACCATGATCAAGTTGGCTTCATCCCTGGGATGCAAGGCTGATTCAACGTACACAAATCAATAAACGTAATCCAGCACATAAACAGAACCAATGACAAAAACCACATATCTATCTCAATAGATGCAGAGAAGGCCTTCGAAAAAAACTCAGCATCCATTCATGCTAAAAACACTCAATAAACTAGGTATTGATGGAACATATCTCAAAATAATAAGAGTTATTTATGACAAACCCACAGCCAATATCATACTGAATCAGCAAAAGCTGGAAGCATTTTCTTTGAAAACCAGCACAAAACAAACGTCCTCTCTCACCACTCTTATTCAACATAGTATTCAAAGTCTTGTCCAGGCCAATCAGGCAAGAGAAAGAAATAAAGGTATACAAATAGGAAGAGAGGAAGTCAAATTGTCTCTGTTTGCAGATGACATGATTGTATATTTAGAAAACCCCACCATCTCACCCCATAACTCCTTAAACTGATATGCAACTTCAGCAAATCTCAGGATACAAAATCAATGTGCAAAAATCAGAAGTATTCTTATACACCAATAATGGCCAGAGAGCCAAATCATGAATGAACTCACATTCACAATTGCTACAAAGAGAATAAAACACCTAGGAATACAACTTACAAGGTATGTGAAGGGTATCTTCAAGGATAACTACAAACCACTGTTTAAGGAAGTAAGAGAGGACACAAACAGATGGAAAAATATTCCATGCTCATGGATAAGAAGAATAAATATTGTGAGAATGGCCATACTGTCCAAAGTAATTTGTAGGTTCAATGCTATTCCTATCAAGCTACCATTGACTTTATTCACAGAATTAGAAAAAAAAAAATGCCTAAATTTCATGTGGAACAAAAAAGAGCCAGTATAGCCAAGACATCCTAAGCAAAAAGAACAAAGCTGTAGTCATCACGCTACCTGACTTCAAACTATACTACAAGGCTACAGTAACCAAAACAGCTTGGTACTGATACCAAAACAGATATATAGACCAATGGAACAGAACAGAGGCCTCAGAAATAACACCACACATCTACAACCATTTGATCTTTGACAAACATGACAAAAACAAGCAGTGGGGAAAGGATTCCCTATTTTGTGAATGGTGTTGGGAAAACTGGCTAGCCACATGCAGAAAACTGAAACTGGACCCCTTCCTTACACCATTTACAAAAATCAACTGAAGATGGATTAAAGACTTAAAGTAACACCTCAAACCATAAAAACCCTAGAAGAAAACCTAGAAAATACCATTCAGGGCATAGGTACAGGCAAAGACTTCAAGACTAAAACACCGAAAGAAATGGCAACAAAAGCCAAAATTGACAAATGGGATCTAATTAAACTAAAGAGCTTCTGCACAGCAAAATAAACTGTCATCAGAGTGAACAGGCAACCTACAGAATGGGAGAAAATTTTTGCCATCTACCCATCTGACAAAGGGCTAATATCCAGAATCTATAAGAAACTTAAGCAAATTTACAAGAAAAAAAACAAAGAACCCTATCAAAAAGTAGGCAAAAGATATGAACAGACACTTCTCAAAAGAAGACATTTATGCAGCCAACAGACATATTTAAAAAAGCTCATTATCACTGGTCATTAGATAAATGTAAATCAAAACCACAATGAGATACCGTCTCACGCCAGTTAGGATAGCAATCATTAAAAAGTCAAGAAACAACAGATACTGGAGAGGATGTGCAGAAATAGGAACACTTACACTGTTGGTGGGAGTGTAATTAGTTCAACCATTGTGGAAGACAATGTGGCAATTCCTCAAAGATCTAGAACCAGAAATATCATTTGACTCAGCAATCTGATTACTGGGTATATACCCAAAGGATGATAAATCATTCTACTATAAAGACACCTGCACTCGTATGCCTATTGCAGCAATGTTCACAATAGCAAAGACTTGGAACTAACCCAAATGCCCATCAATGATAGACTGGATAAAGAAAATGTGGCATATATATACCATGGAATACAATGCAGCCATAAAAAAGAATGAGTTCATGTCCTTTGCAGGGACATGGATGAAGCTGGAAACCATCATTCTCAGCAAACTAACACAGGAACAGAAAATCAAACATCACATGTTCTCACTTATAAGTGGGAGTTGAACAATGAGAACACATGGGCGCAGGGAGGGGAACATCACACACCAGGGCCTGTCAGGGGGTAGGGGACAAGGGGAGGAATAGTATTAGGAAAAATACCTAATGTAGATGACGGGTTGATGGGTGCAGCAAACCACCATGGCACATGTATACCTATGTAACAAACCTGCAGGTTCCACACATGTATCCCAGAACTTAAAGTGTAATAAAATTTTTAAAAAGTAATAAAAATGGCAGATACAAATACAAAATGCCTTTTGTTAGATACGAAGATTTTAATGTGTATAATTATATTTTATGATTTTATTGAACATTAAAAAAAGTAAGAAAAAGATAATGTGGTATATATACACTGTGGAATACTATGCAGCCATAAAACAGAATGGAATCACTTCCTTCACAGCAAAATGGGTGGAACCGGAGGTCATTATCCTAAGTGAAATAACTCAGAAACAGAAAATAAAATATTGCATGTTCTCACTTATAAGTAGGAGTTAAACAATGGGTACAAATTGACACAAAAATGGAAATAATAGACAATGAGGACTCCAAAAAGGGCAAGGTTGGGAGAACGGTAAAGGTTGAAAAATTACCTGTCTGGTACAATGTTCACTATTTAGATGATTGATTCACTAGAAGCCCAAACCTCATCATCAGGCAATATATCCATTAATACACCTGCACATGTGCCCTCCCCTACATCTAACATTTTTAATAAAGAGAGTGATCTATCAAATTTCTATTGGCATAGCTTTATTTTATCAAGATATCTCAAATACAAAGTTTAAAAAGCAGATACAATTTCCTTGAGGAAGTAGAAAGTCATTTTCCCAAAAACATTTTACCTTATGTTAATTGTCCCATTTAGTATAGGACCTGATAAAGGGTAATAGAATTTGCAACAAGAAAGTAGTGCTTCTGTTTATCTAACATTTACAATCAGAAAATCTCTGTGGGTAATAATTTGTTTTATTTTTATTCTATCTGTAAAATAATATAACTCCAAATATTTTTAAATGTCTATTTTGAAGTGCAAATTAAAACGTGCCCTTGGCTAGTATTGTTTTATAAAATGTCTATTGTTCATATGACACAAAAAAGTTATTCTAAGTCACCAACAGTTTATTATATGTCATAAATTTAGTTGAAGTGTCAAAGTTGCTTAGAGCATTGTTATGTGCATCATCCAAATGCTCCTTCCTTTCATCCTTTCTGAACTCTTTGTAGACTGCCATCAAAGTATTTAGGCCTGGCACAGTTGCCCATGTCTGCAATCTTAGCACTTTGAGAGGCCAAGGTGGGAGACTCTCCTGAGTCCATGATTTCAACACCAGCCTGGGTGACATGGTGAGACCTCATCTCTACTAAAAATGCAAAAAAAAAAAAAAAAAAAAAAATTATCAGAGCATGGTGGTGGCACATGCCTGTAGTCTCATTTACTCAAGAGGCTGAGGTTAGAAGATTGTTTGCGCCTGGGAGGCAGAGGTTACAATGAGCCAAGATTACCTTACTGCACTCCAGCTTGGGGAACACAGCAAGACCCTGTTTCAAAAAACAAATAAATAAACAAACAAACAAACAAAACTTCATACTACATATCTAATATTGGTCTCCACAAGTGGTTCATGAGTTTCCTGAAGTCAGAGATTCTATTTCTTCTGCCTCTGTATTCCCAGTGTCAGTTACCTGGCAGGTCTTCAACTAATAGGTGCTAAATAGTCATGCATGAATGAATGAGTAGGTGGACAAATGGGTGGATGAAAGAGAAAAACTATTTAAATACTAAGGTAATCTTGGTTCATGCTTTTCTCTGTAAATATGGGTAAATAAAATTGTTAAGTAATTAGAATTAAAATTTATTTTTGTCAATAAGTATACATTACCTAAAATTACCTTATTATTACCTTATTACCAAAACAAAGTATTAACTAGATCTTAATTTGATAAGAACTAAATTTTGCTGTTAATGTCAAAGTGCAGGTAAAGGTAACTCTTAAATCAAATATGAACAGAAAGCACAGACTGAGTTTTGATAATTCACCTTCTCCTTGGATGTAGAAGCTGGGGTGAGAATAAGGACTATTGGGTGGAGAAGTCCATGGAAAACATCTGCCAGTAGTGTTTCAAAGAGTGAAGAAGGGACTTATTGTGAGTGCTATTGTCAAAGCTCCCAAAACACAACATCAATGAAGTGCTATTTATTTTTTCTGTAGTCAATAGATCAAAAGCCTGAGGAGCAGTGTGATCTGCTCTCTGTAAGGAGAAAAGGTCTATCCAGAGAGATGGAGAGCACATCTGGAAATATCTGTCCATGGAACTGCTTGAAAAAATCACCATGTAGCAGCAATAGGAGAAACATCTGTGTGGTGTGCAGCAAACCAGCCAAGGAAGGAAGCTTCTAGGAAGAAAACCATGTAACGACAAAGACCAGGGTGGAGACAGGCACCCCTTGAATGACAAAGCTTCCTAGATTCCATTTGAACCACATGTAATCAGTAAGGACGATTTTCTCTATCAAAGTATTTATATTAGCAGCACCTGCTCCAGGTGTAGCAGGGCAAAGGCAGAACACAGGATCTTAAGGTGATTACTTAAAGAAATCTCTAAATGTCACTGAAGAGCAGAACCTGCATGTTACATGTTCACTGCAAAGTTCTAAATATTAATTATTTTAAAATCATGCATTAGAGAAGCTCATAAACATGGATTTTAACCCAAAGTACCTTAAATGTGGTTTTCTTATACAACTTATTTACATGAGCTTTTAATCAAAAGTAGTTTGAAGATAATTTTTTATCAAAACTAACATCAATTCAGCAATTTTTTAAAAAGCATGGTTTTGTTTTGTTACATGTGAGTTAGTGTCATTACACTAGTTTTAAAAAATAAGTGTGCACGTGAATATTCAGTTGCATACTCTTTAAAAGACAAATTTACTAGATTATTGCTCATACTCCTAATATGACAGTTCTATTTTTTAAGTAAGTTAACTAACTGCTATTCAATGAAAATATAAACGAAAGTCTTCATTTTCATCAACAACTTTAAAATACTGCATTTCTGTGAAACAAGATTAAAAGTATGCTCGATGTTCTTGTTATTTATGAAATTTGACTGGTAAACATGCTGTTCCCAATATTGATGTTAATTAACAAGTTGTCACTTTGCATTAGGCTGGAATTGTCTAATGCTTTCACTTCATCTTGTGGCTGTGTTTACACTACAAAGTGCAACATGGAGAAAATCATGTAGATATTTCAGACTAAAAAAAAATCCTGTTGAAGAAAACACGAGGGAATTTTTTTAGAATCAACCAACTTGGCATTCCGTATTAAATCATATCACTAGAATATCCCTCAATTATTTTCATTTTTCTCAGTCTATGTTGCTAGAAGTTAAAAAGGGAAAAATATTATTTTTAACTATCAAGATAGGCTCTAAATAGGATATCTTACACCTATAATTTACAAATTAATTGTATACTTCCATTCATTTAATCCTTTCCACATTCCTCTACAAATCGTTCCTGACTTACAATTGTTTGACACGATTCTTTGACATTATGATAGTGTGAAAGTCGTAGGCATTCAGTGGAAACACTGCTTTGAGTACCTACACAGCGATTGTGTTTTTCATTTTCAGCACAGTATTTATTCAGTAAATTACATGACATATTCAGTACTTTATTATAAAATAAGCTTTGTGTTATACTATTTTGCTCAACTGTAGGTTAACATAAGTGTTCTGAGCATGGTTCAGGTAGGTTGGTCTAAGCTATGATGTTTGTTAAGTTAGGTGTATTACATACATTTTCCACTTAAAAAGATTTTCCATTTTAAGAATGGTTTGTTGGAAGTTGCTTCAAGGAGCATCTTTACTAAGGTTTTATTAACCTTATTTTATGAATGACAAAATTGAAGTTCAGAAGAGTTATTTTAACTTTGCTCAAGTTATATAACTCTAAGTGGCAGAGCTAATCCTTGAATCTAAGTCTTCCAGTTTTAAATCTAGTAATAACACTTTTTTTCTAAATACTTTTCAAGAATCTGAAAATGCTGTCAAAGATAGGGATAAGAGGCTCACAATTATACAGTCTCTGTATAAAAACTACATATAATACAGAGTACATGTATATATACACACATATACAGATTATATGTGCATTTATATAATTTGTATATAACCACACATTATTAAGTATATAGTAAATTATTGTTATATTGTCTAAATGAATATTTACAAAATCTTGTGTGGTAGGTATTATTTTTTCCATTTACCTAGTGAGTCTCAGAGAGAATGAGTAACTTACCTAAGAGGACACAGTTGATGAGTGGCAGAGCTTATATTCAAATGACAGCCTGAGAGACTGTTGAGACCCTCACTACACTGTGGCCCACGAATAGGCATTATCAGCATTGCCTGGGAACTTGGGAGACACAGAATCTTAGACCCCACCCTCAACATAATCGGCATTTTTAACAAGATTCCCAGAAATGATACCACATATCTACAGCCATCTGATCTTTGACAAACCTGAGAAAAACAAGACATGGGGAAAGGATTCCCTATTTAATAAATGGTGCTGGGAAAATTGGCTAGCCATAAGTAGAAAGCTGAAACTGGA